>NC_091998.1:65928421-66228421 GCF_044704955.1 Pristiophorus japonicus | reverse complement strand
GTGCTTGCTAGTTTGTTGTGTTAGGCAGTGCTGAATTTGCTGCAATTCTCTGCACTGAATTTGGCAGAACAGAGGCAACCCTAGAAATCAACTGCACATCAGCATTGTGAAATGAGAATCCACACAAAATATTTTGCTCATTTCGCTCTGTAATATTGGTGACTGACACGGTGTGCCCCTGAGGCCCCCAGTTTCTGATACAGGAGGGTGTGCCCCTGAGGCCCCCAGTTTCTGATACAGGAATGAAAACCCGGTCGTTACTTAAAAAAACATTTGTTCCTGGGATGTGGGCATCGCTTATTGCCTGTAATGTATGAACCAGTGAGTGTGCTCACAGGTTTGTAGAGCTGTTGCACTGTGAGTGGCTCAGCTAGTCACGGGATGTTCACATGACCCAATAAAACCCCAGCCAGTTGGGTCTACGTCATCCACGATGAGGCATGCAGTTTTGAGCCTAGTGGATGAACTGGTAGTGTTCAATTTATAAACCTTTGTTAATAAATCAACTAGTCCTTAATAGCAATGTGTTGCTATGAATTCTTAAGCAAAGAACCCATGAAGCAAATACATTTATTGCCCATCCCTAATTGCCCCTTGAGAAGGTGGTGGTGAGCCGCCTTCTTGAACCGCTGCAGTCCGTGTGGTGAAGGTGCTCCCACAGTGCTGTTAGGGAGGGAGTTCCAGGATTTTGACCCAGCGACGATGAAGGAACGGCCAATATATTTCCAGGTCGGGATGGTGTGTGACTGGGAGGGGAACGTGGAGGTGGTGGTGTTCCCATGCGCCTGCTGCCCTTGTCCTTCTAGGTGGTAGAGGTCGTGAGTTTGGGAGGTGCTGCCGAAGAAGCCTTGGCGAGTTGCTGCAGTGCATCTTGTAGATGGTACACACTGCAGCCAGGGGGCGCCGGTGGTGGAGGGAGTGAGTGTTGAAGGTGGTGGGTAGGGAGCCAATCAACTTACCTTTTGCATTGAACAGGACGAGGGCTAGAGGTGGATCTCAGACTGCAGATTGAGATTATCACTGGCCCCAGAGGGTTAACCAGTTTTGAGCACACACTGAATAATTGACGATTTGGGTTTTTAATAGTAAAGGAGGTTTGTTTTCAGTGCCAGGTTCCATTAAATTTTCAAGCCAAAAGTAGAACATGATTTTTCATTTAATTTGCCAGAACTACCATCAGAGGCTAAAGCTTTAAGCAATGTAACTGCAGAAAGCAAATCAAGAGCTGAGTCACTGCAAAAATAAATGTATTCCGGCTTTGAGAGTGGGACTACACTTTTGTTTTATTCAGAAGCTGTAAGTTTTGCAGTCCAGAACATCTTTTTCCCCCACACAGAGTATCTGACGTGCAACGAAACGCATCACTACTCTTTCGAGTTTCCAAAGACTTGACTGAGAAATCCACAGAGGTAAACTTTCCATTTGTCTGCTATGGAATAACTTAGGCTGACACTCCAGTGCAGTGCTGAGGGAGTGCTGCACTGTCAGAGGCGCCATCTTTCAGACGAGACGTTAAACCCCGAGGCCGCTCTGAGGTGGATGTAAAAGATCCCATGACTCTATTCTAAGAAGGACAGAGTTATTCTCCCCAGTGTCCTGGCCAATCTTTATTTCTCAATCAACATTACTAAAACAGATTATCTGATCATTTTCGCATTGCTGTGTGTGGGAGCTTGCTGTGTGCAAATTGGCTGCTGCATTTCACACATTACAACAGTGACTACACTCCAAAAGTACTTCATTGTCTGCAAAGTGCTTTGAGATGTCCGGTGGTCGTGAAAGGTGCTATATAAATGCAAGTTCTGTCTTGCTTTCCTCCAGCAAATGGCGGATCCACCTAGCGGATGGCATTCCGATTGACCTGCCCAAACTGCTGTATGATAATTGGGAGCACGGTGGTAGGTGCAATGGGGTTGATGGGATGGGGACCAGTGGGCAGCGATACCAGCTTTCTATCCTCCAGTGGTTTGCTATTGCAAGGTTCTCCAGACAAGACGAACCCGTTACAGCTCTCACAAGGAGATCTGACTGACAGACTGCTCTGGAAGGCAAATCAATCAGAAGAGGTTTTGTTCTGTGAAAGGTCGGGTGTATGGATTACACTGTGAAGTAACAGTGATTCTCTGCGTATAACTTGTCTGTAGTGCTTCGAGGCCAATTCTGCCAATCACTCTGAGGCTGAAGTTTGGTTTATTTGAAGCCATAATTGGCCTTGCTTTGCTCACCACAGCAGGGTTGGGAGGGGAGGGGAGGATTAGCACACCATATTTCTCATCATCATCATAGGCAGTCCCTCGGAATTGAGGAAGACTTGCTTCCACTCTAAAAGTGAGTTCTTGGGTGACTGAACAGTCCACTACAGGAATTACAGTCTCTGTCACAGGTGGGACTGGTTTGCCGCACGCTCCTTCCGCTGCCTGCGCTTGCTTTCTGCATGCTCTCGGCGATGAGACTCGAGGTGCTCAACGCTCTCCCGGATGCTCTTCCTCCACTTAGGGCGGTCTTTGGCCAGGGACTCCCAGGTGACAGTGGGGATGTTGCACTTTATCAGGGAGGCTCTGAGGATGTCCTTGCAACGTTTCCTCTGCCCACCTGGGGCTCGTTTGCCGTGTAGGAGTTCCGAGTAGAGCGCTTGCTTTGGGAGTCTTGTGTCTGGCATGCGGACAATGTGACCTGCCCAACGGAGCTGGTCGAGTGTGGTCAGTGCTTCGATGCTGGGGACGTTGGCCTGATCGAGGACGCTAATGTTGGTGTGTCTGTCCTCCTGTGGATTTGCAGGATCTTGCGGTGACATCGTTGGTGGTTTTTCTGCACCATATTTCTGCACATTCATTGGCTGCTGGTACTGAGGATATCGGAGTGTTGCATAACAATGCAGTGTAGGAGTGTTATATAATAAAATGCTTTGACTGGATGAGGTAAGCATCGACACTGCCTGACTGCAAGTGGCTCTTGTATATAATAGAATACAATCTCTCATATTTAGTGGCTTTGCTCTGCATAAAATGGTTACCTTGCTCGCATACATAGTAAGAGTGACTGCACTTCAAAGCCATTCATTGTATGTAAAGCGCTTTGAGATGTCCCAAGGGATGCGATCAAGTGCTTTATAAAGGCAACTTATTTCGGTCTGCTTTCTTCGGTCCAGCATTGTTCTCTCTCGACTTCTGACAACTGAAATGCCAGAATTCAGATGGAAAGCATTAGGCTTCCCCATTTGTCGACACTCTAAAAAAGAGGTTAAAGTAAGACAGACTTGCGCCTTTCACGACCACCGGTGTCTCAAAGCGCTTTACAGCCAATGAAGCACTTTTGGAGTGTAGTCACTGTTGTAATGTGGGAAACGCGGCAGCTAATTTGCGCACAGCAAGCTCCCACAAACAGCAATGTGATAATGACCAGATAATCTTTTTTGTTATGTTGATAAAGGGTTAAATATTGGCCCCAGGACACCGGGGATAACTCCCCTGCTCTTCTTCAAAATAGTGCCATGGGATATTTTACATCGATTTGAGAGAGCAGACGGGGCCTCGGTTTAATGTCTTAGCCAAAAGTCAGCACCTCCGACAGTGCAGCACTCCCTCAGCACTGCACTGGAGTGTCAGCCTAGATTTTTTTTGTGCTACAAGTTCCTGGAGTGGGACTTGAACCCATAACCTTCTGACTTAGAAGGCGAGAGTGCTGCCCACTGAGCCACAGTTGACAACTGGTCCACTGCCAGAAAATGGGCTTGAAGGTGACGGAAATAAATGTCGGCCAGAATGATTAAACGGTTTGTGATGGTATGTTTTTCAGTACACAGTCAGAATAATTGGAGGAAGCTTTTAGTTGCAATGTTTTTGCAAGTTTTCCTTGCCCTCCTCAGGAGTTTTTGGATTGGGTTTGGACAGTGTGGTTATGTGCGGCACATTGAAGGCCAATGGCTGTCTGCATTCTTGTTCCATGGTGGCTTCTTGAGTTCTAATCTAGCTCCCTAAGTCAGAGGTGCATCTGGTTCTCAACGTTATATCTCACGCCTCATGTCTGTTTATTGTTGTCCTAATTAAGTCACTGCACGGTTATTTGCTGTGAGTGCATTTGCCTGCGAGATCAGAAAAACTCTTGTCCGGGATAAGTAAGGTTAATGACAACAACAACAACTTATATTTATATAGTGCCTTTAACGTGGTAGGGTGGTGAATCTGTCGCATTCTCTACCACAGAAGGCTGTGGAGGCCAAGTCACTGAATATATTTAAGAGGGAGATAGAGAGATTTCTAGAAACAAAAGGCAGTAAGGGGTATGGGGAAAAAGCGGGAATATGGTGTTGAGATAGAGGGTCAGCCATGATCATATTGAATGGTGGTGCAGGCTCGAAGGGCCGAATGGCCTACCACTGCTATTTTCTATGTTTCTAAGGCGCGTCACAGGAGTATTATAAGACAAAAATGTGACACCGAGCCACATAAGGCGAAATTAATGCAGATGACCAAAAGCTTGGTCAACGAGGTAAGTGCATCTTAAAGGCGGAAAGAGAGGCAGAGAGGTTTAGGGAGGGAGTTCCAGAGCTTGGGGCCCAGGCAACAGAAGGCACGGTATATAATCAGCGAATGGGAAGACAGAGAAGCAGCGAGAGCATTGAAGCAGACCTGCATTCTGGGCCATGCCCAGGGATTTCTAAACAGCAGCTGATCCAGAACTTTATGCCCAAATCCGCGCCCGCAGGCATCACCCCTGTCCTCATCAGCTCGACCAACTCCGTGTCTCCCAGTGACTCAACTCCACGATCCCCGTCCCCATTTACAAACCCCTCCGTAGCCTCGCCCCACAATGTCTGGGTAATCTCCAGCCCCTTCTGCCCACTCTGAGGCCAGGGCTCTCAGCTCGTGCTTTCTGGAACTCTCCCGCTCCACCTCATAACTTTTATGGGTTATGGGGAGCGGGCGGGGAAGTTGAGCTGAGGCCAAGATCAGAGCAGCCACGATCTCATTGTCTGGCGGAGCGGGCTCGAGGGACCAAATGGCCGACTCCTGCTCCTATTTCTTATCTTATGTTTTCTCCCTACTTTAAGGACTTGCTAAGATGCCTATGTCTTCCTTCGGTCTCTCCTCTCTGCCCCCGCCCTTCCATCATCTCCTGTTCGCCATCCCGTGTGTAAAGCTGTCATTTCCCTGAGTGCTATTTGAATGTAAGTTGTCACTGTCATAATACCATGATGTGTGTTTTCCTGGAACCTACTTGACAGCAGAGCCGGGTGGAATGACAGCACCAGCAGGGTGTCTGTCATATTGAATTTTGAAAGCTGGGATCTAAATAGGATCGTTACCGAAGAATAAAATACAGTAACCCCTTACAGTGCTCATTGAAACAACTGTCAGAGTTTGGAAGGGGGGTTGGGGCTGGGGGGTTGCCTTGGTGGGCAGTCCTGGTGCTGATTCTGGGAGTCGATAGCCAGGCCCCAGCAGATTGGTTTTTCAGCCGTGCTTCCATCCTGTTCCCCGCGCTGTGTATATAGCACTTCCTGCTTCCTGACTGTGTCTTGAATAAAGAATTTGACCAGATATTTTAAGCTTCAAGTAATGTGTGACCGTAATCCTTGATTACTGGTCTCCAGAGAACCGCTCCAGCCTGTGAGGCATCCTTATGTACCGGTGCTCCCATGGGATTGTGGGATCCCTTGGGACTCCAGGGGATGAGCCCTCTGGTGGTTAAACAAGGTATTTACAGGTTTACATATATAACACTGACCACACGTCTCAATTCCAGCAACGTTCCAGCCCCAATCGTATCGCTCTGGCTGTTGCCATCAGCAACACCAACCTGCGCTGGATTTCCGGCTTTGATGATTTCGGGGCGGTAATGGCGGCGGGGCGGGAAAGTTAGTGCCCGGGAACAGTTTGCGCCTCAGTCAGTAACATTGGTCAGCTGGGCCCTGAGTCAGGGGGCGCAGCGCTAAGGGAGGCGTTGTACCCCTCTCTCGGGGCGTTAGGATGGGAAACTCCCGAGCTAAAGAGCCGGGCCGGGAGCGCTTCCAGAGATGTCGGTGGGGGGGGGGGGGGAGCCTAAAAACAACATTCCCAAAACATTGCCCACGGCAACAGAACACAAATCGCAAAACAATATAAAAGAACAAACCATCGCCCTTACCTCAGGAGCCCATTACCCACCTCCTCGCTGTCGGGATGGTGGGCCCGCCCTGATTTCCCGGGCGGTCACTGCGGGGCGCGCTGCGGGGCGGACGGGTCGGGCAGGAGACAAAACTCGCGCCGGTGTCGCGACCAGGGGCGTTACACACCGGGCGCAGCTCTTCCGGGCCGTGCTGCTCCGCGCCGCCGCTAAACCGGACCCGAGGATCGCCGCGGGGCGCTGGAGGCTGACCGCCCGCCCAGAACTTCACCCCCGCCATTGCCCCCGCTCCGGGACGAGAAACGGAGCGTAGAAAGGCCGGAAATCCAGCACATATTATTTATAACTCGCCTTTAACGCAGTAAAACATCACATGGGGCTTCACAGGAGCGTTATAAAACAAAATGTGGCACCGAGCCACATAAGGTGATATTAGCGCAGGTGACGGTCACAGAGGTAGGTTTTAAGGAGCGTCTTGAGGGAGGAGAGCGAGGTAGAGAGGCGGAGAGGTTTAGGGAGGGAGTGCCAGAGCTTGGGGCCCAGGCAGCTGAAGGCACGGCCACCGATGATGGAGCGATTATAATCAGGGATGCTCAAGAGGGCAGAATTTGAGAAGCGCAGACATCTCGGGGGGGAGGTTGTGGGGTTGGAGGAGATTACAGAGATAGGGAGGGGCGAGGGCCATGGAGGGATTTGAAAACAAGGATGAGAGTTTTAAAATCTAGACGCTACTTAACCGGGAGCCAATGTAGGTCAGCGAGCACAGAGGGTGATGGGTGAGCGGGGCTTGGTGCGAGTTAGGACACAGGCAGCGAGCACAGGGGGTGATGGGTGAGCGGGGCTTGGTGCGAGTTAGGACACGGGCAGCGAGCACAGGGGGTGATTGGTGAGCGGGACTTGGTGCGAGTTAGGACACAGGCAGCGAGCACAGGGGGTGATGGGTGAGCGGGGCTTGGTGCGAGTTAGGACACAGGCAGCGAGCACAGGGGGTGATGGGTGAGCGGGACTTGGTGCGAGTTAGGACATGGGCAGTATAGCTTTGGATGACCTCAAGTTTACACAGGGCATTTTCATTTTCATCGAATAAATTCTGATTCATCGGCCATGCTAACAGTTTGTAAAGTTGACGTTGGAGAAGGTTATTTAGCAATGGGGGAAAAAATTTCATTCGCTGTTGCAGTGTTGAACCACTCATCAAAAAGGTTCGCCATTAGTGTATTTAATCGTATTGTTTGCAGCTGCAGCTGACATATCTTTGGCTGTTTTTTTTTTTAATCTATTTTTCTGGATCAATGTTTGTGGTCATTCAGGTGAGTGCTGGAAACACTTTGTATTTCAGGCTCCCACAGTCAGCCTCGAGCACTCTCAGACCAGGTTAGCTTCAGTTCGTGTTCCTTGACCCCAGCGGGGAGCCTCAGCCCAATTCTAAACAACACCGCAACACCACACCAGCCTCTCTGAGTGATTGTACCAAAGTGGAATGGGCAGCAACATTCCCATTCCTGTTCCCGTTCCCACACCATCCTCATGGAGTGAGATTAGCAGTTACTGCCACATTATGCAAGAAAGAAAGACTTGTATTTATATAGCGCCTTTCATGACCATCGCATGTCTTAAAGTGCTTTATAGCCAAAGAAGCATTTTTTGAAATGTAGTCACTGTTGTAATGTGGGCAACGCGGCAGCCATTTGCACACAGCAAGCTCCCACAAACAGCAATGTGATAATGACTAGATAAACTGTTTTAGATGATGGATGAGGGATAAATATTGGCCCAGGACACTGGGGATAACTCTCCCTGCTCTTCTTCGAAATAGTGCCATGGGATCTTTTACATCCAACCGAGAGAGCTTAACGTCTCATCCGAAAGATGGTCCCTCCAACAGTGCAGCACTCCCTCAATACTGCCCCTCTAACAGTTTGGCGCTCCCTCAGTATTGCCCCTCCGACAGTGCAGCGCTTCTTCAGTAACATAGAAACATAGAAAATAGGTGCAGGAGCAGGCCATTCAATATGATCATGGCTATTCATTCACCTCAGTACCTCTTTCCTGCTTTCTCTCCATACCCCTTGATCCCTTTAGCCATAAGGGCCATATCTAACTCCCTTTTGAATATATCTAATGAACTGGCCTCAACAACTTTCTGTGGTAGAGAATTCCACAGGTTAACCACTCTCTGAGTGAAGAATTTTCTCCTCATCTCGGTCCTAAATGGCTTATCCCTTATTCTTAGACTGTGACCCCTGGTTGTGGAACTCCCCAGCAACGGGAACATTCTTCCTGCCTCTAACCTGTCCAATCCTGTCAGAATTTTATATGTTTCTATGAGATTCTCTCTCATTCTTCTAAACTCCAGTGAATATAAGCCCACTGATCCATTCTCTCCTCATATGTCAGTCCTGCCATCCCGGGAATCAATCTGGTGAACCTTCGCTGTATTCCGTCAATAGCAAGAACGTCCTTCCTCAGATTAGGGGACCAAAACTGAACACACTATTCCAGGTGTGGCCTCACCAAGGCCCTGTACAACTGCAGTAAGACCTCCCTGCTCCTATATTCAAATCCTCTCGCTATGAAGGCCAACATGCCATTTGTCTTCTTCACCACCTGCAGTACCTGTATGCCAAACTTCAATGACTGACGTACCATGACACCCAGGTCTCGTTGCACCTCCCCTTTTCCTAATCTGTCACCATTCAGATAATATTCTGTCTTCCTGTTTTTGCCACCAAAGTAGATAACCTCACATTTATCTACATTATACTGCATCTGCCATGCATTTGCCTACTCACCTAACCTGTCCAAGTCACCCTGCAGCCTCTTATCATCCTCCTCACAGCTCACACCGCCACCCAGCTTAGTGTCATCTGCAAACTTGGAGATATTACATTCAATTCCTTCATCTAAATCATTAATGTATATTGTAAAGAGCTGGGGTCCCAGAACTGAGAAATAATAATTGATTCCAACATTTTTCCCACCACCGATGCCAGGCTAACCGGTCTATAATTCCCTGTTTTCTCTCTCCCTCCTTTCTTAAAAAGTGGTGTTACATTAGCTACCCTCCAGTCCATAGGAAATGATCCAGCTCCGCCATTCAATAAGATCATGGCTGATCTGATCATGGACTCAGCTCCACTTCCCTGCCCGCTTCCCATAACCCTTGACTCCCTTATCGCTCAAAGATCTGTCTATCTCCACCTTAAATATATTCAATGACCCAGCCTCCACAGCTCTCTGGGGCAGAGAATTCCACAGATTTATGACCCACTGATAGAAGAAATTCCTCCTCATTTCCGTTTTAAATGGGCGACCCTTTATTCTGAAACTATGCTCCCTAGTTCTAGCTTCCCCCACGAGGGGAAACATCCTCTCTGCATCTACCCTATCAAGCCCCCTCAGAATCTTATGCGTTTCAATAAGATCACCTCTCATTCTTCTAAACTCCAATAAGTACAGGCCCAACCTGCTCAATCTTTCTTCATAAGACAACCCCTTCATCTCAGGAATTAACCTCATGAACCTTCTCTGAACTGCCTCCAATGCAAGTATATCCCTCCTTAGGTCGAAGAAGGCCATGTATAAGGGCTGGCGCATTTTTCGTGCTGCAAAAATTATGTCCATTGTGACCTGGAGGGGACGAAATCCGCACTGCGACTCTGGGAAGAACTCCTCGGCTACAGGGAGAAGAAGGTTGAGGAGGACTCTAGCGACTCTAGTGGCTGATAGCAGGAAGATTCCTCTGTAGTTGCTGCAGTCCGACCTGTCCCCTTTTTTAAAGATGGTCACGATTACTACATCTCTGAGATCCCCCGGCATGTTCTCCTCACTCCAGATGAGAGAGATGAATCCCCTGGGAGGACAGACGCACCAGCATTAGCGTCCTCGTCCAGGCCAACATCCCCAGCATTGAAGCACTGACCACACTTGAACAGCTCTGCTGGGCAGGCCACGTTGTCCACAGGCCACATTGTCCACATGCCAGACACGAGACTCCCAAAGCAAACGCTCTACTCGAACTCCTACACGGCAATCGAGCCAAAGGTGGGCAGAGGAAACGTTACAAGGACATCCTCAAAGACTTCCTGATAAAGTGCGACATCCCCACCGACACCTGGGAGTCCCTGGCCAAAGACCAGTTCGCCCTAAGTGGAGGAAGTGCATCCGGGAGGGCACTGAGCACCTCGAGTCTCGTCGCCGAGAGCATGCAGAAAACAAGCGCAGACAGCGGAAGGAGCATGCGGCAAACCAGACTCCCCACCCTCCCTTTCCTTTCAACCACTGTGACAGAGACTGTAATTCCCGTATTGGACTGTTCAGTTACCTGAGAACTCATGCTAAGAGTGGAAGCAAGTCTTCCTCGATTCCGAGGGACTGCCTATGATGATGATGATGATGATCCCTCCTTAAATAAGGAGACCAAAACTGTATGCAGTACTCAGTAGTCAGGTCTGGGACTGCTATATGCATTGTCACAGGAGATATACTAGTCATTTTACAAATGCTTGCATCAATGCTGTAATAAAATAAGCCTGTTCTGTGGCACTCCTGTTGGTAATTCGCGCCTTTTATGGGTAGCATTGAACTGAAGATCATGTTTCGAACTCTGTACGACGTAGAACAGATATACAGGGAATGTCCCGCTGCCTCAGCTCAGAGTTGAGTAAAAATACACGATCCTCATACTTTAACGTTGCGAAATATGAACTCAACTCCGCCAGGTTTAGAGATCGGGATGTTTGCTGTCATCACTTTGAATATCAGATACAAATTTATCCTTTTGTGTAATGGTCCTTCCTTAAATATTAGTTCTGGGAGCTAAACCTAAATGTGTACAAGAGATGATCCGTAAGTGTGACCCTGAGCTTCCGGTGGCCTGTCACTTTAATTCCACGCTCCACTCCCACTCCGACCTCTCCGTCCTCGGCCTCCTACACTGTTTCAACTAAGCTCAACTCAAGCTCGAGGAACAGCACCTCCTCTTTCGTTTAGGCACTTTACAGTCTTCTGGACTCGACATCGAGTTCAACAATTTCAGACCTTAACCTCTGGCCCTATTTGGCTCCTATATCCTTTGCCTCCCTTTTTTACTTTTATTTTTCCTCTCTCGGTTTCCCAGGGCAGCCGGTAATTATTCCACCATTCACGCCCTCTCTAGACTCATCTTTTGTTTTCTAACTTCTGCCATTACCATCTCAATTCGGCCCATCATCCCCTTTTGTCTCTCTAATCTCTCCTGCCTTCCACCCTATCACTGACCTTCCCTTTTGTTCTCTCCTCCTCTTCCCCCGTTCACTGCCCCAACACTTCCTTAAAAATCTGTTACATTTCGACGAAGGGTCATCGACCTGTAACGTTAACTCTGTTTCTCTCTCCACAGACACTGCCTGACCCGCTGAGATTTCTAGCATTCTCTGTTTTTATTTCAGATTCCAGCATCTGCTGTATTTTGCTTTTGTAATATAATAAAGTGTGCTGGCTCAGAGAGAGCTCTAATGTGTTTTGAAGAGATGGGTTTATGTTGATTATTTATTGTAGAGGGAACCATAAACTGTGTTTGTTAAATCAGAGATTGCGCATTAGGTAAGGGATTTGGAATGGACTCTGTTGAGAATCATAAACAGCGTGCATTATCTCCAATGTGCAGCGTATTACAGTCAGGATGTTGACTGTGGTCTCTCTAAAGGAGCGAGAACCATAAAGATAGTGTTTGCATTTGTGAGTGTGCGTTCAGGGTTACAATACCATGCCAGTGTCGTAACGAGCACTGTGTACAGCTCTGAGTTACAGGTTGTGGGTTCAAGTCCCACTCCAGGGACTTGAGCACGAGAAAATCTAGGTGGACACTCCAGTGCAGTGCTGAGGGAGTGCCGCACTGTCGGAGGTGCCGTCTGTCAGATGAGACATTAAACCGAGGCCCCCGTCTGCCCTCTCAGGTGGATGTAAAGGATCCCATGGCACTATTTCGAAGAAGAGCAGGGGAGTTCTCCCCGGTGTCCTGGGGCCAATATTCATCCCTCAATCATCATAACAAAAACAGATTATCACATTGCAGGTTGTGGGAGCTTGCTGTGCACAAATTGATCTCATCTTCTGCTCAATTAAAAGTAGAAGTGTCCAGACTCCAGACGCAGCCACCTCTCTCTTTGTTCTTTTTATTGCTTGATCAGAATGTTTCAGATGTTGAGCCTCCGCTGTGTATCTGAATCCCCTGCAGAATCTGACCTTAGTGATAGAGCTTTCATCTGCCTGGACTCTGCCCTTCCAAACTGCTCCCTCAATCTCCTCCACCTCTCGCTCGTCCTTCAAAAGGTTTTTGAATACCCATCTCTCCCGTCCTCTGAACGGTGACACTCGGTCTCGCCATCCAATCCGTGCTTCACCTGTGAAGAAGCACTTCAGGATGATTTACAGTCGAAGTGCTGTATAAATACAAGCTTCTGTTTGGCTGCAGTGAGAGCGATTTGCTGTATTTGACCATCGTAATATCTCTGAAAAATGAAAAGTGGCACAGCATAGATATACCTTGACTTTTTACATCTTCTTTGCTTTAGCACCAAATCCAATATTCGCACGATCTGTTTTATATAAAAGAAAAGAAAGACTTGCATTTATATAGCGCCTTTCACGACGTCTCAAAGCGCTTTACAGCCAATGAAGTACTTTTGGAGTGTAGTCACTGTTGTAATGTGGGAAACGCGGCAGCCAATTTGCGAACAGCAAGCTCCCACAAACAGCAATGTGATAATGACCAGATAATCTGTTTTTGTTATGTTGATTGAGGGATAAATATTGGCCCAGGACACCGGGGATAACTTCCCTGCTCTTCTTCGAAATAGTGCCATGGGATCTTTTACGTCTTTGAGAGGGCAGACGGGGCCTCGGTTTAACATCTCATCTGAAAGACAGCACCCCTGACAGTGCAGCGCTCCCTCAGTGCTCTACTGGGAGTGTCAGCCTAAATTTTTGTGCTCAATTCCCAGAGTGGGACTTGAACCCACAACCTTCTGGCTCAGAGGCGAGGGTGCTGCCTACTGAGCCACTGACTGACAATAAGCTGACATGGTTGTGAAGCAATGATTGACACCTGTCAGTGAGTTTCAGGCTGCAATCCAGTTGTGTGGGTCACAGGATGACCACGACAATTTGTGCTTCATTCTCTCATTCTCTGCTTCTGACCCCTTCTTAAATCTCTCAGCGACACCATAGCCTGTGCGTTTCACTGAGCCAGCTGCATTTGTTGACCCACTGCCCCCTCCAAACAAGATTTGCAAAGTAAAACACGTAGAAAAAGGCTAAAAGGGCTTAAAACAAATAAATCCCCAGGGGATAAACGGTACTTATCCCAGAGAGAAACACGGGGAGAGATTTGTGAGGCGCTGACAATTATTATGAGGGAATAAATGGAAACTGGGGAGGGACCAGCAAATTAGAAATTGACTGACACCGTTCCTATTTTCAAAAGGAGCAAGGACTCCGAAACCGGCAACTACAGCCACATTGGTCTCGCCTCCATTTCATGTAACATAACGGAATCAATAGTCAGGAATAAATCTGAGGGCTATCTGTAGAAGGTTAGACTCGTTAGCAGAAGTTGATATAGATTCAGAATGGGAAGTTCCTGCCTGAATAGGCTTCTTGGAGGAACTGATAACCCATCATCATCATCATGGGCAGTCCCTCGAAATCGAGGAAGACTTGCTTCCACTCTAAAAGTGAGTTCTCGGGTGACTAATACGGGAATTACAGTCTCTGTCACAGGTGGGACAGACAGTGGTTGAGGGAAGGGGAGGGTGGGACAGGTTTGCCGCACGCTCCTTCCGCTGCCTGCGCTTGGTTTCTGCATGCTCTCGGCGATGAGACTCGAGGTGCTCAGCGCCCTCCCGGATGCACTTCCTCCACTTAGGGCGGTCTTTGGCCAGGGACTCCCAGGTGTCGGTGGGGATGTTGCACTTCATCAGGATGGCTTTGAGGGTGTCCTTAAAGCGTTTCCTCTGCCCACCTGGGGCTCACTTGCCATGTAGGAGTGCTGAGTAGATCGCTTGCTTTAGGAGTCTCGTGTCTGACATGCGGACAATGTGGCCTGCCCAACAGAGCTGGTCGAGTGTGGTCAGTGCGTCGATGCTGGGGATGTTGACCTGGTCGAGGACACTGATGTTGGTGCGTCTGTCCTCCCAGGGGATTTGCAGGATCTTGCGGAGACAGTGCTGGTGGTATTTCTCTAGCGGAAGAAATTTTGAGGAACTGACAACCCAATGGGACTGTGGAATCCCCTATGACGTGGTGTGTTTTAACTTCCAAAAGGCATTTGAGCAAGTTTTAAATGAAAGACTATTGATTAAGCTTAAAGCTGTGAGGATTCAGGTTAAAGACTAGGAACGGATGAGAAACTGGTGGAAGGGTAGAAAATAAGAACTATTGATTGGCCGCGGTTTATTAGAGTGGGTGTAGTTCTGAATGGGGTGGCCCAGGGTTCAGTGTTGGGATCACCACTGTTTTGAGTTTACATAAATGACCAAATAAAGTGGTGAAATTTGCAGATGACGCCAAACTAGGAAGGGCAATGGCTTCAGAACAGGCAGCTTATAAATTACAAAATATTTAAACAGACAGAACAATGGTAGATGGAACTTAATGTGGAGTGTTGCATCCAGGAAGGAAAAGTGCGCGATATACATACTCCGTCAACCGCTAAAGATGAAGTTGAAAGCAACCTAGTAGACTCAATGCTAAATGAGAGCAGCTCCAACAACACTCGAGAAGCTCGACACCATCCAGGACAAAGCAGCCACTTGATTGGCTCCCTATCCACCACCTTCAACATTCACTCCCTCCACCACCGGCGCACCGTGGCTGCAGTGTGCACCATCTACAAGATGCACTGCAGCAACTCACCAAGGCTTCTTCGGCAGCACCTCCCAAACCCGCGACCTCTACCACCGAGAAGGACAAGGGCAGCAGGCGCATGGGAACACCACCACCTCCACGTTCCCCTCCCAGTCACACACCATCCTGACTGGGAAATATATCGGCCGTTCCTTCATCGTCGCTGGGTCACAATCCGGGAACTCCCTCCCTAACAGCACTGTGGGAGCACCTTCACCACACGGACTGCAGCGGTTCAAGGCAGTGGCTCACCACCACCTTCTCAAGGGCCAATTAGGGATGGGCAATAAATGCCGGCCTTGCCAGCGAAGCCCACATCCCATGAACGAATAAAAAAAAATCTCCAAGCAATTGCAGAGCAGCAATCAACAGACTCAACAGAGTATTGAAATGCATCGTCGAAAGAGTAGAATGTAAGTCAGAAGAGCGAATGAAACGTTGCTGTGCTCGGGATAGACAGTGCCTTGAGCAGTACACCCAGTGTTGGTCTCCCGGAAACAAATGAGAGGATCAGTCACGGGCATCAGTGCAGAGTAGAAACATAAGCTGTTCTGTCGTGTCAGAGGTCGGAGTAGTGAGACAAATCTTGGAGAAACATCTTTTCTTTTTGCCTGGAAAGAAGACAGCTGAGAGATGATCCAACGAGATTGTTAAGGCAATGGAAAAGGTCAACTCACAATGTTACTTGAGATTTAATTGCAGGATTAGAAGTTGGGGGCAAGAGTTCAAATTAAGAAAAATCCTTTTAGAGCAGATATCAGGAAATACTTCTTCAGGCAAAGAGTGATCAATTTGTACAATAAATCCACAGTGCATTAACTGTAAGGTTTGGGACATAATTAGGAGCAGGAGTAGGTCATACGGCCCCTCGAGCCTGCTCCGCCATTCAATAAGATCATGGTTGATCTTCGGCCTCAATACTTTCCCGCCCGATTCCCTTAAGCCTCGATTCCCCAGAGTCCAAGCGTTCTTGTGTCTTGGGCACTGTGTTGAATGTCATAACATGGTTGGCAACGAGTTGTGAAGGAAACGCTGGTGTGATTATTGGTAATAGATCAGCAAGTGTGTCCCTCATCGGTTCGCGGGCGCCTTGTCTGAGGCCTGCCACACACACTCTGTTGTCCAGGTGGAGTGCAGAGTGCGTTTGCTGCGTCCGTGGTCTGAGTCCTGATCAGAGCGGAGGTTGCAGTGCGTTCAGTCACACAGTAGTCACTCAGTATTAATGTTGGAAAATAAATGTTCTTTTTCACAACTTACTGCAGCATTTCTGGGGTCAGTTTTAAGCATAGTGGACAGAGCACATTTTTTTTTAGGGAGAGGGTCACCCTTCTTATTTAAGGAGGGATATACTTGCATTGGAGGCAGTTCAAAGAAGGTTCACGAGGTAAATTCCTCAGATGACAGGATTGTCTTATGAAGAAAGGTTGAGCAGGTTGGGCCTGTACTCATTGGAGTTTAGAAGAATGAGAGGTGATCTTATTGAAAGGTATAAGATACTGAGGGGGCTGGACAGGGTAGATGCAGAGAGGATGTTTCCCCTCGTGAGGGAATCTAGAACTAGGGGCATAGTTTCAGAATAAGGGATTGCCCATTTAAAACTGAGATGAGGAGGAATTTCTTCTCTGAGGGCGGTGAATCTTTGGAATTCTCTGCCCCAGGGAGCTGTGGAGGTTGGGTCATTGAATTTATTTAAGGTGGAGATAGACAGATTTTTGAATGATAAGGGCGTCAAGGGTTATGGGGAGCGGACGGGGAAGTGGAGCTGAGGCCAAGATCAGATCAGCCATGATTGTATTGAATGGCGGAGCAGGCTTGAGGGGCCGAATGGCCCACTCCTGCTCCTATTTCTTATGTTCTTGTGTTCAACAGGATATCCTATGGTACTTTTCAAAATTGGGCCCGGTTACCCATCCTGGTTTGGCGTTTGTACTGAGCCTGTCCAGCCTATGGGTGACTGACATAAAAACATAAGAACATAAGAATAAGTAGGCCATCTAGCCCCTCGAGCCTGCTCCGCCATTCAAGAAGATCATGGCTGATCTGGCCGTGGACTCAGCTCCACTTACCCGCCCGCTCCCCATAAACCTTAATTCCCTTATTGGTTAAAAATCTATCTATCTGTGACTTGAATACATTCAATGAGCTAGCCTCAACTGCTTCCTTGGGCAGAGAATTCCACAGATTCACAACCCTCTGGGAGAAGAAATTCCTTCTCAACTCGGTTTTAAATTGGCTCCCCCGTATTTTGAGGCTGTGCCCCCTAGTTCTAGTCTCCCCGACCAGTGGAAACAACCTCTCTGCCTCTATCTTGTATATCCCTTTCATTATTTTAAATGTTTCTATAAGATCACCCCTCATCCTTCTGAACTCCAACGAGTAAAGACCCAGTCTACTCAATCTATCAGCATAAGGTAACGCTCTCATCTCCGGAATCAGCCTAGTGAATCGTCTCTGTACCCCTTCCAAAGCTAGTATATCCTTCCTTAAGTAAGGTGACCAAAACTGCACGCAGTACTCCATGTGCGGCCTCACCAATACCTTATACAGTTGCAGCAGGATCTCCCTGCTTTTGTACTCCATCCCTCTCGCAATGAAGGCCAACATTCCATTCGCCTTCCTGATTACCTGCTGCACCTGCAAACTAACTTTTTGGGATTCATGCACAAGGACCCCCAGGTCCCTCTGCACCGCAGCATGTTGTAATTTCTCCCCATTCAAATAATATTCCCTTTCACTTTTTTTTTCCAAGGTGGATGACCTCACATTTTCCGACATTGTATTCCATCTGCCAAACATTAGCCCATTCGCTTAACCTATCTAAATCTCTTTGCAGCCTCTCTGTGTCCTCTACACAACCCGCTTTCCCACTAATCTTTGTGTCATCTGCAAATTTTGTTACACTGCACCCTGTCCCCTCTTCCAGGTCATCTATGTATATTGTAAACTGTTGTGGTCCCAGCACCGATCCCTGTGGCACACCACTAACCACCGATTTCCAACCTGAAAAGGACCCATTTATCCCGACTCTCTGCTTTCTGTTAGCCAGCCAATTCTCAATCCATGCTAATACATTTCCTCTGACTCTGCGTACCTTGATCTTCTGCAGTAACCTTTTGTGTGGCACCTTATCGAATGCCTTTTGGAAATCTAAATACACCACATCCATCGGTATACCTCTATCCACCATGCTCGTTATATCCTCAAAGAATTCCAGTAAATTAGATAAACATGGTTTCCCCTTCATGCATCCATGTTGCGTCTGCTTGATTACACTATTCCTATCTAGATGTCCCGCTATTTATTCCTTAATGATAGCTTCAAGCATTTTCCCCACTACAGATGTTAAACTAACCAGCCTATAGTTACCTGCCTTTTGTCTGCCCCCTTTCTTAAACAGAGGCATTACATTAGCTGCTTTCCAATCCGCTGGTACCTCCCAGAGTCCAGAGAATTTTGGTAGATTATAACGAATGCATCTGCTATAACTTCCGCCATCTCTTTTAATACCCTGGGATGCATTTCATCCGGACCAGGGGACTTGTCTACCTTGACTCCCATTAGCCTGTCCAGCACTACCCCACTAGTGATAGTGATTATCTCAAGGTTCTCCCTTCCCACATTCCCGTGACCAACAATTTTTGGCATGGTTTTTGTGTCTTCCACTGTGAAGACCGAAGCAAAATAATTGTTTAAGGTCTCAGCCATTTCCACATTTCCCATTATTAAATCCCCCTTCTTATCTTCTAAGGGACCAACATTTACTTCAGTCACTCTTTTCCATTTTATATATCGGTAAAAGCTTTTCCTATCTGTTTTTATGTTTTGCGCAGGTTTACTTTCGTAATCTATCTTTCCTTTCTTTATTGCTTTCTTCATTCTTTGCTGTCGTTTAAAATTTTCCCAATCTTCTAGTTTCCCACTAACCTTGGCCACCTTATACACATTGGTTTTTAATTTGATATTCTCCTTTATTTCCTTGGTTATCCATGGCTGGTTATCCCTTCTCTTACCGCCCTTTTTCACTGGAATATATTTTTGTTGAGCACTATGAAAGAGCTCCTTAAAAGTCCTCCACTGTTCCTCAATTGTGCCACCGTTTAGTCTGTGTTTCTAGTCTACTTTAGCCAACTCTGCCCTCATCCCACTGTAGGCCCCTTTGTTTAACCATAGTACGCTCGTTTGAGACACTACTTCCTCACCCTCAATCTGTATTACAAATTCAACTATACTGTGAGCACTCATTCCAAGAGGATCTTTTACTAGGAGATCGTTTATTATTCCTGTCTCATTACACAGGACCAGATCTAAGATAGCTTGCTCCCTTGTAGGTTCTGTAACATACTGTTCTAAGAAACAATCCCGTATGCATTCTATGAATTCCTCCTCAAGGCTACCCCGTGCGATTTGACAGCACAAGTGATATTTTAATCGAAATTGTGGTGCTCTGTCAATAGGTACGGGAAGTGTAGACGTTGTCAGGGTGGGTCACAGGATGTCATACCACATCAAATCGTTGAATTTGCGGTCAGTGATAGAGCTGGCAGGAGAGCCCAGCTTGGGACTAGAGAGACACCTTTGCAGCTGAGCTCTGCCCTGATCCTCGAGCAGTGGGAACCATTCACAGTTGATCACCAGTCCTCTGCTGAGGGTAGCATTTAAATAGAAAGACACGATAGAGCACTTGTTCGTTGAGAGAACCCAGTGCGTTGGTCGTTGTTAACACCTTGTTGCTTTTTGCATGTGACTGGGTTATCTCCGAGCTTGGTGATTTCTGCGAACTGAATCAGTGAGTTCACAGAGCTGCAGCGTGACGAAAGCAGTACTGGCACTGCAGTGCTTCCAGCACATGATGTCTATATATAGGGCAGGGAGAGTAGAAATAGCCCTCAGTCCACATAGTTGGGATTCCTCACTGGCACAGACAGAGATCGCCGGTCTTCCTCCCCTGCAGTCCGAGCTATTGCAGCAGTGTACGGAGACACACAGCTGGGGATACACCTTGTGGATATGGAGTGGGGAAGTGCGGAAGGAGGAATGCAAGGTGGGGATATCTGGGAACGTGCAGAGGAGACGTGCAGTTAGTTGCATGTGTCGCAGAGAGCTCTTAACTCAAGCAGCTGCCCCTCTTCACAAACACAAGGCAGCATGGAATGGTGAAATGTTATTACCCCATTCCTTCCATGGATCATGTCTGATCTACACCATTGTGGTCTCAATCTTACTCATTTACTCTCCCGAGGAAATCTCCGCATGAAACTTCCCGATCCCCCCCAAGGTAATCCCACAAAACTCCACAGTATACACTCCACCTTCACATCTCCATGATTCAGTCCTCACCTGTAGACCTTAGCCCAGCATTTTACTCTGCCCCGCCCTGCACTGCCCCATAGCAAGTGCCGTGTTCTCTGTTCAATGGTGGCTTGGTCATCACCTGTTGGGAAGCAAGGAGGTGCCTGGTGTCACAGTCAGGTCTTTCAACCCCAGCTCGGGTACCACACTTGCCTCGGAGTCAGAAGGTTGAATGGGTGGATGGTCGGAGAGGAACTTTCCCAGATTTTGTCTCCCCTAAATTGGCCTGGGTTTTTATCTGGTTTTTGCCTCTCCCAGGAGATCACATGGCTCCGGTTGGGGTGGAGTGTAGAATGTTTCAGTATAAGGGGTGTCGCAGTTGTGTGGGGCGGACTGGTTGGGCTGGGTGCTCTTTGCCTTTCCGCCATTGTTCATAGGTTTATATGTAACCTTCAGGGCTGCTGACCGAGGGCCGTGCGGCTCTTTGTCGATCGGCGTGGACACGATGGGCCGGAATGGCCTCCTTCTGCACTGTATGTTTCTATGTTGTGGGTTCAATTCCCACTCCAGGGACTTGAGGACATAAATCCAGGCTGACACTCCCATTGCAGTGCTGAGGTAGTGCCGCACTGTCGGAGGTGCCGTCTTTCGGATGAGGCATTAAACCGAGGCCCTGTCTGTTCTCTTAGGTGAATGTAAAAGATCCCACGGCACTATTCCGATGAAGAGAAGAGGAGTTATCCCCAGTGTCCTGGCCAATATTTATCCCTCAATCAACATCACAAAACCAGATTATCTGGTCACAATCACATTGCTGTTTGTGGGAGCTTGCTGTGCGCAAATTGGCTGCTGCGTTTCCCACATTACAACAGTGACTACACTCCAAAAGTACTTCATTGGCTGTGAAGCGCTTTGAGACGTCTGGTGGTCGTGAAAGGCGCTATATAAATCCAAGTCTTTCACTCTTTCAGAATAAAACCTCCAGCCCTCCTATAATAGCATGCCGCTATTTTCTCAGTGATTCGAGGGTTTCTGAAACCACTGCCCATTTCACTAGGTGAGAACCCTTTGTCTGAAGAACGACTTCCTGACATTCTTCTGAGGGTGCAGTTAAATATTGAAGGTGCAAAGTGGTGCTGAAATTCGCTGATGATTCTGGCATTTTGGTTGGGCTGGGTGCTCTTTGCCTTTCCGCCATTGTTCATAGGTTTATATGTAACCTTCAGGGCTGCTGACCGAGGGCCGTGCGGCTCTTTGTCGGCCGGCGTGGACACGATGGGCCGGAATGGCCGCCTCCTGCGCTGTATGCATAACATAAGTATAACCCTGTACACTCAATGTACAGTTACATAAGACTACTGGATGTATCTTCACACTGTATACACGATGCCTGTACCACCAGGGGGTGCAACTGGTGGAGACCGAGGAGTCACCTGTACACGACAGGTAACCAGGTATAAAAGGGAGCTCACCTCACTGTACCCTCACTCAGAAGCTGCAATAAATGGACTAAGGTCACAACAGTTCAAGTACAATACCTTACCTCGTGGAGTCATTACTGGAGTGCTTACAGATATAACAGATAGGATGGACCTATTTCCCTTAGCAGAGGGGTCAACAATCAGGGGGCATAGATTTAAAGTAATTGGTAGGAGGTTTAGAGGGGATTTGAGTGGAAATGTTTTCACCCAGAGGGTGATGGGGGTCTGGAACTCACTGCCTGAAAGGGTGGTAGAGGCAGAAACCCTCACCACATTTAAAAAGTACTTAGATGTACATTTGAAGTGCCGTAACCTACAGGGCTACGGACCGAGAGCTGGAAAGTGGGATTAGGCTGGGTAGCTCTTGGTCGGCCGGCGCGGACACGATGGGCCGAATGGCCTCCTTCCGTGCTGTAAATTTCTATGATTCTATGAATTGTGCAGATTCAGGGATGACTCTTAAGCAATGGGTCACCAATTGAACTATTATTTATTTTTCTAAGTTAGCTGCTGGATAAGTGATTTAGTTTAGCAAAATAGTTCTAGGTAGGGGATGGAGGCAATTTAATGCTTGATGGGGGGGCAAGGTGGGAGGGGTGGGTTATTGTTTTTTTCTGAGAGGATAAGTTAGAATCCCCAAATGCCTTTCTTCATCAACGATTGGCCTTTGTAAAGTACATTTAACATTATAAGATGTCCTGAATGCCTCA
Organism: Pristiophorus japonicus; assembly: GCF_044704955.1. Classification (NCBI taxonomy): domain Eukaryota; kingdom Metazoa; phylum Chordata; class Chondrichthyes; family Pristiophoridae; genus Pristiophorus; species Pristiophorus japonicus. The sequence goes on along the minus strand of NC_091998.1, from coordinate 66,205,950 downwards.
CAGAGGGAAAACAATAACCATGGCACAAAAGGGCTCCATTAAGTCAAATTGCCTGTGCCAGTTCTTTGCAGGATCTATCCAATTAGTCCTGCTCCCTGTTCTCTCCCAATTGGCCTCCAGATTCTTCCTTGTCAGGAATATATCCAGTTCCCTTTAGAAAGTTAGTATCAAATCTGTCTCTACCACCTTTTCAGGCAGTGCGTTCCAGATCCTAATAACCAAGCAGCAATAGGAGAAGGTGGGAGGAGAGAGGTAGCAAAGGGGAACTGTATGCACACACATTTGCGGTTACATCCGAGCCAGGGTGTCCCTGGAGATGGAGCACGCGGTGTCCACCTGTACGCTCGCAGCCTTCCGCGAGAGGCGGGCACCGGAGGGACTGGAGTGCATCCATCACCCCCGGCAACCAAATTTTAATTTGATTTTAAATGTCTAAAGTTTAATTTATTTATTGTGCCGGTTTCATTGCCCGCCCCCCTCCTTTTAGCCAGGGACACTTGTATAATTTGTGTTTTTAGTGCCCGAAAAAAAAAACAAGGGGGCACTTGTTTGAAAGTCTTTGGTGTGTCCCCACTCCCCCCCCCCCCCCGCCCCTTTAATCAGGGGGCTCTTGATTTAAACTGTTCCTACAAAAATAGTTGTAGAGCTGTTGATTTGGGAGTGGCTTAGCCAGTCACGTGATGTTCACAAGACTCAATAAACCCCCAGCCAGTTGGGTTCGGGGGATCCACGATGAGGCAGGTGGTTGTGAGCCTGGTGGATGAACCGGTAATGTGTAGTGTAATTGTTAAACCTTTGCTAAGAAACCAACTAGTTCTTAATAGTTGGTTTAGTGTTGCTATGGATTCTTAAGCAAAGAACCCATGAAGCAAATACATTACAGGAATGTTTGAGGGAGAGCATTGGAGTGGGATTGAAGCTGGAGCAGAGGGGGGGGGTTGCTGAGGGGGGGAGGCAGGGGGCCACAGCTGGAAGAGCGGAGGGCGAGCTCAGTGAGACAGGGAACGGCACGATTGCGGACGGGGGCACGGATTTCTGTTTTGTGATCTTGCAAAAATGAAGTGAGTGAAATAGAGTTAGTGTCACTGCTGAGAGCGGTATTTCACCCAGTGATGGAAGAATGTGCTTCACTGATCTTAGATGATACCAGTGACCCAAGTGCAGGCTGATAAATTTCAGGGATCCCTCTCAGGTTACCCTGAGGCATCTCTGAAGCACCACAATATTGTTTAATACTAATTTGCTTTTGATGCAAACGGATTTTGCACAGACGCTAAATCACTTTAACACGCACCAGTCTTCAAGCTTATATCCAGCGTTCGCTGTGTTTGAAGTATTCTGCCCGTGAAAACACATAACAGTTTGGCATGATATAGATCAGTGCCTCACATCGATCCATGGGATGTTCTTTAAAATGTACTCCTCTATGTCACTGCAAAGGCCCGTGGCTGACGGCTGACTGTTTCTGGTCAAGATTCTGAGAATTTCACTCTTCCTTGTTCTGGAGCTGGGCGAAGGCCTCATCAGAGGCGATAAGCTCTTTTTTAATTCATTCCTGGGTTCCGTTAGAGGAACAGTTGGACCTTGGAGTGCAGGTCCACAGATCCCTGAAGGTAGCAGGCCAGGTGGTTAAGAAGGCATACGGAATACTTGCCTTTATTACCGAGGCATAGAATACATGAGCAGGGAGGTTATGCTTGAACTGTATAAAATACTAGTTAGGCCACAGCTGGAGTACTGCATGCAGTTCTGGTCACCACATTACAGGAAAGATGTGATTGCTCTAGAGAAGGTACAGAGGAGATTTACGAGGATGTTGCCTGGAGAACTTTAGCTATGAGGAAAGATTGGATAGGCTGGGATTTATTTTCTTTGGAACAGAGGAGGCTGAGGGGAGACCTTATTGAGGTGTATAAAATTATGAGGGGCCTAGATTGAGTGGATAGGAAGGACCTATTTCCCTTAGCAGAGGGGTCAACAACCAGGGGGCATAGATTTAAAGTAATTGGTGGGAGGTTTAGAGGGGAGTTGAGGGGAAATGTCTTCACCCAGAGGGTGGTGGGGGTCTGGAACTCACTGCCTGAAAGGGTGGTAGAGGCAGAAACCCTCACCACATTTAAGAAGTATTTGGATGTGCACCTGAAGTGCTGTAACCTACAGGGCTACGGACCCAGAGCTGGAAAATGGGATTAGGCTGGGTAGCTCTTTGTTGGCCGGCGCTGACACGATGGGCTGAAATGGCCTCCTTCCGTGCTGTAAATTTCTATGATTCTATGTGGGCGTCGCTGGCAAGGCCGGCATTTATTGCCCATCCCTAATTGCCCCTTGAGAAGGTGGTGGTGAGCCGCCTTCTTGAACCGCTGCAGTCCGTGTGGTGAAGGTGCTCCCACAGTGCTGTTAGGGAGGGAGTTCCAGGATTGTGACCCAGCGACGATGAAGGAACGGCCGATATATTTCCAAGTCAGGATGGTGTGTGATTTGGAGACATAGAGCTAGAAACATAGAAAATAGGTGCAGGCATCGCCCATTCGGCCCTTCGAGCCTGCACCACTGTTCAATATGATCATGGCTGATCATGCAACTTCAGTACCCCATTCCTGCTTGGAGGGGAACGTGGAGGTGGTGGTGTTCCCATGCGCCTGCTGCCCTTGTCCTTCTAGGTGCTAGAGGTCGCGGGTTTGGGAGGTGCTGCCTTCAGGGCTGAAGAAGCCTTGGCGAGTTGCTGCAGTGCATCTTGTAGATGGTACACACTGCAGCCACGGTGCGCCGGTGGTGGAGGGAGTGAATGTTGAAGGTGGTGGATGGGGAGCCAATCAAGCGGCTGCTTTGTCCTGGATGGTGTCGAGCTTCTTGAGTGTTGTTGGAGCTGCACTCATCCAGGCAAGTGGAGAGTATTCCATCACACTCCTGACTTGTGCCTTGTAGATGGTGGAATGGCCCTAACACCAGTCAGAAGTCTCGGCGAGTTGCTGCAGTGCATCCTGTCAATGGTACACACTGAGAGGCAGCACCAGTTTTCCAGCCAAGTGTTGAGTGGAGGGAGGGAGAGAAAATGGGAACAAGAGTTGGTCTGGGGCAAGACCCAGAAAGCGGTTACATCCATCAGCATTGCTGGGGCCTGCAGTTCCAAATTGGGATGAAAACATAGAAACATAGAAATTTACAGCGCAGAAGGAGGCCATTTCGGCCCATCGTGTCTGCCCCGGCCGACAAAGAGTCACACGGCCCTCGGTCAGCAGCCCTGAAGGTTACATATAAACCTATGAACAATGACGGAAAGGCAAAGAGCACCCAGCCCAACCAGTCCGCCTCACACAACTGCGACACCCCTTGTACTGAAACATTCCACACTCCACCCCAACCGGAGCCATGTGATCTCCTGGGAGAGGCAAAAACCAGATAAAAACCCAGGCCAATTTAGGAAGATAAAATCTGGGAAAATTCCTCTCAGACCCATCCAGGCAATCGAAACTGGTCCAGGAGATCACCCTGGCCGTATTCTATTCCCTGCAGTACTCACCATTATATCTGCACCGTCCAACAAAAGGTCATCCAGTCTAATCCCAATTACCAGCTTTAGGTCCGTAACCCTGCAGGTTACTGCACTTTAAGTGCACATCCAACCATCTCTTAAAAGAGGTGGATGGAATGAGCCGTCTCAAACCATGAGCCAAAGAGGTAACTGAGGCGTAGAAAATGTCACACTGGCGCAGAGAGTGCGGAGAGCTTGGGCCAGAGTTAAAGAAAGCTTCATCTGCAGTTAACTGATGCTTCACCTTGCCCTGGGCATATTTGATCCTGACCCCGGTGGTCAATGTGGAAAGGTGTGTCCTGTTCCCCAGCAACTACATCTCGGAGTCTGAAAAGGGAAAACTTTGCTACTCCTAAATCTGACTCTGCAACAGAGAGAGGTTTTAAAGAGCTTCTGACCAACTCAATGATGAGCCAACGGAGGGGATGGGAGGAAGGAAAGAATGTGGTCACTGACTGAGGCAGAGCTCAATGATTGATTCCGGGGATGAGGGGGTGGATTTATGAGGAAACGTTGAGGAGGTTGGGTCTCTACTCATTGGAATTCAGAAGAATGAGAGGTGATCTTATCGAAACGTGTAAGTTTATGAGGGGGCTTGACAAAGTGGATGCAGAGAGGATGTTTCCACTGATGGGGGAGACTAGAACTAGGGGGCATAATCTTAGAATAAGGGGCCACCCATTTAAAACTGAGATGAGGAGGAATTTCTTCTCTCAGAGGGTTGTAAATCTGTGGAATTCGCTGCCTCAGAGAGCTGTGGAAGCTGGGACATTGAATAAATTTAAGACAGAAATAGACAGTTTCTTAAACGATAAGGGGATATGGGGTTATGGGGAGCGGGCGGGGAAGTGGAACTGAGTCCATGATCAGATCAGCCATGATATTGAATGGCGGAGCAGGCTCGAGGGGCTGTATGGCCGACTCCTGTTCCTATTTCTTATGTTCTTGTAGTATATGTAGGCACCTTTAGTAATGACTCCACGAGGCAGGGTATGATACTTAAACTGTGTAGACCTGCAGTCCTTTATTTGCAGGTCCTGAGTGACCACAACAAGCTGTGAGTTCCCTTTTATACTGGGTTACCTGCCGTGTGCAGGCAACCCCTAGGTCTCCAGCAGCAGCACCCTCTGGTGTACCGGTAAGGTGTGTGCAGTATAAGGGTACATTCAATGTGGCATAACAGTGTTACAGACATCACACAGTAAACAGGCATGCATACACAACAGTTCTTATAATGCCGTTCCACTCCATCAGCTCGCTGGCACTTCACGCCTCAGCTGTAACGTGCTATCGATCTGTGCTGCCTGTACAGACTGCTGCTGTTACTTGCACAAGTACACTGAACCATCGGATGGCAGACACTTTATGAATAGAGTTTGACACTGGGGCGTCGAATGCACGCATCAACCATGCTCCAGCATAGCAGTATTGACAGCCGCTTGTCCAACCTGACTTGCAGTGTTGGTTGCTGGGCAGCCCAGGCCCCACAGAGACTGTGATACATACTTTACGACATCACAAAGACACACATTCTGCAAGATGGTTCCAATACATCATGTGACTTTTATTGTATTTACAGCAGCAGTTGCATTACCACAGTAGTCCACTCGGTGGAGCTCTCAATTACAGAGACATTTAATGCAACAAAAACACAACTTTGGTTCAACTGAGAAACCCAGTTAAGGAGCCAAAGCCCATTATGATCACAGTCTAAGGATAAGGGGTAAGCCATTTAGGACCGAGATGAGGAGAAACTTCTTCACCCAGAGAGTGGTGAACCTGTGGAATTCTCTACCACAGAAAGTAGTTGAGGCCAATTCACTAAATATATTCAAAAGGGAGTTAGATGACGTCTTTACTACTCGGGGGATCAAGGGGTATGGCGAGAAAGCAGGAAGGGGGTACTGAAGTTTCATGTTCAGCCATGAACTCATTGAATGGCGGTGCAGGCTAGAAGGGCTGAATGGCCTACTCCTGCACCTATTTTCTATGTTTCTATGTTTCTATGATTGGACATCAGCTAAGAGTGTTAGAAAAGACATGGCAAATCAAGAAGTGTTGTGAGTGAGAGAAAGGGTTGATGGGGTAAATGAGAGGGTAAAGGGGAGCTCGTGACCCCCACAGGACATTAGAACATAACGGAGAAGAGTTAGAAGGACAAGGGAATATAGAATAAGAGTTGTCTACCAGTAAGATATCAGAGGGTAATTGAGTCTGAGGTTCTAATGATGGCATAAGATGTGATAAAATCTTAAAGAAAGAATGACTTGCATTTCTATAGCACCTTTCGCGACCACAGGACGTCCCAAAGCGCTTTACAGCCAATGAAGTACTTTTGGAGCGTAGTCACTGTTGTAATGTGGGAAACGCGGCAGCCAATTTGTGCACAGCAAGCTCCCACACATATCAATGTGATAATGACCAGATAATCTGTTTTTGTTATGTTGATTGAGGGATAAATATTGGCCCCAGGACACCAGGGATAACTCCCCTGCTCTTCTTCAAAATAGTGCCCTGGGATCTCTTAGATGCCTTTTGAAGCTCAAACTGAAGGTAGAGGGTAACATTCAAAGCAGACAGCCTATTCTAATTCATTCTTTCCATGAACCTTAAAACTATGGAACTCCCAATCTCTCTCACCCTTCCCTTCCTCGTACATACTACAGGTTTTTAAAGCCAAGCTTGACCATCTAATACTGATTTAACTCTTTTGCTTCTGTAAGCTTTGGTACGATTCGTACTGTAACATTGGACACGGATGTCCTTCCAGCGCAATGCTCACGGTTGTGGAGCTCTGCGGGATGGCTGCTGGAGTTCGTGAGCCTCAGACATGTGCCTGTACACACCTGTGTAACTGCTGCAGACTGTAGGTCAGGGGGACGGAGGTTGAGCCCAGCGAGGGGCAGCGCAGCGGGGGTCGGGGCCCAGAGGAGGCACAACAGAGCTTGGTCTCCAGTCGTCTTGGTCAATCCTCGCCACTGGACCAAGACCTCGCTCTGTCAAGCCCGTGTGGTGGCTGGTGTGCAACGGTCACCCCACGTTAAAAAAATCCACCCACAGGCATCTTCCGCCCTTTAAGATGTAACTCACTGCAACACCTGTGAGCCCATCTTTTTTTGGTGTGAAGAGCATCGTCCTTGTTACGAGGGACTGCCCAGTAGTAGCAGGTAGACGATGGATTCTGCACTGTGACCGTCTTTGCACCAATTAAATGGGGGGGTTGTGCAGCCATGGTTACCAGATTTATAAGTAACACTTTGTCTCTCTGTTTGCACTTAGGCAGATGCTGCTACTAGCTTCCTGAGAGCCGCTCGGTCTGGGAATTTGGACAAACTCCTCGACTACTTGAAGAATGGGGCTGAAATCAACACGTGTAACCAGGTCAGTGCGTTGTCTTCATGCCCGTTCACCCAGCCCTGTAGCTCAGGGAAAAGCCAGAGCTGGGACCTTTGTGTCTCAGGGTGGTTGACTTTGGCTGTCGAAGTGATTTCCACCACTGCAGACTTATCGAGACAATTCCATTTATTGCTCCTGACTCAGCTGTCTCCCTCGCACGATGTGATTTTGTTCAGTTTGGCAATGTTTTGGGTGCGAGCAGTGTGTTGGTGCAGACGCGTTGCTCTGTCTGCTCAGCGTGTGCTCGCGCACACTCCCGCATCACCTGCGAGTGGCCCAGCTAGGCGCGAACCAACAAATGATAAATCAAAAGATGAGGGGGGCCGAAAATGCCCTCCGCCCCCAACGGGGCGCATCTTCCCAATTAAATGTGTATTATGCGCCCTAATGCATAGGGCGGAGAGTGAAGCGAAATTGGGGACTTTAAAAAACATTCTGTTGGGGGGCTGAGAGATGGAAGGTGGACAGTCAGTGCGGTGTCACACGACAACAATGTGTCCCTCCCCTACGGTTAAAGGGGAAGGCCGCTGCGAAGTCCACAACAAAGTTTCGTTGGGCCTCCTGAGCCACCAGGGGAGGGTTTCGGCCCCAACAGGCCAAACCTGTGGCCGCCATTGTCGGGCCGACTATTAAAATAAAATGGCGGCCACGGTGGGGCGCCCTCCCCTGTAAGGGCAGACATGCCGCCCAGCTACTGGCAGCTTCCCACCTGGGGGAGTGGGGGGGGGGGTCGGAGGGTGGGTGCGGGGGTGTTGGGGGGGTGGGGAGAGGGTGTCAGAGGGTGGGGGGGGGGCGGAGAATGGGGTTGGGGGGAGGGGTTGGGGGGAGGGGTCGGAGGATGGGGGTGGGGGAGAGGAGGGGAGTTGGAGCGCGAAGGATGGGGGACCTGGGACAGCAGCAGCTCAGGTGATTATTGTGGTCCCTGGGGACCCACTCCTCCTCCTCCTCCTCCAACTCTCCCTCAGGTAATTCAAGACCTAGGCCTCTTCTCTTCCGTCACTCGTGGGACTGCTCCAAGCCTGCACTGTGCAGGCTCTGACCAGCTGTCACCTAAAATGGCAATGGAGGGAGGTCCGGTTTACGCCCGAGGGCAGCCGGTCTCCATATAAAACGGGGCCTATCCCCGAAACAGGCAGATGCTTCAGACACCCGGCGATAGGCCCCCTTTTACAATGGCGCGGACGCATCCCAACGTTGAGGCGACCGACCCCATTTCGAGGCTGTTTCTGCCTTGCTCGCACCAGGCGAAGGGAATGAAGATCAACAAAACCATGTCGGAGTGCATGGCCATCACCCTTTGTGTGAATTCCTCCCCTTCGAGATCCTGATCGGAGTCCTGCACAGCAGAGCCCGTGCGCGAACTCCCTCTCTGGGGAGATGGCTCCCGAGAATGCCTATCCCCTTGACCGTGCTGCAGCCTGCTGGTCCCTGGTATATCGCCCAGTGCTGACCCCTGTACCAAGCTAACCTCCAAGGACCACGTAGTGGCAGTGTCTGAGCTGGTGCCTGTGTGTGAGAGAAGCAGTGATCTAGTGCTTGGCTCCTCGTCCCCCTCTTCTCCAGCCTGGCTCGGTTCAGGGGGTCTCAGGCACAGTCTGCTCATGTGCTGCACGGTTATCTGAAAGCATAAATGGCACGAGAGTCGTGTTAAGGTGAGGGCAGGTGGGCAGGAATGGAGCAGCGAAGGCAGACAGAATGAAGAGTTGGAAAGTGATAAGGCCTTCTAACGGGGAAGTGGGATGAGAAGAGGGGATAAAGATACCATTGTTGCCCCCAGCGGGCTCGATGTCTCCACCGGCCACGGCGCCCACCACCTGTGGGCCAATGAGCCGCAGCACTCGCTCCTCCAGGTCGGAAAGTTGGAGCAGTTCAGCTTCCTCCCCCCCTCCAGTCTGCTGCTGCTCCATCCTGTTGTGTGCCATCTTGGCCTGCAAAAGGCAGGAACCTGTGTGAGTAAGGGTCCAGTTATGTATGTGGAAGATATGCCTGCCGTGGTTAAATAGCTGTGAATGCAGGCAAGGTGGGAAATGAGGATATGACTGTGAGTGAGTACAGATGGTTGGTGGCCTGCTGGTTTAAGTGCTGATTTGCAGAGTGTGCACAGACAGAGGCTCAGAGGCTGGTATGTAAGAGTTATGCAAACATGTACTCACCTTGACTACCCGATTGAGGTCGTTGAATTTCTTCCTGCTCTGCGCAGGGCTTCTTTCGACCACGGTGCTGGCTGATACCTCCGCGGCCACCTCTACCCACTTTGTTATGTATTTAACCTCTTGTAACTACCACCAGAGGGCCTACCTGTTGGAGTCCCAAGGGGTCCCAGCATCCCTTGGGAGCACGTTAAGCAGGCCACCCACGAGGTACCTGCACTCTGGAGTCGCATTAAAGGAGCTAAGGTTACACGTGCTCATTGTACCCAGTACATGGCCCTAAAAACCTGTGGCATTGTCCTTCTCCCAGATGGAGGGAACAGTACCTCCCACCTTCTCTCCACTGCCCCCACCAATGTCTCCAATGTCAGGTCATTGAAACGAGTGGCCCTTCTGTGAGGTACTGGAGCAGCCATCACAGACCTTCCTTGCAGCTCTCAGTCAACTCCAGCAATGGTGAAAATGACCGGGTGCTGCCTGAAACAACATCCCCCTTTAAGAACTGGATTGAGCAGCTGAATTACCAAAGAATGAAAGTCAGCTGAAGTTGGGTGTAGCCCCGGTTATACTGCCCCTGAGGCCATTAGCGCCTCAGATACCGCCTCCCTCCATTTCTGAGGGAGATTTCTCACTATTTTGCAGCCCATCTCGCCGGGCAATAAATGTTCAAACAGATAAAACTTAGCGCCCCAAAGGCGGCCCTACCCAATTTCACTCCCTGAAACTTTAGTTTAATGACTAAAAAATGTTTACATTTAAAATCTCAGATCTTATTTCAAACTCTCAGGGCCTCCCTGTAAAATTGAAAACAACCCCAAGCAACCCCCCTGTGCTTTTGTATGCTTCTGAATATAAATGTAGATATATATATAAAATAGTTTTACTCAGTTGGCAGAGATGTGCTTGGGGCACTGTATTGGAGAGGTCTGACCATGTGAGGGAGCAGCATCATTGTTTCATGGTTTTGAGTGCTGATATTAACCTGCTCCTTTACACTGTCTGACTCTGCCTGTTCTCCTTGTGGACGACAATGGCCTTCCCCCATTGTAGCGTGGGAGGCCACACAAACAGGACGGTTTTGATTGCTATTCTGTGCTGGGTTTCCTTATCTCAACCGGGGCAGAATGAGCAATGCGACAGCTAACTAGCAGCAGCACTCGGGAGGAGGCAAAGTCAAACACTCCGAGCTGCTGTCCAGTGTGAGCATTGAGTGAGAACACCACAGGTCAGGGCTATAAATAGAGCTGGAGCACCAGGCCCTGGAACACCGTGGGCGGAGGTGCAGCGAATGAGGGTACGGGGCCCAGAAGAGCAGAGGGCCCAGGGGCAGCACGGGCCCAGCCCACACTGCGATATGTGTGCACACTAGGTCTGTGCAGCAGAGCAGGTCTCCAGTCGTCCTGGTTAACCCTTGCCACTGGACCAAGACCTAGCTCTGTTAAGCCCGTGTGGTGGCTGGTGTACAACGGTCACCCCACGTTAAAAAAATCCACGAACAGGCATCTTCCATCCCCCCGAAATGGAGTTCAGGACTGGAACATCGGGTCTTCATCAAAATATCTGTGAACTCTTGTGGAAGCAAGTCATCCTCGTTCGAGGGACCGCCTGTGATGATGAAGAGTAAGGACAGGATTGTGGGCTGGCCTGTGGTTACCCGCTCCGTGGTCACTCACCCTGGCAACACTCATTGTCTACGCTAGACAGACACGTTCAGAAAAGCCACCTGGGTAAGGTCCCTGAGGGCTGCCTGGATTCGTGGAGCTGTAATCCAAAAAGAATTGGTGTCTTCAGGAGTGGGGGAAAGAAAATAGTCCTCAGGAAACTGGCTGTAAAAAAAGCCGAAAGTATATTAAAGTTTCTCTAATCATTTCTAACTGATATTTAAATAGGAGACAGCGCCCTGAAGAGTAGACAGGAGCCACAGTGGGCCAAGAAGACAGTCTTCAGTGCCAAGAATCTATTAGCTTTGGCTCAGAAATTAAAATATCGGATTAAGCCTTTTTGGAGCCAAACATATTACAATCGACTCCAAATATTTTTTTCTCTGGGTTGTGCGTCCCTTCACTCGCTGGTCGCAGCTACATGGGAGAGCTTTGCAGATGATTTGTTCGTCAGAGTGGCTGCCACAATCCTGTCATTGCTGTTGTATCAAGGAAGATGTTAGGATGTTAGTCAGTTTGGCTCAGGGTGACCAAGAGGGAGTTAGATGTGGACCTTACATCTAAAGTGATCAAGGGGTATGGAGAGAAAGCAGGAATGGGGTACTGAAGTTGCATGATCAGCCATGATCATATTGAATAGTGGTGCAGGCTCGAAGGGCCGAATGGCCTACTCCTGCACCTATTTTCTATGTTTCTATGTTTCTATACATCCTGTTTTCCGGGAACAGATGCTGTGTCCCTGGACAAACAATGTCCCCCGTTCTGAAAGCTAATCTCGGGTGGACATATTTTCTCAACCAAATAATGGTTGATGGAATAAAAACGGGGAATGCTGGAAATCTCAGCGGGTCAGGCAGCATCTGTGGAGAGAAACAGAGTTAATGTTTCGGGTCTGTGACCCTTCGCCCAATGGTTGTTGGAGGTTAATCTCTGCACGTGTTCCAGCAACAAAGTCATCGTGCCGGTTTCCTTTGAATGCAGAGATTGCACTGCAATAATTTATAAATCCCGTAAAAAATGTATAACACGGGCAGTGATGTGAAGAAAGATTTTCTGAATGGGCCGTATAGACAGTGGGTGTGAAAAAACAACATTCCTGAACAGTGTTATTGTATTATTCATAAACGGTGTCTGAATGCGCTTCAATACTGTGATGTCACATCCGTGGTAATTGTATGCACGTTTGTCTTGTGTTTGTAGTGTACATGTGCAACTGTTAAAATATAGGCTGCTAAAATCATCTTTGCTTTGCTACGCTGCACAATCTACATTGTCCGTCCTTGCTGTGCTCCTGTCCGTGAATCCGCGGATTTGGTTTACAAAATATGGTCACCCTAGTTTGGTTTCCTCCATCCCCAATTGAAAACGAATTTGAGCCCAATACAGCATCCTCTGTTCAGCTCTACTGGGGAATGATTTAGTTCAGGAGTGCACAATGATGTCCCTGCACATGATACTGCCAACCGAAGAGCAGAGGCAGGAAATCTGCTGCCCTTGCCGGGTCTGGCCTATATGTGACTCCAGACCCACAGCAATGTGGTTGGCTCTTAACTGCCCCTCTGAAATGGCCCAGCGAGACACTCAGTTGTCAAGAAGGCAGCTCACCACCACCTTCTCGAGGGCAATTAGGGATGGGCAATAAATGCCGGCCTTGCCAGCCACGCCCGCGTCCCATGAATGAATTAAAAAAGAGATAAACAGTTGAGGAGAGTGGAGGAAAAAGAGCTCAAATTCCCATCTCCACATGCTGCCTGTTAAAATGGCCGCCCAGCGCCCCAGTACATTGTTGCCTCCACAGTCTACGCACTGGAGAAACTCTCAATGGTTGCTGGAATGCTAACATTCTAATCCAGTCTTGACCATTTGTACCCTGTTCCTGTGGGTCCATCCTTGCCCAAACTCTGCATTGACAGGAACAAAGACCAACAAAGAGATCAGCAACATCAAACAACCTTCCCACTATGTCCCTCAATCCCTTTCATCCCAGAAATACATCTAAATTTATTATGTCTGTGATGTACCTATGAATGACTCCACGAGGCAATGTGTTGTACTCAAACTGTAGTGACCGTGGCCCTTTATTCCCAACTCCAGAGTGAGGCACAGCATGGTGGGCAGCCTTTTATACAGCCCCTGCCACAGGAGCAGGAAACCCGCAGTCTCCACCAGTTGTACCCTCTAGTGGTGCCAGCATGTACGTACACGGTGTAAACCTTATTGACAGTACATCAGGTAAACAACCACACAGTGACTACACAGAGAGTATATCCATAGTCTGCATATACAACATAATTGTCTTTGACCCCATTTATACAACCCATTTAAATGGTCTCCCCTGGTAACTGAGTCCATAACTCTGCTAGGCTTTGGGCCTATACCTTCTACCTTAAGTTGCACCCTCTGGGGTATGACCTTTGCAGGATCGTGACCACACTGTATAAATAAGCTTTGACTAAATCATCAATAATGTCGAAAACTTCAAGTCGCTTAACTCAAGTCTCTCCTTTCCCAACGGAAACAAGCCTGCCTTCCAGAACGTTCCCTCACAACGTTATTAGATAGAGAAGGATTCCAGTGTGCCCGAGGGTGTAACGGAAATCCAAGTGTGCTCGTTGCTGATAGCGGTTGATAAAGCAGAAGTGATCAGGGCGGGGGTGGTTACTGAAGATGTGAAGTGCGGAATCAGCGGGAAGCAGCTATGAGCGCAGTGTGTGGGTGAGATAGTCAGCCCCTGTTTACGGGGAAAGGACAATGTGGCATCAACACGTTCCAAATAAGGAGCACTCCCTCCCAGTGCAGATACTGCACAGCGAGACATTTCAGTACGCAGCAAGTAGGAGGAATCTGCTTAAACCTCCTTCCACCCTGGGATGGTCCTTTCATTACTTTAAAAGGAGCCATTTTGGGGAGGGAGGAAAGGATGCTGACTGTCTTTACTTTCATGATAGCATCACTTTCAAATAATATCATCTGATGAGAATGATATGCTGTCATTTGACATCATACATATGTGATTAGAAGACAATTGGACAGTGTCTACGTGTGGGTGCTGAGTGAGAACGGAATGGGCTTGCCGGGAAATTAATGTGGTTTGAGCCTCTCGTTATCACCCCTTGGGGGAGGGGGGAGAGGGGGGGCGCTAATGGGTCACAAACTGCTTCTCGCCCGGGGCGTGGGGTCGCTACCGAGTCCCGAGGAATTCCGCGGGAGCTGGCGGAGACGCAAATCGGTAACGTCCTGCCCCTGTCGGTAGTGCCCCATTACATCATCAGCATGCGCAGCGAGCCGTTTTCGCGCCGGAGCGAAAATCCGAAAATGAGGCTGCGGCGGGCGATGTCAGCGCGGGTGGCGAACTGGGCCTCAGTCCGCTCGCGGGGCGAAAATTAAAGGGGAAGCGCGCGCGTGCACTTTAAAAAAAAAAATGGTTAACTTACCTTGCCTTTTTCAATTCCCGGGGTCCGCGCCGCGATGTTGCAGCCCGGCGCTCTGCTTTTGTGCCAGGCTGCTGCCACGGCATCCCATTACCCCGTGGCCCCTTCTCCCCAATGTAGAGTCAGCAGAAGAGGGAGGGCCCCTGTGCACCCACCAGTGCTTGCCGACCAAGTCCTGCCCCCGAGAGAAAGTGGGATGCGCGACATTGCGTTCCACGTCCCTTTGGGAGCAGTAACCCCGATTCTCCGGGCGCAGGAAGTCCCACCTCCCCGGTACTGGATTTCCTCCCCATGTGGCTTTTCTGCCTCGCACCATTCCTGTAACAGGATGTGGTCAGCCCTGGTTCCAATGAGCCGCTCGCTGAAGGCTCGACAGCTGATGGCGCACAAGTACTTCCCTGAAGAGCGGAGATTCTAAAATGACAATTCACTGTGGGGCAGGGAAAGACATGAACAGCATCAACTGTCTCCAAACCAGGGGGAGATGCTCTATTGGTCTCCCTTTTCCCGCTCACTTTCCCCCTCACCCTTTCTAGAAATCTGAGGAAGGACATTTTTGCTATTGAGGGAGTGCAGCGAAGGTTCACCAGACTGATTCCCGGGATGGCGGGACTGACATATGAAGAAAGACTGGATTGGCTAGGCTTATATTCACTGGAATTTAGAAGAATGAGAGGGGATCTCATAGAAACATATAAAATTCTGACGGGACTGGACAGGTTAGATGCAGGAAGAATGTTCCCGATGTTGGGGAAGTCCAGAACCAGGGGTCACAGTCTAAGGATAAGGGGTAACCCATTTAGGACCGAGATGAGGAGAAACTTCTTCACTCAGAGAATTGTGAACCTGTGGAATTCTCTACCACGGAAAGTTGTTGAGGCCAATTTGTTAGATAGATTCAAAAGGGAGTTAGATGTGACCCTTACGGCTAAAGGGATCAAGGGGTATGGAGAGAAAGCAGGAATGGGGTACTGAGGTGAATGATCAGCCATGATCTTATTGAATGGTGGTGCAGGCTCAAAGGTACTCCTGCACCTATTTTCTATGTTTCTATGTTTCTATGAAATAATAACTAGTTCCTGGTTCCGTGGTGTTTGAGAAATATTAAAGTGCGGGTAAAAAGCAGGGGGATGGGACCAGCGTAGATAGCTTCGTTTTTGGGCTAGCCCTACTGCAGGCATGTTGGGCAGGTGTAATGTATGCTCCTGTCAGGATGCTCACGGGTTGGTGGAGCTGTCGAGTTGGGAGTGGCTTAGCCAGTCACGTGATGTTCACAAGATTCAATAAAACCCCAGCCAGTTGGGTTCGGGGGATCCACGATGGGGCAGATGGTTGTGAGCCTGGTGGATGAACTGGTAATGTGTCGTGTGATTGAAATACATTACAGGCAGAAATAACCTCCTTCCGTGCTTAAATTTCCATCATTCTATAAAAATGGTCTCCTGTGGTTAACTTGTCCCATTATCACTTCCTTTCGCCTCGCACCATCATCCCTTTTGTCATTTAATCTCTCCTGCCTTCCACCCTATCACAGACCTTCCCCTTTGTTCTTTCCACCCCCCCCCCCCCATTCCCTGCCCCAAACTTGCTTAAAAACCTGTTCCATCTCTAACTTTTTCCAGCCGGCTTGCTAGGAATATACTGAGGTGTTGCCAATGAAGAGGATTAATCAAGGATGAATAATGGACTAAAACCAGGAAATGCTGGAAGCACCCAGCGGGTCAGGCAACATCTGTAATGAGCGAGAAACCGAGTTAACGTTTCAGGTCGGTGACCCTTCATCAGAACTGGAAACAGTTCGAGATGGAAGAGGTTTTTAAGCGAGTGTTGGGGCGGGGAACGGGAGAAGGGGAGGGAAGAGCAAAAGGGAAGGTCTGTGATAGGGTGGGAGGCAGGAGAGATTAAATGACAAACGTGATGATGGTGTGAGGCAAATGGAGATGGTAATGGGACGAGTTAAGAAACATAGAAACATAGAAAGTAGGTGCAGGAGTAGGCCATTGGGCCCTTCGAGCCTGCACCGCCATTCAATGAGTTCATGGCTGAACATGCAACTTCAGTACCCCATTCCTGCTTTCTCGCCATACCCCTTGGTCCCCCTAGTAGTAAGGACTTCATCTAACTCCTTTTTGAATATATTTAGTGAATTGGCCTCAACAACTTTCTGTGGTAGAGAATTCCACAGGTTCACACTCTCTGGGTGAAGAAGTTTCTCCTCATCTCGGTCCTAAATGGCTTACCCCTTATCCTCAGACTGTGTCCCCTGGTTCTGGACTTCCCCAACATTGGGAACATTCTTCCTACATCTAACCTGTCTAAACCCGTCAGAATTTTAAACGTTTCTATGAGATCCCCTCTCATTCTTCTGAACTCCAGTGACTACAAACAAAAGATGAGTCTGGATAGGGTGTAAATGGGAATAGCAGAATCAACAACACCTGCCGTGAGAAAGAAAGAGTATGGGCAGGGGTTATGGTGTGAAATTGTTGAACTCAATATTGAGTCCAGAAGGCTGTAAAGTGCGTAATTAACAGATGAGATGCTTTCCTCGAGCTTGCGTTGAGTTTTGTAGGAAGAGTGTAAGAGGCCGAGGACAGAGAGATCAGAGTGGGATGGAGCGGGGAATTGAAATGACTGTCCCCTGACCCGCTGAGTATTTCCAGCATTTTCGGTTTATATTTCCGATGTCCAGCCTCCGCAGTGTTTTGCTTTTGTGTTGATCAACAATGGGCGTAAGGTCGGTACGACACTCCAGTCACAGGCTTTATTTCTCTTTGACGGGAAAGGCCCCTTTTGTTAAGAGATGGAACGAATAGGTTGGGGCTGTGGACGCACTGGATTGTCGCTGGCCAAAGCTCAGGAGTTGGTTTGTCCAGTTCTTGTTCCTTGTGACGTGCTGCTCTTTGATGGCTCCCCACCAACGTACAAGAGGAAGAGGCACATCTAAATGTATCAAGATTAATATCTGCAATTATCTGTGCCTATAAACAGCAACATCAAAAGAACATTGAGCGCTATACTCACACCATGGCTCTGATTCCCCCAGGGTGCAGCCAGCATCACTCTGCAGCCCAGCAGCAGGATTTGCACGGTAAAATCCGCACAGCCGCTGAATCATACGCCACACAGTGACGCCTACAGAGACGAAACACTGCGGCAACATGCAATTGACTGAATGAAACATCAATCCATGACTACAGAAACATAAGGGTGGTCAGGACTCTAGGGTCAGAGAATGAAATCTAACATGGAGATTCTGGAATTCTAAGCTCTGGAACTCCCTCCCTAAACCTCTCCGCCTCTCTACCTCTCTTTCCTCCTTTAAGACGCTCCTTAAAACCTACCTCTTTGACCAAGCTTTTGGTCACCTGCGCTAATTTCTCCTTATGTGGCTCGGTGTCAAATTTATCTGCTGTGAAGCGCCCTGGGACGTTTTACTACGTTAAAGGCGCTATATAAATATTATTGGCACTGGCTTTGAAATGTCAGTTTTCAGTGCGTGTTTCACGCTGTGTTTCAGCTGTGAGCAGTTGTGTCACTGAACGTTCACTCCTTTTTAAACGGTTACATTAATGCAACTTGTTGATGACTTACTAACATTCCGTTTCGTTTTCATCGATCGACTAAACACATGTTCGCTCACACAAACACAACAGCAAAATACTGCCGGTGCTGAACGTCTCAAATAGAGACAGACAATGCTGGAAACACTCAGCGGGTCGGGCAGCACAGATGGAGAGAGAAACGCAGTTAACGTTGCAGGTCGATGACCCTCCAGAAGGAATGATGTGGGACCAAATCACCGAGGTGGGCACTGAGTGTCGCCCCCACCCACCTGGCTCCAGGGCATCAACCGGAAACATTGACCATATTCGCTCACAAGTTGGTTTCACCCTAGTTTGAAGCACATTCTGATAAAAGAAAATAACACCCAAGTTGATAAGGTGGTTGTAATGTAAACTGCGAGTATGCTCACAGGTTTGTCGAGCTGTTGGGAGTCCGTGCTCCACGTGTACGTACAGTGTGCGAGGCTGCAGCCCTTCTTCCTTTATTTGAAGGGGCTGATCCTCTAATTTCTGGCTGCACAGTCCCACGCTCCTGATCTTTGGGCACCCTGTGCGGAGGGGAGTGGGCAGGTCCGAGGGCCTCCTCATAGGACTGCTCCTGGGCCTGGCCAAGGGGGTCATCAGCCGGTCCAGGCAGCGGGCGGTCGAGGGGGTCGTTCAGCCTGACTGCCTGCCTCTCTTCCGCGGTTACATCCGAGCCAGGGTGTCCCTGGAGATGGAGACGTATCCACCGGTACGCTCGCGGCCTTCCGCGAGAGGTGGGCGCCGGAGGGACTGGAGTGCATCATCACCCCCGGCAACCAAATTTTAATTTGATCCATTAAAAATGTAGTTTGTTTAATTTGTCGGTTTTAGTGCCCCTTTAATAAGGGGGCACTTGATTTATTGTTTTACCAAAATAGTTGTAGAGCTGTTGAGTTGGGAGTGGCTTAGCCAGTCACATGATGTTCACAAGACTCAATAAAACCCCAGCCAGTTGGGTTCGGGGGATCTACGATGAGGCAGGTGGTTGTGAGCCTGGTGGATAAACTGGTAATGTGTAGTGTGATTGTTAAACCTTTATTAATAAACCAACTCGTTCCTAATAGCAATGTGTTACTATGGATTCTTAAGCAAAGAATCCATGAAGCAAATACATTACAGTGACTAATAGAAGCACATGGGTTAATTAGGTTTATAAATAGAGACATTGAATATAAAAGCAAAGAGATCATGCTGGAGCTTTCTGGCCTAGCAATTGGAGTAGGCCGGAAACCTGCTGGTGCCACCGCGGGCTGAAGTTAGCGGCCGCCCGATATAAGCGCAGGCAGCACCGGTATTTTGGTAGAAGCCTTTGCAGTTGCCAAACACTCCTGGGTGATCTAGGGATGGCCTGATTGCCACGAGCCTGCAGTCGATGGCGCCCTGCACCTGGGAAACCAGCCAGGGCCCGCTTACAGAAGCTGACATGATTGCTGGCCCCGGCACGCAAGCTGTCAGGCACCAGTCGTGTGCATCTGTGGGCTGCCGATTGGGAGAGCCGCGATATACCTCCGCCAGAGCCCTGGAAGGACCTGAAGGCAAACAAGTTAAGGGCCAATGGCCACTAGGTCCAGCAGGGAGCAGGTCTTCTTCCAGTTGGCTTCAGTCTGCCACCACTCGACACGGCAATCTCAGCCTCCTGAGGCACAGCTGTTGAGGCATGTCAAGGAAACTGAGCCTCTGCCTATAGACCCTGCTTCATGGGTAGTGCCTCCTGACCCCCTCTTTGCTACCCCCACCTTTGTTGCCCCCCTCTCCTGACCCCCCTCCTGCCCACCCTCTCCCCTGCCCCCCCTCTCTCCTGACGCCCCCTCTCCCCTGCCCCCCTCTCCTGATCCCCCCTCTCTCCTGCCCCCCCTCTCTCCTGCTCCTGACCCCCCTCCTGCCCTCCCCTCCTGGACCCCCTCATTCTCCCCCTCTCCCCTGCCCCCCTTCTCTCCTGCCCCCCCCTCTCCTCTGACCCCCCTCTCCCCTGCCCCCCTTCTCTCCTGCCCCCCCTCTCCCCTGCCCCCCTCTCTCCTGACCCCCCCTCTCTCCTTCCACCCCCCTCCTGCTCCCACTCTCCCCTGCCTCCCTCTCCTGCCCCCCTCTCTCCTGCCCCCCTCTCCTGATACCCCCCCTGCCCCCTCTCCTGCCACCCCCTCTCCCCTGCCCCCCTCCTCTCCTGCCCCCCCCTGCTGCCCCCCTCCTGCCCCCCTCTTCCCTGCCCCCCTCCCCTGCCCCCTCTCTCCTGACCCCCCCTCTCTCCTGACCCCCCCTCTCCTGCCCCCTCTTCCCCTGCCGCCCCTCCCCTGCCGCCCCTCCCCTACCCCCTCCCCCGCCCCCTCCCCTGCCCCCCCCCACCCTCCCCTGCCGCCCCCCCCCCCCACCACTACAGGTCTGCGAACAGCAGGCTGCCGCTAGTGCTGGTCCCACTGCACCTTGCCCGAGCTCCAATCTGAAGCAGACAAGGTGCCACCTGTCCCGCTGTGATTGAGAAAACCTCCAAAGTGCAGAAAGTAAACTCGCAGCAAAAGCACGCTGGGCAAACCCTTTCTCGCGAGCCGGTCAAAACGCCGCTGTGAGTGCTGAGTATTTATGGCAGTAGCTCCTTGAGTTGGATCCAGCCCCTCGATTTCCGCTGCGCTCTTGCCTTGCTTTCACAGGCCAGCCTCAGGATGCCCGGGAAACCCGTGAATGCACCGTTACATTTGAAAACTGGCTGAAATATCGCTCCCATTGAGCGATTAGCATATGGGAATCAGGCAGCCCACCTCTCCCAAGGGGGTTGCGTGCAGGCAGTCTGATGCGGTCCAATTAAACCTGTCAGTCAGGGCTTGGATCCAGCTTTCCCGACACGCTGGCATTTTTGTCGGGTTTTAACCCTCTTACCCTCACCCAAAAAAAACCCTACGGGCTGCTCCAGATTAAAATTCCCCTCAGCCTCCCTCATTTCCTTCATTATTTGCTGTGACGATTTACAGTTCCACAGTTTAAATGGCGGAGCCCGCCAGTGGATGATGCGGGACGTGTTCCACTCCCCCCACCCCCCACAAAGCTGATCGGGGCTAAGCTAATCGATGGAAATTGTCGATGGAGAGGGTGCACGAGCTCTCCGCTCTCGATAGAATCTTGGGTTTTGGAATCCTGCATTCTGACAGAGTTTCCGCTCTCATCTGGTCCTGCAGATCGATGACTACCCTGAGGCCATCTGCTCATCATCCCAGTGGAACTTTAAGAAGTAGAACTGAAAGTTGGAGCAATGTTCCTTACATGCTATAAGTAGAATGAGCTTGAAGAGTCATTTTATAAATGCATTTGCTCCATTGCGCTTGCGTTCCTCTCTTCCCTTGTCCTATGCACCATTTACCAGGTGCTGGGAGGTGCAGGGACAACTCAGAGAATCACAGAAAAATTACAACATAGAAGGAGGCCATTCGGCCCATCGTTTCTGCGCCGGTCGAAATGGAGCTATCCGGCCTAATCCCACCTTCCAGCTCTCGGTCCGTAGCCCTGTAGGTTACGGCACTTCAGGTGCACATCCAAGTACTTTTTAAATGTGGTGAGGGTTTCTGCCTCTACCACCCTTTCAGGCCGTGAGTTCCAGACCCCCACCACCCTCTGGGTGAAGAAATCTTTCCTCAACTCCCCTCTACTCCATCTACCAATTACTTTAAATCAATGCCCCTTGGTTATTGACCCCTCTGCTAAGGGAAATAGGTCCTTTCGAACTACCCTATCTTGGCCCCTCATAATTTTATACACCTCAAAAAGGTCTCCCCTCAGCCTCATCTGTTCTGAGGAAAACAACCCCAGCCTATCCAATCTTTCCTCATAGCTAAAGTTTTCCAGTCCTGGCAACATCCTCTTAAATCTCCTCTGTACCCTCTCCAGTGCAATCACATTTTTACTTTAATGTGGTGACCAGAACTGCACGCAGTACTCCAGCTGTGGCCTAACTAGTGTTTATACAGTTCAACCATCACCTCCCTGTTCTTGTATTCTATGCCTCGGCCAATAAAGGAAAGCCTTCCGTATGCCTTTTAAACCACGTTATCTTGGTTTCAATTCCCCTCCCGCCTGGTGAAGGAGCTGCAAAGCTTCTCCTGCACCTCTTCCTGGAGTGACAGCATGAATGAGATGGCGAGCTTGCTGTTTCATGTGACTACTTCTGCGTTGTCCCAGGCGGACTAAGGGACCTATTGAGTAGCTGCTTGGTTATGTGTGGGCCTGTGGCCTGTTACCTCATTTGGTTTTTATAATGTATTTGCTGCATGGGTTCTTTGCTTAAGAATTCATAGCAACACATTGCTGTTAAGAACTAGTTGGTTTATTAGCAAAGGTTTAACAATCACACGACACATTACCGGTTCATCCACCAGGCTCACAACTGCATACCTCATCGTGGATCCCCCGAACCCAACTGGCTGGGGTTTTATTGAGTCTTGTGAACATCACGTGACTGGCTAAGCCACTCCCAACTCAACAGGTCAACAAATTAGACAGATTATGGCCACTTAATTTTCAGCAATAAAAGCTGGGCAGAAAAAGACCATTTTAAGCAGTGCTTGATGTATGAAAAGGCTGACCATGTGTGAAATGATCTGTTCAACCTTATATAAGGGGTCTGGACACAGTAGATAGAGAGAAACAGTTTCCATTGGCAGAAGGGTCGAGAACTGAGGATGTGCACTTGTATAAAAACTACATCATAAAACGGTTACAGCAGGGAAGGAGGCCATTCGGCCCATCGAGCCCGTGCCGGCTCTCTGCAGGAGCTCCTCAGTCAGCCCCACTCCCCCGCCCTTTCCCCGTAGCCCTGCCATTTCTTTTTCTTTCAGGTACTTATCCAACTCCCTTTTGAAAGTAGTGATTGAGTCTGCCTGCACCCTCCTTTCAGGCCGTGCATTCCAGATCCTAAACACTCGCTGCGTAAAAAAGTTTTCCCTCTTGTCGCCTTTGGGCATAACGCTGGTAAAATGGCGAGATGTTACGCTCAATCAGTTGATAATATGATTTTTCTATCACACATGAGGTGGCGGTATAGTTAGAAGACTTGCTCGACAGAGCCACTTAATGGACAGAGCCTGCAACTACACTGTGACAGTGGACGTAGCAAACATGAATGAACAATGTTGACGTAGCGATTTACAATGGTAAATGTGGACACAATGACAACAGTTTGCTAGCAGGAATGGCAGGCCCTGTGCAAGATTTTTAATAAGTGAGAGATGAACATCAGATCTGAGCACAAGCTCGATGGACAATGTGTGTTCGACAATCGGCATCAGACGTGAAGTGAAGTGAAGTGTGTGGTGTGTGTGTGGTATGTGTGTGTGTGTGTGTGTGTATGTGTATGTGTGTGAATGTGTGTGTGTGTGTGTGTGTGTGTGGTGTGTGAGTGTGTGTGTATGTGTGTGTGTGTGTGGTATGTGTGTGTGTGTGTATGTGTGTGTGTGTGTGTATGTGTATGTGTGTGAATGTGTGTGTGTGTGTGTGTGTGTGTGTGGTGTGTGAGTGTGTGTGTATGTGTGTGTGTGTGGTATGTGTGTGTGTGTGTATGTGTGTGTGTGTGTGTATGTGTATGTGTGTGTGTGTGTGTGAGAGTGAGTGTGTGTGGTGTGTGTGAGTGTGTGGTGTGTGTGTGAGAGTGAGTATGTGAGTGTGTGTATGTGTGTTGTGTGTGTGTGAGTGTGAGAGTGAGTGTGTGAGTGTGTGTATGTGTGTGGTGTGTGTGTGTGTGTATGTGTGTGGTGTGTGTGTGTGTGTGTGAGTGTGTGTGTGAGTGAGTGTGTGGTGTGTGTGAGTGTGTGTGTGTGTGAGTGTGTGTGTGTGAGTGTGTGAGTGTGTGTGTGGTGTGTGGTGTGTGTGTGTGAGTGTGTGAATGTGTGTGTGTGTGTGTGTATGTGTATGTGTGTGTGTGTGTGGATGTGTGTGGTGTGTGTGTGTGAGTGTGTGAATGTGTGTGTGTGTATGTGTATGTGTATGTGTGTGTGTGTGTGTGTATGTGTGTGGTGTGTGAGTGTGTGTGTGTGTGTGAGAGTGAGTGTGTGTGGTGTGTGTGAGTGTGTGTGTGTGTGTGAGAGTGAGTGTGTGAGTGTGTGTATGTGTGTGGTGTGTGTGTGTGTGTGTGTGTATGTGTGTGGTGTGTGTGTGAGTGTGTGTGTGAGTGAGTGTGTGGTGTGTGTGTGTGAGTGTGTGAGTGTGTGTGTGTGTGAGTGTGTGTGTGGTGTGAGTGTGTGGTGTGTGTGGTGTGTGTGTGTGAGTGTGTGAATGTGTGTGTGTGTGTGAATGTGTGTGTGTGTGGGTGTGTGTGTGTGAGTGGTGTGTGAGTGTGGGGTGTTTGTGTGTGGGTGGTGTGTGAGTGTGGGGTGTGGGTGTGTGTGTGTGTGTGTGAGTGTGGGGTGTGGGTGTGTGTGTGTGGGTGTGTGTGGGTGGTGTGTGAGTGTGGGGTGTTTGTGTGTGTGTGTGTGTGACGGTTTCTTGTTGCTGCACCAAGAGAGATGGCAAGTGCTAACCATCCACAATTTTATCTGGTGCCTGAGGAGCTCCAGAGAACCGCTGTCACCTTCGCTCAGTTTGACCAATACATCACTCTCAGCAGATAAGCTGCAATGCTGCTGGTAGCCTATCACAGGCACAAAATCCCATAATGAAAAGCTTAGCTCTTCAGCCAATGCTCCTACAATGTAAAACTCTCGTCAAATCCAAAGGACTTATACTCTCTGGAGTTTAAACTCATGTAAGATTCTGAGGGGGATTGACAGGGTAGATGCTGAGAGGATGTTTCCCCCGGGCTGGGGAGTCTAGAACCAGGGGTCACAGTCTCAGGATAAGGGGTCGGCCATTTAAGACTGAGATGAGGAGGAATTTCTTCACTCAGAGGGTTGTAGATCTGTGGAATTCTCTGCCCCAGAGGGCTGTGGAGGCTGAGTCGATGAGTATATTCAAGGCTGAGATCGATAGATTTTTGGACTCGACTCCAGGGGAATCAAAGGATATAGCGATCGGGCCGGAAAGTGGAGTTGAGGTCAAAGATCAGCCATGATCTCATTGAATGGCGGAGCAGGCTCGAGGGGCCAAATGGCCTACTCCTGCTCCTAATTCTTATGTTCTTATGAACAGATCCCACACTATCGCTGCCAGTTCCAGTGGAAAAATGGATCATGCTGTGTGGTATTTTTTCACTGTGCCGAGTTAGTTCATTGCTACCAATCAGGCAATTGAGATGCTGTGGAAGGGACATATCAGCCCGGATTCTTGCTCCTGATCACAGTACCTTCTGGTCCAGGAGGATCGTATACTTACGGTCCGAGGCCTAGCTGTGCAGTCCAGCGTACGGGCCCACGCATCCCAGGAACGTAAGCGCAACCTGGGATCACATGGGCCTGGACCACCAATCACTGAGCAGTATTCTCATTGATAATAATGGGAGCTCCATTTGTACGAGCTCCCATTGCTATCAATGAGAAAACCCCCAAAACACCGAAACGTAACACAATAAATTGAAAAAACACCTCACATATTTAAAATGAATTGAAATTGAATTTAGAATGTTTTTGAAAAATAAATATATATATATATATATTTTTTTTTTAATCTGTTTTTATAGGTTTAAAAATAAACTTACCATAATGGGCAGGGTTTCAAATATAAAAATTAGTGCAAAAATGTTATTGTTCTACATTTTAAAATGCTTACACTGGTAAAAGTAAGCTATACGCCTGCTTGTACCGGGTGTAAGAGTTTGAAGGACATTCGCTGGACAGGAGTTGGGCGAATAGCCCCAATCTCCACCCGCGGAGGCCCATCACCCAGGGGATGAGTGCGATCCATCAAAGGACATCTTGACAGACGGGCATGTGGGCGCGAGTGCCCATCGTACGCACCCGGCGAGACCACAATCTACGGCGCAAAGTGTGCAGATACGGCGAGTTGCCAAAGGCCCAATTTCGGGCGAGCCTTGAGCCTCCTGGTTCAGCCGTGGGCTGCCTCCGCGCCGTCAGTTAGGCTCCTGAAAACAGGATGCAAGTAAGTTTTTCCCCACCGTATATTTTTTTTAAATATAGTGATTTTTTCTGTCAGGCATCAGTATAGCGATTGACTCACATTGAGTAATGACACTCATTAAGGAAACATTGTCGTTAGACATTTTGCCAGAAACTGTGCCTCTAACCTATTTCATAATTCCAGATGACATCAATATTGACCGCAGTTTAGGACTGGAAGACAGACCGTCAATCCCATCACCTCCACTAAAGGCCGAGGGCTCTCAGGGTCACCCTGGAACCGGGGCAACCCAAACATTTCATTCACTGTTTGCTGATACAGACACTGCTTCAGAGCTGCGTTCAAAAGCAATCATTATTTATTCCACTCCCCATATTTTCAATCGAGTTTTCGCTAGAATTTGCAAATTTGGGGGAAGATAATTATCTTTCATTGACAGCACATTCATCAGAACCTCGGTTTAAAGCAATTATTTTAATAACTTCCATTTATACGGCGACTTGAACACAATGGGTGTTTCAGGGGCTGAAGCACAGATCTGAGCAGGAGATGGCGGAAAACTCTGCTTAGGAGGTCAGTTTTAAGGAGCTGGATCTAGCCAAACTGAGGGATTTAGGGGGCAAGAGGGATGAAAGCCCTTGTAATGTATTTGCTTCACGGGTTCTTTGCTTAAGAATTCATAGCAACACATTGCTATTAAGAACTAGTTGGTTTATTAGCAAAGGTTTAACAATCACACTACACATTACCAGTTCATCTACCAGGCTCACAACCACCTGCCCCATCGTGGATCCCCCGAACCCAACTGGCTGGGGTTTTATTGAGTCTTGTGAACATCACATGACTGGCTAAGCCACTCACAACTCAACAGCTCTACAACTATTTTGCTAGAACCTTTCATTCACATGCCCCCTTGTTTTTTGAAGGCACCAAAAACACAAATTAACAATTGAACATAAAGGGAACCTTTGTCAAATTAAATCGAATTACAATTCTGTAAACCTGTGAGCATACTCACTGATGCCTACATTACAGCCCTGATGGTACATTACGAGGGAACTGGGACGTTGGGGAAGACCAGCGTTTGAGGAGCGGAGGGTGGAAGTGATGACGGGACCAGGCTGCAGAGGTCGGGTGCACTGAAGCTGGAGAGGGATTTGAGAGCAGGGAGCCGATGGAGATTATTGTATACAGGTCCTCAGAGACGGCTGTGCAGGATGGGGTGTGAGTGGAGAGTTCTGGACAAGTATGAGTGTACGTCTCCGAGTTACCAGTTCAGATAAGGGCTGGTCTTTTTAAGGGGGCATAGATTTAAAGTAATTGGTGGAAGGATTAGAGGGAAGTTGAGGAGAAATGTATTTGACCAGAATGTGGTGTGGATCTGGAACTCACTGCCTGAAAAGGTGGAAGATTCTCCCTATCTCTGTAATCTCCTCCAGCCCCACAACCCCCCGAAATATCTGCCTCCTCTAATTCTGCCCTCCTGAGCATCCCTGATTATAATCGCTCCACCATCGGTGGCCGTGCCTTCTGTTGCCTGGGCCCCAAGCTCTGGAATTCCCTCCCTAAACCTCTCCACCTCTCTACCTCTCGCTCCTCCTTCAAGATGCTCCTTAAAACTGACCTCTTTGACCAAGCTTTTGGTCACCTGCCCTAATTTCTACGTATGTGGCTCGGTGTCAAATATTTATCGCATAATCCTCTTGTGAAGTGCCTTGGAACATTTTACGTCGTTAAAGGCGTTATATAAATATACGTTATGGTTGTTGTAGATGCAGAAACCCTCACCACGTTTAAAAAGTACTTGAATGTGCACTTGAAGTGCTGTAACCTACAGGGCTACGGACCAAGAGCTGGAAAGTGGGATTAGGCTGGATATCTGTCGGCCGGCACGGACACGATGGGCCAAATGGCCTCCTTCTGTGCCGTAAACATCTATGATTCTATGACTATATGGATCCCAGAAAGTTTCCAATCCACAGAAATAACTCCCAGCCCCCTCCAAAAAGAAACTGGTTATCTGAGGCTGATAAATGGCCAAGCAACTAACATCAGAGTCGGTCTTCAAATTTGTGCGACCAGTACAGAGGTTTGCCTCCGGGAGGGAGCATGTATCGAGATTTCAGATGTGCCCTTCCCATAATTTCCCATCCATCGTGGAACGTGCAAACCTCAATTCCTGATGTACGATGACAGTTCAGTGTAAATACACAAACTGTCTTATCACAATATATGTTGTCACTTTGCTTCAACATGGTTGACACACATGGTTGCCTTGAATGCCACTGGTTATAATGCACGTGCCTGATCAAGTCTTCTCTTAGTTACCTCCCGCTTCCTGTGTATGCTCCATGAAACACCAGCCTGCTGCTGGCTTACACGGGATATACGGCCCAGAAACAGGCCATTCGGCCCAACCAGTCCATGCCGGTGTTTATGCCCCACTCGAGCCTCCTCCCGTCTTTCCTCATCTAACTCTATCGGCATAACCCTCTATTCCCTTCTCCCCCATATACTTGTCCAGCCTCCTCTTAAATGTATCGATACTATTCGCCTCAACCACTCCCTGTGGCAGCGAGTTCCACATTCTCACCACTCTCTGGGTAAAGAAGTTTCTCCTGAATTCCCCATTGGATTTCTTGGTGACTATCTTATATTGATGGCCTCTAGTTATGCTCTTACCCACAAGTGGAAACTTTCTCTCTGTATCCACTCAATCAAAACCTTTCATCATTTTAAAGACCTCTATTAGGTCACCCCTCAGCCTTCTTTTTACTAGAGAAAAGAGACCCAGCCTGTTTATCCTTTCCTGATATGTATACCCTCGCATTTCTGGTATCACCCTTGTAAATCTTCTCTGCACCCTCTATAACCATTTTATAATATGGCGACCAGAACTGTGCGCAGTACTCCAAGTGTGGTCTAACTATGGTTCAATACAGGTTGAGCATAACTTCCCTACTTTTCAAGTCTATCCCTCTACAAATAAACCCTATTGCTTGGTTTGCTTTTTATTACAGTCTTGCTAATTAGTGTCGCAACATTTAGTGATTTGTGTATTTTTATCCGAGATCCCTTTGTTCCTCTACCCCACCCGGACTCACATCCTCCAAGTAATAAGTGCCCTCCCTATTCTTCCTGCCAAAATGTATCTGTGTTGAATTTCATTTGCCCTTTCTTGCCCATTCTGACTTGTGACCTAATAGTTTATGATGGATGACATGCTACATGTGATCACTAATTCCTCCAATGCTGCATTATCCAGCAGGGATAATTAGATAGCGATTAGGAGTATGATCCTTCCTATTCCTTTCCCTAACCTGAAGCTAATTTGAATGCTCTGGCTGGAGAGTATTTCATTCTGCAGAACCTCGGGATTTTTCTTTTCCGTGTGACACAGCTGTCCAGTGCCTTGGCCAGTTGATCCATCAGGGAATCGCACCTTTGTCCTTTCAGTACCAAGTTTTATTATTTAAGCCAACCTCCCAGTGAGAACATTTCTAGAGCATTGGCCTTCGGAAGAAACTGCAGACCAACAGCATTGTCCACTTCAAGCCACAGGTTGAACCTCCATTATCCGCAACCCTCGGGACCTGGCCTGTTCTGGATAAGGGATTTTTCCAGACGAGGGGTGGTCACGTTAAATTGGATGGTCCAGGTACTGAGCAAGGGGATATCGGGGCTGGCTGGCTTGGAGCTGGGAGCGTAACAGAGGGATCATTGGAGGGGGCGGGGTGGTGGATCGCGGGGTCAGGCTAGCGATTGCGGGCGTCGGCAGCAACGAAGGACGTCAATTTGTTCATGTCGGAGTTCTGCGCACGCGCCACCCGGTGGCCGGGAATGGTTGAGGACAAGGGAGGGTTCCGGATAAGGGAGTTCTGGATAAGGGAGGTTCAACCTGTATTTGCTTCCTGAGAAAGGGGGAGACAGGTTTATTGTGAAGCAGGTGGATATCTGATGCCAGCAGAGAAAGCAGGCACTCCTCAATCAGCATCTGAACATTTTTAAACTTAGCCAAGTAATGCTGCCAGAAAAGTCTCGAATGGTACGAATTTCTTTTGGTACATCCATAAAGTTGGGACTGGTGGCAGTGGTGCCTCCCGTGAGGAAACATGATCAATTCTTCTAGATTCTCGTCAGGTTAGATGGTAAATTTTGGTCTGAATACGGAGGAATATCAGACTTATGGGAAAGGTCCAACCTCATATGTCCTGTATTGATTAAGCTGGGATGTATGTAGTTAGACCTATCCCAAAGGCCATGTATTCTTGCACCCCAAGACCTTAACGTGCCATCTGACAGCATCTTGGATCTCCACTGTTGTACGATACACAAAGGACCAGAACACTCCTTAAAGGAGCACCGTCTTCATGGAAAATCATTAGCAAATCCTCTATTGCTTGTTCCCCATTGGACGACACATTGAAGTCAAGTCATGTACAGGTAACTTCACGTGGGCTTTAAAGACGCCCGACTGCCCTGGCTTTTCTTCCTCTCCAACTAGAAATAAAGTTGACCTAGAACTTTCTCATGAAGACAGTGCCCCTTTAATCATCCAATATGATGATTCAACAATTCATTTCTCTTGGGTTGAATCAGCTTCCAAATTTCCATTGGGGTTCTGACACCGCAATAAACTGAATTTGGGCACATTACCGTCAGTAGATATTTCTCCCCCACTGAATCGCAACTTAATGGCACAAGTTACTAACAGAACACAATATTGAAATAACGTGACACAGAAAATACTGGAAATTTGGAGATGCACCAAAATACGAGAAAGCAGGGAGCGAGAATGTGTCATTTGACACGTCGAGATCGCACCTTCTGCAGACAGTGTACAATCTGCCGTCCCGTGCACCTCGCTGCCTGCAGGGAAGCTCGTCAGTAACAATCGCTGATCCTCAATGGGCACAAGTACAGCTACAGAATACCCATCTGCCTTCACATCTCCCACCGTCCAACTCTGACAGCTACGATGCAAAAAGCTTCAGTTTTACCTGAAATCGTTCATCTCCCCAGGAGACCAAATACTTTGGATAAAGTCTCTCAGAGTGCACGGCATGTGTCTCAGTGGGCAGCACACTCGCCGCTGAGTCAGAAGGTTGTGGGTTCAAGTCCCACTCCAGAGACTTGAGCACAAAATCCAGGCTGACACTTCAGTGCAGTGCTGAGGGAATGTTGCACTGTCGGAGGTGCTGTCTTTCGGATGAGACATTAAACTGAGGTCCCGTCTGCTCTCTCAGGTGGATGTAAAAGATCCCGCGGCACTATATCAAAGAAGATCAGGGGAGTTATCACCGGTGTCCTGGCCAATAGTTATCCCTCAGATTTATCACTACAACAGATTATCTGGTCATTATCACATTGCCGTTTGTGGGAGCTTGCTGTGCGCCAATTGGCTGCCCCGTTTCCCACATTACAACAGCGACTGCACTCCAAAAGTACTTCATTGGCTGTAAAGCACATTGGGGCATCAGGTGGTCATAAGGGGTGCGATATAAATGCAGGTTCAAACAGTACACAGCTAATTAGTTGACATGAGCTTGATGGGGCGGACAGATTCTTATTCCATACTGAACGGACATTTACAGTTGTGCTGTCTTTAACTTTTTCAACTTGAACATTTTTCTACTGTACCTGATCCTTTTACAATGATTGGTTATAAATGGCAAAAAAATAAATAAAACAAACCATCGGGAAGACTTCTTGCAGCCTGGATGTAGATCAAAAAAGTTTCAGAGGTCGGAGCGGAATTGCCCCAGTTGTTGTGACTGTCCCAGGAAGATAGCGTGACTGCTGGGGTGGGGTGGGGTTGATCGTGTGAGCAGGGTGTACCCATGTTGTAATGGGGTAGGTTTGATGGGCCAGCCCATCCTCTCCTTCCTTTTGTCTGTTGTACAGGCGGTGTCTGCCTGCTGGCTGTTTTATTGTCCCCACTCCCCTTGTTGCCTCCAATCCTCGTACACGGTGTTTGGTTATAACTGGCTGGAAACTATGAATGCCAAGAGGGTCTCTTGCCCCCTGGATGTGTGGCAGGAAACTTCCAAATCCCCAAATTGAAGTTAATGTGGGAACACCTTTGCAATGTGCGCACCTGTGATTATGCTCGCAGGTTTGTAGAGCTGTTGCACCGGTCCAGGCAGCGGGCGGTCGAGGCGGTCGTTCAGCCCGGCCAGGGTGTCCCAGGAGATGGAGCACGCGGTGTCCATTGGTACGCTCGCGGCCTTCCGCGAGAGGTGGGCACCGGAGGGACTGGAGTGCAGCATCATTCCTGGCAACCAATTTTAACTTGATCCAAGTTCACTGTTAAAAGGTTGATTTATTTAATTTGTCGCTTTTAGTGCCCCCCCCCTTTAATTAGGGGGCACTTATTATTGTTTGCAACAAAATAGTTGTAGAGCTGTTGCATTGTGAGTGGCTCAGCTAGTCACGTGATGTTCACAAGACTCAATAAACATAGAAACAGAGAAAATAGGTGCAGGTGTAGGCCATTCAGCCCTTCGAGCCTGCACCACCATTCAATATGATCATGGCTGATCATTCACCTCAGTACCTCTTTCCTGCTTTCTCTCCATACCCCTTGATCCCTTTAGCCGTAAGGGCCATATCTAACTCCCTGTTGAATATATCCAACGAACTGGCCTCAACAACTCTCTGCGGCAGGGAATTCTACAGGTTAACAACTCTCTGAGTGAAGAAGTTTCTCCTCATCTCAGTCCTAAATGGCCTACCCCTTATCCTTAGACTATGTCCCCTGGTTCTGGACTTCCCCAACATCAGGAACATTCTTCCTGCATCTAACCTGTCCAGTCCCGTCAGAATTTTATATGTTTCTCTGAGATCCCCTCTCATTCTTCTAAACTCCAGTGAATGCAGGCCCAGTCAATCCAGTCTCTCCTCATATGTCAGTCCTGCCATCCCGGGAATCAGTCTGGTGTATCTTCACTGCACTCCCTCAATAGCAAGAACGTCCTTCCTCAGATTAGGAGACCAAAACTGAACACAATATTTCAGGTGAGGCCTCACCAAGGCCCTGTACAACTGCAGTAAGACTTCCCTGCTCCTATACTCAAATCCCCTAGCTATGAAGGCCAACATACCATTTGCCTTCTTCACCGCCTGCTGTATCTGCATGCCAATTTTCAATGACTGATGTACCATGACACCCAGGTCTCGTTGCACCTCCCCTTTTCCTGATCTGCCATCATTCAGATAATATTCTGCCTTCGTGTTTTTGCCACCAAAGTGGATAACCTCACATTTATCCACATTATACTGCATCTGCCATGTATTTGCCCACTCACCTAACCTGTCCAAGTTACCCTGCAGCCTCTTAGCGTCCTCCTCACAGCAGACACCGCCATCCAGTTTAGTGTCATCTGCAAACTTGGAGATATTACACTCAATTCCTTCATCTAAATCATTAATGTATATTGTAAAGAGCTGGGGTCCCAGAACTGAGCCCTGTGGCACTCCACTAGTCACTGCCTGTCATTCTGAAAATAACCCGTTTATCCCGACTCTCTGCTTCCTGTCTGCCAACCAGTTCTCTATCCACATCAGTCCATTACCCCCAATACCATGTGCTTTCATTTTGCACACCAATCTCTTGTGTGGGACCTTGTCAGAAGCCTTTTGAAAGTCCAAATGCACCACATCCACTGGTTCTCCCTTGTCCACTCTGCTAGTTACATCCTCAAAAAATTCCAGAAGATTTGTCAAGCATGATTTCCCTTTCATAAATCCATGCTGACTTGGATCGATCCGAGTTGGATCTAGGTCATCCATGATGAGGTTTGCAGTTGTGAGCCTAGTGGATGAACCGGTAATGTGTAGTGTGATTGTTAAACCTTTGTTAATAAGCCAACTAGTTCTTCATAGCAATGTGTTGCTATGAATTCTTAAGCAAAGAACACATGGAGCAAATACATGCGGGAGATTAAATGGCAGTGGGGTTGGATGGGACGTGTCCAGTCCGGATGTTCCAGTTATCATGAGGTGTGGGGCAGGCTTGATTGACCCAGCTGATCTTTCCTGCCTTTCATGGTCACATTGCATCAAGAAGCTCAGTCGCCTCCCGCAACTGTGGAATGAGTTAGACATAAGAACATAAGAAATAGGAACAGGAGTCGGCCATTCGGCCCCTCGAGCCTGCTCCACCATTCAATAAGATCATGGCTGATCTGATCTTGGCCTCAACTCCACTTCCCTGCCTGCTCCCCATAACCCTCGACTCCCTTATCGTTCAAAAATCTCCGCTTTAAATATATTCAATGACCCAGCCTCCACAGCTCTCTGGGGCAGAGAATTCCAAAGATTCACGACCCTCTGAGAGAAGAAATTCCTCCTCATCTCCGTTTTAAATGGGCGACCCCTTATTCTGAAACTATGTCCCCTAGTTCTAGATTCCCCCATGAGGGGAAATATCCTCTCTGCATCTACCCTGTCAAGCCCCATCAGAATCTTAACCGTTTCAATAAGATCACCTCTCATTCTTCTAAACTCCAGTGAGTATAGGTCCAACCTGCTCAACCTTTCTTTGTTAGACAATCCCTTCATCTCCGGAATCAACCTAGTCATTATAAAAAGGTTCCAGTTAAAACCACAAATTCAGACATTAAGTCTGCAGTTAGATAATGAGTAACATTAAGGAGATTCATTCGAGGGAGGTCATTTGGTAGTAACTGCACTGGAGCCCTCGTTTCAATGTCAGGTGGGATTACTGCCTGTTGTGTGGTTTAACCCCTTCCTATACTGCCACAGTACAATGCCGTCATTACAGGTAAGATGATCCTTGGTGTTACGTGACAGGCTTTTGATGCCTTGTGGACTGGGAGGTTGGTCGATAGCTTTCACTCTGAGTGCTCTAGTGCTTTATATCGCTGCAGTGCTCAGGGCAGTCTGTAGATTTGCCAGAGCCTTGTTTACTCGGTGATGCGTACGAGGTTTGCTCACGCTTTCAGCATTTCAGCAGCTGTCCCCGCCGTTCCGCACACTCTCCCAGACAGCTGACGTGGCGTTTGAAGGGATTGTCCCAGGACCTGCTCCTGATCCTAGTCGCGGGTCAGTGGGCAGCACCTGTGCCTCTGAGTCAGGAGATGGCAGACACAAGTCCCACTCCAGAGACTTGAGTGCGTAATCCAGGCTGACATTCCAGTGCAGTGCTGAGGGAGTGCCGCATGGTCAGGGGTGCCGTCTTTCGGATGAGATGTTAAACCGAGGTTGTCTCGGCTGTAATTCCCTGGAATTCCCTCTTGACGGCCATTTACCTCTCTCCCTCCTACACAACCCTCCTCAAAACCCACCTCTTTAATCAATCATTTGGTCAAACCTCCTTTGACTTGGCACTGAGGTTTGTCTGATTGACACCTCTGTGAAGCACCTTGGGACAATTTTCTACGTTACAGATGCTATATAAATGCAAGTTGTTGTTAACACGGCGCTTTTAAGCGATGACGTCACTGCACACAAGCTTCAGGATGGAAAAATGGTGCTGGTAATGTATTTGCTTCATGGGTTCTTTGCTTAAGAATTCACAGCAACACATTGCTATTAAGAACTAGTTGGTTTATTAACAAAGGTTTAACAATCACACTACACATTACCAGTTCATCCACCGGGCTCACAACCACCTGCCCCATCGTGGATCCCCCGAACCCAACTGGCTGGGGTTTTATTGAGTCTTGTGAACATCACGTGACTGGCTAAGCCACTCCCAACTCAACAGCTCCACAAACCTGTGAGCATGCTCACAGGTGCATACATAGGTGCATACAACCGTGTTCTGGGTAGCAAACACCACCATTGTCTTCAGCGTGTGGCGGCCCGGCCCGGAAATCGCCGTGGTCCCGGCCTGCAAGACCATCAGCAGGCCGGGACCACTGCAGGGAGCAGTGCGTGCTGCTGCAGGAGGGCGATGGCTGCGAAGCCAGGTCGCTGATTGCAGTGTGGGGCAGGCACAGCAGGAGGGGCGAAGGAGCAGCAAGAGATTGTAGAGGGACGTGATCGGAGTCCAGGAGAGGCGTGAGTCTGGGGCCCAGAAGAGGCGAGGGCCCAGGGGCAGCACGGGCCCAGCCCACACTGCGATATGTTTGCGCACTGGGTCCGTGCAGCAGAGCTGGTCTCCAGTTGTCCTGGTTAACCCTTGCCACTGGACCAAGACCTCGCTCTGTCAAGCCCGTGTGGTGGCTGGTGTGCAACGGTCACCCCACGTTAAAAATATCCACCCACAGGCATCTCCCACCCTTCAGGATGTAGTTCGGGATCCGGAATATTAGGTCCTTCATTGAAACACCTGCGAACTCATCCCTTTTTGGTATGGAAGCAAGTCATCCTCGCTTCGAGGGACTGCCTATGATGATGATGGTGAGCACACGTTAAACCATCAGCTGTCATGCTGCATGTTACCGAGTTGGTGAAAAGCATCAGATACGGGACTTCCATTTTGTGCAGGATGCTCACGTTATATAAGGACGTAAATCATGAATCACATATCTTCAGGCTTCCCCTTCAGGTGACACGTGACCCACGTTTTGCTGTTTGTTGTCACAAAACTCAGGAATGTGCGGTTGAGAGAAACTGAACAAAAATGTATCAAATTGATGAGCCACTGCGGCAGAAATAAAAACAACAACTTCTGTCAAAATCTGCGGGCGGAAAAGAGAGGTCACGGCATTTTGGAGCTGTGCCCATCTGCTGTAAAGACAGAGTGAATACACAAATAACACAACGGCAAAACAAAGGCATTTGCTTTTAAATAGCTCTTGTCACACCCTCGAGATGTACGATAATAGCACTTCATAGCTGGTGAAGTACTTTTAAAATGCAATCACTGTTGTGTGGGTAAATGATGCAGCTAGTTTGCATACAACAAGGTCCCACAAACATCAAGTGAAAGGTTATGGGGCTGGATTTCCGGCTTTGCTGATTTCGGGGCGGTAATGGCGGCGGGGCGGGAAAGTTAGCGCCCGGGAACAGTTAGCGGCTCAGTCAGTAACATTGGTCAGCTGGGCCCTGAGTCAGGGGGCGCAGCGCTAAGGGAGGGCGTTGTACCCCTCTCTCGGGGCGTTAGGATGGGAAACTCCCGAGCTAAAGAGCCGGGCCGGGAGCGCTCCCAGAGACGCCTTGCCCACGCCACCACAACACAAATCACAAAAAATATTAAAAGACAAACCATCGGCCTTACCTCAGGAGCCCATTACCCACTTCCCCGCTGTCGGGATGGTGGGCCCGCCCTGATTTCCCGGGCGGTCACTGCGGGGCGCGCTGCGGGGCGGACGGGTCGGGCGGGAGACAAAACTCGCGCCGGTGTCGCGACCAGGGGCGTTACACACCGGGCGCAGCTCTTCCGGGCCGTGCTGCTCCGCGCCGCCGCTAAACCGGACCCGAGGATCGCCGCGGGGCGCTGGAGGCTGACCGCCTGCCCAGAACCTCACCCCCGCCATTGCCCCCGCTCCGGGGTGAGAAACCGAGCGCAGAGGGGCCGAAAATCCAGCCCATAATATTTGTTGGTGGTGCTGGTTAAAGGACATATACGGGCCAGGGCAGGAAAGCTGCTGACTGTTTTGAACATGTTATGGAGTGCTTGAATAATCTGCAGGAATTTCACTTGCCCCTTTACCGACTGCTCCCCCCTCAATGCACCTCCCACTCGCCCCTTTACCGGTTGCTGTTCGAGGGCAGTGTGGGGGAATGCTGATCTCCCGGGCCATTGGAGGCTCAGGAGAGGTACCCCACGGGGTTACGGGTACTTCCTGGTCAGTCGGGGAGGGTTGGGAACTGTAGAGAGGGGCCACAAGGCTAAAGATGGAACTGTGTTCAGGGCAGGTGACACTGACATTTCCCCATGTGTTTGATGTTGTGAATTAACCAAGACACAGGAGAAAAAGTTTGCCTGTGACTGTTTAGTTGGACTGTTGCTGCTTTGGTCAGAGTCTCGAGGGTGGATAGGTTGTTAGACAAATGTCTGGTGCTCAGTGGCCGGGCATTGCATCAATCTCGAGCCTACTGGCACACTAAGCTGTCTGACCATCTCGCCGACGTATGGTAATGTTAAGTGCTCAGTCGAATCATTGCTTTGTCACACGGATCCCCTGGCAGCCAACTCTTGTCATGGTTGTTTACAGCAAAGCCTGTTGTGCCCTCTGCTGGTGGGAGTATGCAGGACATCAGCCCCTCTCCTTCCAGCAGCCCTTGAATAGCATGATGGACCTCATGTAAACGGATTAAAAAGAGCAAAGAATAAGTTGTTGGGGAAGGGCAGTTTCCCCTGGATCTACGGTGTTATCAAGCGTTGTTTTGTGATAATTTCTAAATGTTCTGTAGTTTTTTAGTGTCTGCTTCTGGTGCCCTTCGGATAATTGGGTTCCTCCAGTTCACGGGGACAGTAATAGGTTGGATGTCAGTAGATACCGGGCCTTCTTCGCCCTGTGTAATGCAAGTTCACTTTCAGAATCTCTGACCCAATGAAGTGCAGTGTTCATTGGATGAGGAGGTTTTCTGTTGGCGATTGGAGGATCAAGTTGATGAGAGAAGTTTCTGGGACCTGTGCTGATATATTGTGAAATTGCCCCTATTTTGCACCTCCGGGAGATGGTAACGGGGCGCAATGTCCTTTACGCCCGGTAGTGCCTGGGGCAAAATTGACCCTGATATTTTGGGAGCGACTTGCAGGTAGCGCCAGGCCCCGCGGTTAGCGCCCCGAGCCAGCGCGCAACAGGCGATGATGTCATTGCCGTGTGTGCCGACCCCTTTGCGCCCCGCAGGGGAAATTGCCCCATGGGCTGCATGGCAGGCGTGGGCCGATATCAGCGCCTGCTTTGTGGGGCGCTGACATCTGCCCGGGGCTCCCCTTAAAGGTCCGGTCGAGCGCGTCCCTGGTAGCCCAGTGGTAGCCACCAAAGGGCCTGAAGAGTGCGCAGTGGCCCTCCAATTTAACTGAAGGGGAGGGGCGTTGTAATACATCGGCAGTATGTGGAGCTGCCGAATAGCACTGCCCTCTTCAGCACAATGCTGTTGCCCCGGGAGCGCCCCGCAACGAGGCGGAGTGTCTGAGACAGCTCTCCACCTCATTTCAGGGGCGCAAAGACCAAGTACCCACTGGGGGCGGGACCTCTAGCCCGGGCAGTAAAAGTCCCGGGCCCGGAACTTTTACCCAAACGGGGCCCGGGGAAATTTCGGCCCTGGTCGGTTGTCACTGTGTCAGTGAAGGGGGCAGAATTAGTTCTCAATGTCAGAATGAACGTGAGTAAAGCTTCATTTCCAGAACGATGTAAAAGAGAAACTCGAGCACCTTGTCAATGGGAGCAGGCGGACAGCAGGCCTGGTGGTGGGTGGTGAGACGGGTCAACTTCGTGCCTGCTATTTGGAGGACTTGGTTGGATATCCAGAAGAAGCTGAGTAGTTTATTGTAAAGTAGCAGCACAGAGCATGTTTCAAGGTGAAGGGAGGCTGTATTCAAAGATCTTTCTTGTTATGTCTTTAGATGCTCTGATAATCACTCCACGAGGTAAAGTATTGCACTTGAACTGTAGTGACCTTAATCTGTTTAATAGAACTCCAGAGTGAACACGGGGGACTCCCTTCTATACCTGGGTACCTGTGGTGTACACGTGACCCCTGGGCCTCCACCAGTTGCACCCTCTGGTGGTGTCAGCATAGTGTATACAGTGTGAACCTTGTTGATGGTACCTCCGGTAAACAAGCCTCCATCTTATACAGTGACTGCACAGAGAGTATCTCTATAGTATACCTATCTAACATTTCTCTACCTCTTCCCTATCCTCTTCTCTCTCACCTTCATTTCCATTAACCCCTTCCCTTCTCTCACTGCCCCTTCCTCGCCCTCCCTTCTCTTTCTCCCTCTCCTTTATATCTTCATTTCCTGCTCGCACTCTCCCCTTCCTAATCTGTGACCCTGGCCAGTGCTGTCTATTGAGAAGGCTGTCACGTGTGTGGATTGGGTTCGGTTTGACGCGGTGCTGAAGTTGGGAGAGCAGGGATCAGCTCCGAGTGCTCGCAGACCATCCCGTGTCACTCTTGATGTCACGCACCACTCCAAAAATAGGAGCCAAAGACATCTAACGGTGACAAACGCAAGGGCGATCGCAAAAGTAAAATAACCAACGCAAAGAGTGTGATAAATCTAATGCAGTCAAATACCGCGTACAGTTTTGGTTTCCATATTTACGAAAGGATATACTTGCTTTGGAGGCAGTTCAGAGAAGGTTCACTAGGTTGATTCCGGGGATGAGGGGGTTGACTTATGAGGAAAGGTTGAGGAGGTTGGGCCTCTACTCATTGGAATTCAGAAGAATGAGAGGTGATCTTATCGAAACGTA
The DNA here is from genome assembly GCF_044704955.1 of Pristiophorus japonicus. Classification (NCBI taxonomy): domain Eukaryota; kingdom Metazoa; phylum Chordata; class Chondrichthyes; family Pristiophoridae; genus Pristiophorus; species Pristiophorus japonicus. The sequence goes on along the minus strand of NC_091998.1, from coordinate 66,165,862 downwards.
TAAGATTATGAGGGGGCTTGACAAGGTGGATGCAGAGAGGATGTTTCCACTGATGGGGGAGACTAGAACTAGGGGGCATAATCTTAGAATAAGGGGCCGCCCATTTAAAACTGAGATGAGGAGAAATTTCTTCTCTCAGAGGGTTGTAAATCTGGGGAATTCGCTGCCCCAGAGAGCTGTGGAAGCTGGGACATGGAATAAATTTAAGACAGAAATAGACAGCTTCTTAACCGATAAGGGGATAAGGGGTTATGGGGAGCGGGCAGGGAAGTGGAGCTGAGTCCATGATCGGATCAGCCATGATCTTATTAAATGGCGGAGCAGGCTCGAGGGGCCGTATGGCCTACTCCTGCTCCTATTTCTTATGTTCTTATGTTCTTAAGTCCCACCCTCTCAGCCGTCTCACTATCATCAGTAAAGTGCTGGAAAGACTCATCGGGAGATACCAATAACCTGCTCGCCGATAACCGCCAGAGTAATGGGCTCCAGACCTCGCCGTAGCCTTGACCCAGACATGGATCTCAGAGCTAAATGCCAGAGGAGAGGGTGTGACAAGCTGCCCTTGACATCAAGGCAGCGTTCGACCAAGTCGGGCACCAAGCTGCCCCAGCAAAACGGAATTCTATCGGCAAAAGGAAAGTCTTCCCACGGCGGGAGTCACACCGGATGCAAATGAAGATGGTTGCTGGTTGTCAGAGGTCAGTCCCAGCAGCCTCAGGACTTGGCTGCAAGCATTTCTCAGGGATTTTTGGCTCAACTGCCTCCAGCTTCTTCATCAATGGCCTTCCTCCATCACATTGCCAGGAGACAAAAGCAAAACACTGCGGACGCTGGAACCTGAAATAAAACCAGAAGATGCTGGAAATCTCAGCGGGTCAGGCAGCGTCTGTGGAGAGAGGAACAGAGTTAATGGTTCGGGTCGATGAACCTTTGTCAGAACTGGCAAAGGTTCGAAATTAGCAGATTTTTCAGGAAGTGCAGGGGGCAGTGAACGGGGGAGGGGAGGAAAGGGAAGATCTGTGATAGGGGGGACGGCAGGAGAGATTTGAGCGGCAAAAGTCTGGTGGGTCAAATTGAGATAGTAGTGGCACAAGTTAGGAAACAAAAGATGAGTCTAGAGAGGGTGTGATGGTGGAATAATTACCAGCTGCCGTGGGAAACCGAGAGAAAAAATAAAAATGAAAAGGGGAGTTGTGGGGGCGGGGGGGTGGGGGGGGGTAATGCCAGGAGAGGCTCTTTGCTGATGATCCCACAGAATTCATCTCCATTAACAACTCCTCCGATGTTGAAGCATCCCATGCAAGGCCTGGGTCACATCCAGACTTGGGCTGACAAGTAGCGGGTAAAATTTCTGTCAATTAAGTGCCAGCCTGTGACTTTGGACCAAGAGACAGCCCCGAACATTTTAACGGAAGGTTGGCACTGTTTCAGGGAACCCAAAAGACATGGGTATCATCGGCTGAAAGTGAGGGTGTTGTTTGAAGTGAGTGATGCCACCTTACCATCTGCTGACAGAGGTTTGGTTCGCCCGACATGTCCTCTTGTCAGCCGTGCGACTTTTCGGCTCTCGTGCCTCCTGCTTTCCGGCTTATAGGCAAGACAGGCAGTGAGCCCTGCTCCCGCAAAGAACGCACTCGGACCCGCTGAGCACCAGACTGCTGACATTTCAGTTGAAATATTGGGCTGAGAATTGCAGCCTCTCTGGGCACGTACGGAGTGTGCACAGAACCGAAGAGGCCTCGCAAAAACCAGTTCTCGGGGCACAAGGTTCCAACGCATCCCCGGGAGGAGGACATCCGCGGGGTAGAAATTTGGGCTGAACTCTTGCCCAGCGCATGTCCTTCAAACTCTTACGCCTGGTAAACTTTTACCAGCATAAGAGTTTTAAAACATAGAAAAATTAAATTTAATCACTCATTTTTATATTAAAAACCCTATCCATTAAGGTAAGTTTATTTTTAACCCTATTAAAACACATTTTAAAAAAATTCAAAAATATATTTTTTTCTAAAACATTCAATTTCAATTAATTTTAAATATGTGAGGTGTTTTTTTGTATTTATGGTGTTGTGATTTTGGGGGTATTCTCATTGATAGTAATGGGAGCTCGTACAAACGGAGTTCCCGTTATTATCAATGAGAATACTGGATGTCCATTGGTGGTCCAGGCCCACGTGATCCCAGGATACGAACGCGTACCTGGAAGACATGTTCCCGTACGCTGGCCTGCGAAGCTCGGCCTCCGACCGCAATCCTACATTCCTCCGGGACCACCAGGTTTGGGCCGGAGGCGTTTGTCCGAAGGAAACTGCCGACCACAATCTTCCCCCCAATGTAAAGACTTGGCTGTCGAGTTCATTCAAAATGGTGTTAGCGTGAAGTGAAAGCGGTCTTTGTGCTATCTTTACTGACTGTCCACATGTTGGTCTGTTGACGGGTAAGAGTCTTGCGTGCCGAGGGATGGTATCCACCAGGGGCGGTCTTTGATTCGCGGGTCACCGCGTTGTTTCCACGATCAGGGAGTTTCCTGCCGGTGTCTTCGCTGAGATTGGCCGAGTTTTTTTTGACCCTCTGTCTCCCCAATTGTTCCAAAGTTTGCAGTTTCCACTAAGTTTGCAGATCACCTCAAACATTCTAAACTTGTCTTTGTGCTTGACAATTCGCAGAATGGACTCAGCGGCCTCCACCTGGCCTCCAAGGAAGGGCATGTCAAAGTGGTGTCAGAGCTGCTGCACAATGGCATCATTCTGGAGACCGAGACAAAGGTGAGTAATCATCTCCTCCTCTCAGGCAGTCCCCCGGAGTCCAGGACGACTTGCTTCCACACTGATATGAGTTCTCAGGTGACTGATGAGCCCAATGCGGGATCTAGTCTCTGTCACAGGTGGGGCAGACGGTGGTTGGAGGGACGGGGGTGGGTGGGGGGGCTTGGGTTGTCGCACGCTCCTTCCGCTGTGTGCGCTCGGCCTCCACGTGCTCCCGGCGAAGCGACTCGAGGTGCTCAGCGCCCTCCCGGATGCCCCTTCTCCACTTAGGGCGGTCTTGGGCCAGGGACCCCCAGGTGTCGGTGGGGACGTTGCACTTTATCAGGGAGGCTTTGAGAGTGTCCTTGAAACGTTTCTTCTGCCCACCTGGGGCTCGCTTGCCGTGTTGGAGCTCCAAGTAGAGCGCTTGCTTTGGGCGTGGGAGCAAATTGTACGTCCATCACTGGGTGGAAACCATATTACATAAACAGGACCTACAGCGCTCAGCACATGTAATGCAATGTCAAGACAATGTGTGCATTGTGTGCTGAACTCTGTGTGCATTGACCCAGCTGCAACAAATATAATACACTTGTCATTGCTGCAATGTGTTTTGTGCAGCATGTTATTTTCAGTCTCACAGTGCAGCAGTGACATTACTGCAACGTATATAGTGCTTGTGACCACAATGGTGTGTTTAGGGCAGCGGAAGAGACTGGACAATGATCAGGAGACGAAACCTCTGGCTCATTTTGTTCCCCTCTCTCTAGCCCATGTTGATGTGAGCCCCCCCCCCCCCCCCAATTGCTGCCCTGGTCAAGATCAGCTTACTTGGCACAGACTGACAAATCGAAGCTGGGATCCTCCAGTGCGCTCCAGGGTCACACCACAGCGGCTCTGCCTTATCCACAAGGCTGCTGGAGCACTGATCTCCACTTCTGGCTTCCAAAAGATAATTTTTTGGGTTGGTGTAATGTATGCACCTGTGAGGATGCTCACAGGATTGTCGAGCTGTTACCGGCCAAGGGGGCCATTAACCGGTCCAGGCAGCGGGCGGTCGAGGGGGTCGCCTCTCTTCCGCGGTTACATCCGAGCCAGGGTGTCCCTGGAGATGCAGCACGCGGTGTCCACCGGTACACTCGCGGCCTTCCGCGAGAGGTGGGCGCCGGAGGGACTGGAGGGCATCATCACCCCCGGCAACCAAAGTTTAATTTGATCTGCTAAGTTCCCTTAAAGTGTTATTGTTAATTTGTGTATTCTGGTGTCCCTTTAATAAGGGGGCACTCGGCTTTATCTGTTAATTAAATAGTTGTAGAGCTGTTGCATTGTGAGTGGCTCAGCCAGTCACATGATGTTCACAAGGCTCAATAAAACCCCAGCCAGTTGGGTTCGGGGGACCCACGATGGGGCAGGTGGTTGTGAGCCTGGTGGATGAACTGGTAATGTGTAGTGTGATTGTTAAACCTTTGCTAATAAACCAACTAGTTCTTAATAGCAATGTGTTGCTATGAATTCTTAAGCAAAGAGCCCATGAAGCAAATACATTGCAGTTGGCATAGTTCTTCCACACTGAAACCTTTGCCTATTGGCTGAGTAATTGTTTGTGGAACTGTTGCATTACAGAAAGGGAACACAGCCCTGCACATTGCAGCTCTCGCTGGACAGGAGCAGGTGGTGAAGGAATTGGTCGACTATGGAGCGAACATCAACGCTCAGTCCCAGGTAAGAGGCAGCAGGTTGAACAGATGCGGAGAAAGCCCGAGGACACACACTCTCTCCCTCTCATGTCACAACTCTTGGCACTCAACTTGGGGACAGGCCAACTGTTGGTACTTCATTCACCTTTAATCGAATTACATACTGGCAAATCAACCGGAAAAACAGACAAAATACGAAGGAAAGAAATAATTAAAGACCCTCCACAGAGAGGCAAATCCATAAAGAGAAGCACGGAAGTATCAGACTCTCTTGCACTGACAGCTCAGCTGAGATAGGGAACAAAGACATGATGACAACAACAACTGTATTTATATAGAGCCTTGAAGGTAGTTAAACGTCCCAAAGTGCAACACAGCAGCAGTTATCAATCGAGATTTGACACCGAGCCACATAAGGAGATATAAGGGCAGATGATAAAAAGCTTGGTCAACGAGGTAGGACTGGATTTACCGGTGATGTCCACCTGTGTTTTCACCCCAGAGGGGCAGCAATGGCGACCAGCTTCCAGCGCCCCGCCGGGGTTTTCGGGTCCGGTTTCGGTGGGGCGCGGAGCGTAACCGCCCTGGAGAGGCGAGCCGGTGTGCAACGCCCCTGGTTGTGACACCGGCTCGATTTCTGGCTCCCGCCCGATCCATAGCGTAGAGCGCCCCCTGCTGGGACCGCCTGTGAAAACGGGCGGTCCGAGCTGTAGCATCTGCAGTGGGGTAAGTAATGTCCACCTCCGGTAAGTGTGGTTGGTTTTTCTTTTCTTTTCTTTGCGATTTATGTTGTGGAGGCGTGAGTTATTTATTGGGAATGTTTTTGGTGTTTTTATTTCCTGTTTTTTTCAGGCCTCTCTCCGAGCGCTCCAAGGCCGACTGTTTAGCTAGCTCGGGATCTTCCCATGCTCAGCCGGCCTAGCGCCCCGAGAGAGGGGTACAACGCCTCCCTTAGCGCTGCGCCCCCTGACTCAGGGCCCAGCTGCCCAATGTTACTGACTGAGGCGCAAACTGTTCCCGGGCGCTAACTTTCCCGCCCCGCCGCCATTACCGCCCCGAAATCAGCAAAGCCGAGAATCCAGTCCTAGGCTTTAAGAAGTGTATTAAAGGAGGAGAGAGAGGCGGACAGGTTTAGGGAAGGATTTCCAAAGCTTAAGGCCCAGGCTGCTGAAGGCACGTATCTTCACACTGCAGTACCTTGCTAAATGAACAAAACACAGATAATAGATTTCAGGATCTGGCACATAAAAGCCTGAACTCCCAGATGAGATTAATGCCTTGTGTGCCTTTATAATGTAAGCTCTGCAGTCGCTGGGAGCACATCCTATCCTTTAAGCTGGAGCAAAGCATCACATCACATCACTGAAGGCCAGAATCCTCACATCACTGAAGACTGATTACTGACTGACAACCCGTCGTTTATTACAACAGATAAATACATAGACGTTACGACACAGAAACAGGCCATTCGACCCAACCAGTCTGTGTTGGCATTTACCCGCTGTGGAGCAATTAGTTCCAATCACCCTTTTGCTTCATCAACCTAATTAATCTAATCTTAAGCCTTGACGCAATTTCTGCTTCAGCCATTACCCCTGGAAGTAAATTCCACAGCCTCACTGTATAAAGATGTTTCCCCTAACTTCTCTTCTAAGGGGGAGGAATTCACTATCGCTCCATTTGGGGCACTAATTTTTAAAAGATTGTAAAGTTAGTGACCGGTGCTAGTGATTTCAAAGTTTAACAAATTTGCGGCAGTGACTTGAGTGGCGCTAGTCGCTGGGCCGTACAGCGTCGCGTTCAAAGGCGCGGGGACCCATCACTGCATCTCTGCAAAATAAAAAGTTCCTCCCTGGACCACGACGGCAAAGTACTTTTGGAGTGCAGTCACTGTTGTAATGTGGGAAACGCAGCAGCCAATTTGTGCACAGCAAGCTCCCACAAACTGCAATGTGATAATGACCCAGATAATCTGTTTTTTTTGTTATGTTGATTGAGCGTTAAATATTGGCCCCAGGGATAACTCCCCTGCTCTTTTTCAAAATAGTGCCGTGGGATCTTTTACATGCACCTGAGAGAGCAGACAGTGACTCAGTTTAACATTTCATCCGAAAGATGTCATTTCCGACAGTGTGGCACTCCCTCAGCACAAATTTTTTTTGTGTTTAAGTCACTGGAGTGGGACTTGAACCCACAACCTTCTGACTCCAAAGCAAGTGTGCAGCCCACTGAGCCACAACTGACACACCCATAATACTGCTGTTATTTATTTACCAAAATGCAGCACCTAATACTTGCAGTGAATTCCATCTGCTACTTTTAGTTAATTCCTCGATCACTATATCATCAATCATATTTGATATTCTGTTAGTTTAGGGGAATTATTTTGTATTGTCAAGTGGAAAAAGCCTCCATGGATTGTTAATGTTCCTAAGGCAGTATCTATCAGAACTATATTGATCAAGGCTTGGCTTTTTAACTGTGAAAGGCAGTTTATTTATCTTTAAAAATCCATTAAATTCAATCAATGGCCAGATCATGTGTTCTAGCACTCTATAAACAACCAATTAATTGTAGAGTGTGAAGAAAAAAACAAGCAAAGCTGTTACTGAAAGTTGCTGAGTTCGGGAATCTCTTGGTTTGAGTTAATCCCAGAGCTGGTCCGTGAGGGTGTATCGATTCCAGACTTTAACCAAAGAGCTAGAGACTGTCCTCGGCCCAGAGGTGGATGCAAACTTTGGGTGAACGTGTAACGTGCAACGTGCACAAAGTGTTAGCCTGTGTCTCAATGGGCAGCACTCTTGCCTCTGAGTCAGAAGGTTGTGGGTTCAAGTCCCACTCCAGGGGCTTGAGCACAGAAATCCAGGCTGATACTCCAGTGCAGTGCTGAGGGAGTGCTGCACTGTTGGAGGGGCCGTCTTTAGATGAGATGTTAAACCGAGGCCCTGTCTGCTCTCTCAGGTGAACATTAAAGATCCCATGGCTCTTTTTTGAAGAAGAGCAGGGGAGTTATCCCTGGTGTCCAGGGGCCAATATTTATCCCTCAATCAAAAAAACGGGAAAAAAAACAGATTATCTGGTCATTATCACATTTGTGTTTGTGGGAGCTTGCTGTGCGCAAGTTGGCTGCCGTGTTTCCTACATTGCAACAGTGACTACACTCCAAAAAGTACTTCATTGGCTGTAAAGCGCTTTGAGATATCCGGTGGTTGTGAAAGGCACTATATAAATGCAAGTCTTTTTCTTTCAAAGTCAACAGGTAGCCCCACACCCCCTCTTGGGTGCCAGGCTGCTGGCCTGGCCGAACCCCTCCCTGGTAGCCCAGTGGGCTCCACGGAGACCTCACTCGGCCTCGCTGTGACCCTCCCCCAAAGCGCTGGGAGGCAGTGTCAGCGTTAAAGAGCCACATTTTCCGGCTCTTCCCTCGGACTCCCGCCAGGCGCTAAATTTCCGACTAATTCGAAGCGCCCGCCCCAATTTCTCGCTGAGGGCAATTTCGGCCCCCACCTCTCATTCTTCTAAACTCCAGGGAGTATAAGCCCAATCTACTCAATCTCTCCTCACAGGACAACCCTCCCATCCTCGGGATCAATCTAATGAACCTGCGTTGCCCTGTCTATAAGCTTCCTTAGATAAGGAGACTGGAACAGACACCTTTCTGCTTATTGTTCCTGTACTCTCCCTGTAAGGGTGAAGAGGGCAGGAGCTAAGTGCTCAGGGAGTGTGCTTCTTGTACTGTTCACTGTAAATCAGCACCTTTCACACTGGAAATGCACAATGGCATCCGATATAGAAAGAAGGCTAGACATTTTGCTTGACCACAACACTGAAATATTCATTATGCCAGCAACAACAAAATATTCCACATTTTAAGTCGATCACCCTTCCCACATTTCCAAATAATCTGCTCCCTGCGTACTGGAGTGCAGCTCCTTATGACGGCCGGACGCTGATGGATTTTTCTGCAGTGTTAATGGGTTCCTGAAGTGAGCCAGACGTGCTTTGTTCCTGAAATGCTCTGTCTCAGTTCCTGCAGCGTCAGCACGAGATTCTGGCGCAAAGCCGGACTCTCCCAATGTGCCAGCAACAGTACCTCACAAGTCCTCAAAACAGCTCTGTTGTCATCAAGAAACCATCCCTCCTATTCATCGTCCCCTCACCCACCCGCGTTATTTGCAAGCGGTGCCATTCGAATGCGATTGAGGCAGACTTCATTTTCTGATCTGCAGCTATGTAATCGAGCACAAAGTGAGGATGTCATTACTCCCCCCACCATCCCCTCACCTTACCTCAGCAGAAATTCTACCTCTAACGGAGATTTGTAAAATATCCCCGTTTCTCAGTAACAAATCACCTGCTAAGGGAATTACTTGAACATGTGACTTTGAAATGTGTGATTTCCGAGAGTGAGATTTCGATGGAGTGCAGTTAAACAGAGATTCAATTATTCTCTCGTTTTAATTAAAATAAGAATTTCATCCCCTCCCCATGTCTCCAGCGTGGCAGCCTTTAAACCATCTGTTTTTTTACTCTGTAGCATCCACCGTTATACAGCCCAGTAGCCTCCTCACTGGCTATTGTCGTTCTCTGATGCTGCAAACTGGCTGCTGTTTGTATGGGAGGAAATGCTGGTGATGAAGAGCCTGATCAAACCGTGTCGCATCGAATTACATGGTCTCAGGACACTGACGGAACTGACTGGATGAATCATTCTGTTCTCCACGCTGAAGGAAAGACATACTTCCCTTAGAGGGAGTACAGCGAAGGTTCACCAGACTGATTCCTGGGAAGAGGGGAGATTGAGTAGACTAGATCTGTATTCCCTAGCATTTAGAAGAATGAGAGGTGATCTAATTGAAACATATAAAATTCTTAAGGGGATTGACAGGGTAGATGCAGGGAGGATGTTTCCCCCGGGCTGGGGAGTCTAGAACCAGGGGTCACAGTCTCAGAATAAGGGGTCAGCCATTCAGGACTGAGTTGAGGAGAAATTTCTTCACTCAGAGGGTGGTGAATCTTTGGAATTCTCTGCCCAGAGGGCTGTGGATGCTGAGTCTCTGAATATATTCCGGACAGAGGTCGATAGATTTTTGGAAATGAAGGGAATTAAGGGATAGAATCATCGAGATTTACAGCACGGAAGGAGGCCATTTCGGCCCATTGTGTCCGTGTCGGCCGACCAAGAGCTAGCCAGCATAATCCCACTTTTTAGCTCTTGGTCCGTAGCCCTGTAGGTTACGGCACTTCAGGTGCACATCCAAGTACTTTTTAAATGTGGTGAGGGTTTCTGCCTCTACCACCCTTTCAGGCCGTGAGTTCCAGACACCCACTACCCTCTGGATTAAGAAATTTCCCCTCATATCTCCTCTAAACCTCTCCCCAATTACTTAAAATCTATGCCCCCTGATTGTTGACCCCACTACCAAGGGAAACAAGTCCTTCCTATCTACTCTATCCCCACCCCTCATAATTTTATACACCCCTTAGTCTTCTCTGTTCCAAAGAAAACAGGCCCAGCATCTCCAATCTTTCCTCATATCCAAAATTCTCCAGTCCAGGCAGCATTCTTGTAAATCTCCTCTGCACCCTTTCCAGTGCAATCACATCTTTCCTGTAATGTGGTGACTAGAACTGCACGCAGTACTCCAGCTGTGGTCTAACCAGCCTTTTATACAGCTCCTTGCTCTTGTATTCCATGCCTCGACTAACAAAGGCAAGTATTCCATATGCCTTCTTAACCACCTTATCTACCTGGCCTGCTACCTTCAGGGATCTGTGGACCTGCACTCCAAGGTCCCTCTGTTCCTCTACACTTTTCAGTGTCGTACCATTTAATGTGTATTCCCTTGCCTTGTTAGACCTCCCCAGATAAATTACCTCACACTTATCCAGATTGAATTCCATTTGCCACTGTTCTGCCCACCTGACCAGTACATTAATATCTTCCTGCAGTCCGCAGCTTTCTCCTTCATTATCAATCACACAGCCAATTTTAGTGTCATGTGCAAACTTCTTAATCATACCCCCAACATTTAAGTCCAAGTCATTGATATATACCACAAAAAGCAAAGGACCCAGCACTGAGCCCAAAAACATCCATCAACCATTACCCTTTGCTTCCTGCCTCTGAGCCAATTTTGGATCCAACTTGTCACTTTGCCCTGGATTCCATGGGCTATTATTTTCGTAACCAGTCTGCCATGTGGGACCTTAGAAAAAGCTTTGTTAAAATCCATATACACTACATCATACACACTACCGTCATCGACCCTCCTGGTTACCTCCTCTCAAAATTCAATCAAGTTAGTCAGACACGACCTTCCCTTAACAAATCCATGCTGACTGTCCTTGATTAATCCATGTCTTTCCAAATGAAGATTTATCCTGTCCCTCAGGATTTTTCCAATAATTCTCCCAGCACTGAGGTTAGGCTGACTGGCCTGTAATTACTCGGTCTATCCCTTTCTCTCTTTTTAAACAAAGGTACAACGTTAGCAGTCCTCCACTCCTCTGCCACCACACCTGTAGCCAGAGAGGTTTGGAAAATGATGGTCAGAGCCTCTGCTATTTCCTCTTTTGCTTTTCTTAACAGCCTGGGATACATTTCATACAGGCCTGGGGAATTATCCACTTTCAAAGTTGCTAAACCCCTTCATACTTCCTCTCTCACTATGTTTATCTCGTCTAATATTTCACACTCCTCCTCCCTCATTGCAAAGTCTGCATCGCCCCTTTTGTGAAAAAAGATGCAAAGGTATTAATTAAGAATCATAACCACGTCTTCCACCTCCACACACAGATTTCCTTCATAGTCTCTAATGGGCCCCACTCATTTTCTAGTTATCCTCTTGCTCTTAATGTATTTATAAACATCTTTGGGTTTTCCATGATTTTACTTGCCAACATTCTTCCATACTCTCTCTTTGCTTTCCTGATATCTTTTTTTATTGCACCCCTGCACTACTTATACTCCTCTAGAGTTTCTACAGTATTGAGTTCCCGGTATCTGTCATAACCTTCCCTTTTTTTCCTTATCTTACCCTGTATGTCCCTTCACATCCAGGGTTCTCTAGATTAGTTAATCCCACCCTTTTTCTTTAAAGGAACATACTTGCTCTGTACCCTCAGGATCTCCTCCTTGAAGGCCTCCCACTGCTCTGACACTGATTTACCATCAAATAGCCATTTCCACGCCACTTTGGCCAAATCCCATCTCAGCTCAGCAAATTTGGCGTTACCCCAATTGAGCACTTTTATTCCGGGTCCCCATTTGTCCTTTTCCATAACTACCCTAAATCTTACTGAATTATGATCACCAGCACCAAGATGCCCTCCCACTGATACCCCTTCCACCTGCCCCTCTTCATTCCCCAAAACCAAGTCCAGAACCGCCCCTCCCTTGTTGGGCTTGTACATACTGGCATTTTAGGAATTCCGCACCCTCTGTACATAAGAACATAAGAAATAGGAGCAGGAGTCGGCCATTTGGCCCCTCGTGCCTGCTCCGCCATTCAATAAGATTAAAGACTGATCTGATCATGGACTCGGCTCCACTTCCCTGCCCGCTCCCCATAACCCTTTATTCCCTTATCGCTCAAAAATCTGTCAATCTCCGCCTTAAATATATTCAATGACCCAGCCTCCACAGCTCTCTGGGGTAGAGAATGCCACAGATTTACAACCCTCTGAGAGAAAAAATTTCTCCTCATCTCAGTTTTAAATGGGCGGCCCCTTATTCTAAGACTATGTCCCCTAGTTTTAGTTTCCCCTATGAGTGGAAACATCCTCTCTGCATCCACCTTGTCGAGCCCTCTCATTATCTTATAAGTTTCAATAAGATTACCTCTCATTCTTCTGGACTCCAATGAGTATAGGCCCAATCTACTCAACCTATCCTCATAAGTCAACCCCCTCATCCCCGGAATCAACCTAGTGAACCTTCTCTGAACAGCCTCCAATGCAAGTATATCCGTCTTTAAATACGGAGACCAAAACTGTACGCAGTACTCCAGGTGTGGCCTCACCAATACCCTGTAGAGTTGTAGCAGGACTTCTCTGCTTTTATACTCTATCCCCCTTGCAATAAAGGCCAACATTCCATTTGCCTTCCTGATTACTTGTAGTACTAGTACCATTTACACTACTTTTTCCTGTTGATATTAGGGTAGTTGAAATCCCCCACTATTACAGCTCTATAGCTTTTGCACCTCGCAGCAATTTGCCCACATATTTGTTCTTATATCTCCCTCTGACTGTTTGGGGTTCTATAGTACACTCCCCAGCAGTGTGATCACATCTTTTTTGTTCTTCAATTCAACCCATATGGCCTTGTTTGATGACCCCTCTAACATATCATCCCTTCTCATAGCTGTAATTGTTTCTTTAATTAATACTGTGACCGCCGTCCTTTTTTATTCCCTCTTTATCCCGTCTGAAAACCCTGTAACCAGGAATGTTAAGCTGCCATACCTGCCCTTTTAGCCATGCCTCAGTAATCACTATAATATCATACTCCCAAGTGTCTATCTGTGCTCTCAGCTCATCTGCCTGATTCCCCATATTCATTGCATTGAAGTATAAACCATTTAGTGGTGCCAAACTCCCTTGTTGTCTATTTTCCAGCCCTTGTTTCCTCTGTCTTCCAAATTCACTTTCCACTTTTTTGCTGCCCAATTCCAGTTTTCCTTCTCTCCTCACTGAATCCATTCTCTGGTTCCTATCCTTCTGCCAAGCTAGTTTAAACCTTCCCCAACAGCACTAGCAAACCCTCTCGTGAGGATACTGGTCCCGGCTCTGTTGAGGTGTAACCCGTCTGGCTTGTACAGGTCCCACCTCCCCCAGAAATGATCCCAATGCCTCAGCAATCTAAAGCCCTCCCTCCTGCACCATCTTTCCAGCCACGCATTCATCTGCTCTATCCTCCTATCTCTGTACTCACTAGCTCGTGGCACTGGGAGTAATACGGAGATTACTACTTTTGCGGTCCTGCTTTTTAATCTCTCTTCTAGCTCCTTAAACTCTGCCTGCAGGACCTCATCCCTCTTTCTACTGATGTCATTGGTCCCGATATGGACCACGACCTCTGGCTGTTCACCCTCTTCCCCCAGAATACCCTGCAGCCGCTCAGTGACATCCTTGATTCTGGCACCAGGGGCAGGCAACATACCATCCTGGAGTCATGTCTGCGGCCACAGAAACGCCTGTCTGCTCCCCTGGCTATCGAATCCCCTACCACTATAGCTCTTCCATTCTTGGTCCTCCCCCCCCCCCCCTGCCGTGCAGCTGAGCCACCCGTGGTGCCGTGGGCTTGGCTCTGGCTGTACCCCCCAGAGCCACCATCGCCCCCACTGGTACTCAGAACACTGGTTGGAGAGCGAGATGGACTCGGGACTCCTGCACTACCTGCCTCGACCTCCTCTTCTGTCTGGTGGTCACCCATTTCCTCTCTGCCTGCACACCCTTGAGCTGCAGGGTAGCTCTCAGCCTCATGGATGCATCGCAGTGATTCCAGCCGCCGCTGCAACTGGAGACACCTCCTGCACACGCGGTTGTCCTGGCTACGCGAAGCTTCCAGGACTTCCCACATGGCACAGGATAGGCTCTCCATGGGACTAAGCTGCTCTGCCATCCCTCTAGTTAATTAACTTGAAACTATCGAGCAGAAATAAACTGTAAAACTTCGCAAAACACACTCAGCAGCTACTAACCAATCAGCTCTTACCTATTTTATAGGCTATGAAATATCTAGCCGAAAAGGACTTAAAAACTTTTTCTTAAATTAAATATTTTATTTAATTAATGAGGTTTTTAAGTTTAGAAATATCACTTGTCTCTGTTTACTTTTTAAATCGCAGGTTTTAATTTACACAGTGCCCAAGGTTACAAAAAAAGAGAAATATAGAAATACTCACCAAACAACCAGCCAATCACTTACCTGCTTTCCCGTGATGAATCGCTTCTCTGGCGCTGCTCCCAGCTCCGAGCTCCCAGCAGCGAGCTCCTTTTGTCCCACCACTGGTTCTTGGATCACGCTGTGTCAATGCAGGGGTTAATGCGAGGGGAAGGCTGAGTGGAGGTAAATAATCAGCCAAGATCTCATTAAATGGTGGAGCAGGTTCAAGGGGCCAAATGGCCGACTTCTGCTCCTATTTCTTATGATCTTATGTTGTTATGAACTGTACTGTGTGTCATTGTGACTTTATTTGCTTTTAGCCATGGATTGTAGATATGTGTCCCATCTTGGATGCTGCAAGGTCTTGTGCCAGCTGTGGCTCAGTGGGCAGTACTCTCGCCTCTGAGTCAGAAGGTTGTGGGTTCAAGTCCCACTCCAGGGACCTGAGCACAAAAATCTTGGCTGGCACTCCGAGGGAGTGCTGCACTGTCGGAGGTGCCGTCTTTTGGATGAGATGTTAAACCGAGGCCTTGTCTGCCCTCTCAGGTGGACGTAAAAGATCCCATGGCACTATTTCGAAGAAGAGCAGGGGAGTTATCCCTGGTATCCAGGCCAATATTTATCCCTCAATCAACATAACAAAAACAGATTATCTGGTCATTATTACCTTGCTGTTTGTGGGAGCTTGCTGTGCACAAATTGGCTGCTGCATTTTCTACATTACAACAGTGACTACACTCCAAAAGAAGTACCTCATTCACTGGTAGTGAAAGGCGCTATATAAGTGCAAGCCCTTCCTTTCTTTAGTGCTCAGTGCATGTCCAGAATTGGTCACTGAGATACTCAGTCAGGAGATACTAAATGATCAGTTTTTGCAGAGTGTGTATTGTCAACTGCTGTACATGTACACTACGCATTCTAATAGCTGGCCATTCATTCCCATCCAGGCTTGTGTGCGTGTGTGACTTGGTGTCAGCTTCTGTGAGTGCACTGTACACACTGAATAAGAGGGAACAATTCACTCACAATTGATAATGTAAGGTTCATTTATCCACATGTTGTAAAACGGACACATTTACACCCACCGTTGTGATGGAATTCATATTGCTGCAAGAAACAGATAATATGTCCAACGGTCCCAATGTACAAGCTCTCAATCTCTCAATTGAATATTAGGAAGACCGAAATCATTATTTTGGGTCCCCGCCACAAACTCCGTTCCCCACCCACTGACTCCATCCCTCTCCCCAACTTCTGCCCGAGGTAGAACCAGACTGTTCGCAACCTTGCTGTCATATTTGATCCTGAAATTAGCTTTTGACCTCATATCCGCAGCATAACTAACACCGCCTATTTCCACCTCCGTAACATCGCCCGTCTCCGCCCTTACCTCAGCTCATCCGCTGCTGAAGCCCTCATCCATGCCTTTATTACCTCTAGACTTGATTATTGCAACGCACTCCTGGATGGCCTCCCACATTCTACCTTACGTAAACCAGAGGTGCTCCAAAACTCATCTGCCCTGTGTCCTAACTCACACCAAGTCCCACTCACCCATCACCCCTGTGCTCGCTGACCTACATTGGCTCCCAGTTAAGCAACGCCTCGATTTCAAAATTCTCCTCCTTATTTTCAAATCCCTCCATGGCCCTCGCCCCTCCCTATCTCTGTAACCTCCTCCAGCCCCACAACCCCCCCGAGAGGTCTGCGCTCCTCTAATTCTGCCCTCTTGAGCATCTCTGATTATAATCGCTCCACCATTAGTGGCCATGCCTTCAGCTGCCTGGGCCCCAAGCTCTGGAACTCCCTCCCTAAACCTCCCCGCCTCTCTACCTCTCTTTCCTCCTTGAAGACCCTCCTTAAAACCTACCTCTTTGACCAAGCTTTTGGTCACCTGCGCAAATTTCTACTGATGTGACTCGGTGTGAAAATGTTTTCGCTCATAATACTCCTGTGAAGCACCTTGGGATGTTTCACTACGTTAAAGGCGCTATATAAATATAAGTTGTTGTTGTGCCGGCTGAACACTCTCGCGGTTTCAGTAATATCTTGTGCCTGATGTTTTCTGCACCGATTGTGTCCACACAGAAAGGGTTCACTCCACTTTACATGGCAGCCCAGGAGAACCACCTGGATGTTGTGAAGTTTCTGCTTGAAAATGGAGCCAGCCAAAATGTTGCGACAGAGGTAAGTCCTGATACTCCACCCGGTGACGGTCCCCGCCCCCCTCTGTCTCTGTGCAGGTGCACTCTTCCTTGGTGCAGTCCTTACTGGGCCAACCAACAGGTCACCTCATTCCGCGAGCCCTCTTCTCACTCCTAATGTCAACCTCAGAAAGTTACAGCACGGAAGGAGACCATTTCGGCCCATCATGTCCGCGCCGGCCGACAAAGAGCTACCCAGCCCCATCCTACTTTCCAGCTCTCGGTCCGTAGCCCTGTAGGTTACGGCACTTCAACTGCACATCCAAGTACTTTTTAAATGTGGTGAGTGTTTCTGCCTCTACCACCCTTTCAGGCCGTGAGTTCCAGACCCCCACCACCCTCTGGGTGAAGAAAGTTCCCCTCAAATCCCTTCTAAACCAATTACTTTAAATCTATGCCCCCTGGTTGTTGATCCCTCTGCTAAGGGAAATAGTTCCTTCCTATCCACTCTATCCAGGCCCCTCAGTAAGGTCTCCCCTCAGCCGCCTCTGTTCCAAAGAAAATAACCCCAGCTTATCCACTCTTTCCTCATAGCTAAAATTCTCCAGTCCTGGCAACATCCTCGTAAATCTCCTCTGTACCCTCTCTAGTGCAATCACATCTTTCCTGTAATGCGGTGACCAGAACTGCACGCAGTACTCCAGCTGTGGCCTAACCAGTATTTTAAACACCTCGGGCTTTTTACTCCACTCATGACGGAGCTGTTGCTTGGCACTCAGAGAATAGAGCCTCTCTACATTATGTATAGTGAAATCATCAACGCACTTTTCATAAATGGTTTTAACAGTTCATTACAGATAGCACAGAGAAACTGTTCCCATGGGATTATCCATCTCACAGTGCTAACCGTATGATATCTGTCCATCAGTCGGATACCAATATGAAATGATTATTGGCTTACAGTATTGGTTAAAATCATTATCACAGGCAGTCCCTCGGTATCGAGGAAAATTTGCTTGCACTCTTAAAGTGAGTTCTCGGGTGACTGAACAGTCCAATACGAGAACCACAGTCCCTCTCACAGGTGGGACAGATAGTCGTTGGGGAAGGGGTGGGTGGGACTGGTTTGCCGCACGCTCCTTCCGCTGCCTGCGCTTGGTTTCTGCATGCTCTCGACGATGAGACTCGAGGTGCTCAGCGCCCTCCCGGATGCACTTCCTCCACTTAGGGCGGTCTTTGGCCAGGGACTCCCAGGTGTCAGTGGGGATGTTGCACTTTATCAGGGAGGCTTTGAGGGTGTCCTTGTAACATTTCCTCTGCCCACCATTGGCTCGTTTGCCGTGAAGGAGTTCCGAGTAGAGTGCTTGCTTTGGGAGTCTCGTGTCTGGCATGCGAACAATGTGGCCCGCCCAGCGGAGCTGATCAAGTTAAAATGTAATGCAGCCAGCCACTATCACCCAATAAAGCTCTCGGCATTGTACTCAATATCATACACTTGAGCAGTTCCTGAATTCTATGCTAAGAGCTGCCCTCCTGCCTTGTACAAACCCCCACCGCACAATGAGCTAACAGTTTGTTTTGTGTGCCAGGATGGATTCACGCCATTGGCTGTTGCACTGCAGCAGGGACACGAGAATGTAGTGGCAGTGCTGATAAACTACGGGACAAAAGGGAAAGTGTGTCTCCCGGCCTTGCACATCGCGGCTCGGAATGATGACACCCGGACTGCGGCAGTGCTCCTGCAGAATGACCCCAACCCTGACGTACTGTCAAAGGTAAACGCTTGGGTGCCGAGGGGGAGTAAGGGTGGTATTCGATGCCAGAGATGGGGACGTAGAGCCATTGACCTCTGGAATAACTTGCCGGCGCGTGCAGTGAGTGTGGATTTGTTGCAAGCCTTCAAACGCAAGCTAGCTGGGTTGCTGAGAATGGAAGACATACCTGCGTATAAAGTGTACGGTTTGTGGAGGCGATCCCTGTGGCCTCCCGAAGCTTGCTTGATCGCCTTCAGGGGTTGAATAGGATTTTCCTAAATTGGCCTGAGTGTTTTTTTTGCCTCACCAAAAAGATTCGGGGGTTAGTGGCAGGAAATGAGGGGCAGCTAGCGAGGTCTTACCGTCGGCGGTGACTGAGATCCTCGCCTCCGGAGAAATTAAGTTGGGCAGTGGGGGTGATGCCGCGAGGTATGTGCACGATGCACTATGCCCGATAGGATCATCTGCTCTTCACCTGTCCTCATTTCCCGTATCTGGAGAACTGTTGCTAACACAACAGGAAAATCTCCTATTTGTGAAAATTCTCATCTCTGTTTTCAAATCGACCCCCATGGCTTCACCCCTTCTGTAACCTCCTCCAGCCCTACAGCCCTCCGAGATCTCTGCGCTCCTCCAATTCTGGCCTCTTGCACATCCCCGATTGTTTTCCTCGGCCCCAAGCTCTGAAACTCCCTCCCTCAAACCTCTCCACCTCTCTACCTCTCTCTCCTCCTTTAAGCCGCCCTTTAAAACCTACCTCTTTGACCGAGCTTCTGGTCACCTGTCCTAATATCACCTCATGATGCTCTGTACAATTATATTTTATAATGCTCCTATGAACCGCCTTGGGGCATTTTACTCCGTGAAGGGTGCTGTAAATGTAAGTTGTTGTTGAGATTGTGAACACATTCTGTGATTATAATTTTGGTTTATGATTATAATTTTGGTTTATGATTAAAATTTTGGTTTATGATTTGGCTACATCTTGTGATCATGAGAAATCTAAACTGACACTTGTATAACGCAGGGAGATTTTTTTTTAATATTCATTAATGGGATGTAGGCGTCTCTGACAAGGCTGCATGAATTGCCCTTGGGAAGGTGGTGTCAAGACAACTGAGTGGCTCGCTGGGCCATTTCAGAGTCAACCACATTGCTGTGGGTCTGGAGTCACTGTACTGGAGTATTTAAAATCAACACACAACACCAGGTCTGGGTTCGAAGATTCAAGTAGTCTTTATCGGTGGGGCGCCTGCCTGCTGGTTGTCTGTAGCCAAGCCTCTCCAATGATACAAAGTTCCAAGCAATCTTTTATACACTTAATGATACATGTCGTGCATGATCCCTTTATACCATTTAATTGGCCCAAAGCCCACTTGCACAATTGCTGCTTGACTAATCCCCTTTCACGTCACACAATCATTGGCCTATGTCTCATACCAGATGGAGTTTCTCCAACGTGTTACTTCTGACCCCTTGCCCTGTTTCACTGCCCTTCTGGGCCTCCTGTGGTTCAACAGTTTGTCTATTTGGAATTGTCCTCAAGTTACACAGCTTGTAACAATTAATCATTCCAACATGTTATTTCCCTTTAAACACCTTTAGAAAGTTGACCACTACAAAAGCCTATTTCAGCTCGTTTTAGTTGCGAGATCCATTCTTAACCCTTTAATTATAACAGAGTTCGAAAGCCCCACTTCAGTCACATATCAGCCAGACCGGGTAAGGGCGGCAGATTTCCTTCCCTAAAGACATTAGTGATCCAGATGGGTAGTATCATGTTCACTATTACTGATACTAGGGGGTCAGAATTCGGCACTGCCGTTTTTGAGGTGGTGTCACCGCCTGAGTACTGATTTTACCGCCGGTGCAGGCTCCAACTGCAAAATTCAGTTTTTACGCCCAAAGATGAGAGAGCAGCGCTAAAAAGTGGCATTGCACACTCCCCCTCGGGCGGGAGCTCAGGAGGCTGACTGAATCCCCCCACGGGAGGCTGCCACCGAGCTAGCTGGGAAACGGGGGAGAAAAGGGAAGGAGAAAAACCCCCTCAAACTTCTCTGAGCCGCACACAAACTTCCCGACTGTTACAGCTAAAGAAAAAAATGAAGAAATAAAGAAAGAAGAAAACGTACCTTGCTCTCTGGCCGATTCCGCCCGAGTTCCGCTGTTTAACCACCTCCTTTTTTCAGGTTGTATGGCTGCCTGTCGGGAAGGCTGACATTCAAACTAAATATGGCAATAGAAGCGCCAAGGAGGCGTTGCACGCATATCACGATCTCCATGGCATTAGCTGGCAGGACGCAACATTTCATTAATGCCTTTAAAAAATGACCAAATAAACAGCACCCAGCGCCACTCCCAGTTAACACCTGACACCGGCGTTATCAGCAGGCGTTAACAACCAAATATCGACCCCTAGCTATTTAAATTCCAGATTTATTTAATTAATGGAATTCAAATCCAACCAGCTGCCTGGTTGGATTTGAATTCATGTCCCACAGATCATTAGTCCAGCCTCTGGGTTACAGTTCAGTAACATAACCACTATGCCTCCATTCCCTACATTTCAAATGTATTTTTGATTTTAATTTGAGGCTTATCTGCCTGTTCAAATGAATGTGAAAGACTTAAGGGACCATGCAAAAAAAGCAGTGCAGATCTCCCGGTGCCCCAGCTAACATTCTCCCATTCAACCAACGCCACCAAAAACAGATAAGTGGCCCTTTATCCATTCGCTGTTTGTGGGATCTTGCTGTGGGCCCATTGGCTGATACAGGGACTTGTGCACAAAATAATCTAGGCTGGCACTCCCAGTGCAATGCTATATAATTGCAAGTCTTTTTCCTTTTTACATACAGAACAATGATCAGTTGTATTTCAAAAGTAAATCATTGGCTATGAAGCACTTTGGGATATCTTGACAGCAGAACAAAGTGCTATATAAATCCAACATCTTTCTTCTTGATCTCTTTCTGTAACCATTTCTCGGCTGTACATATAATGCGGCATTTATATAGCGCCTTTCAACACCACCAGACGTCTCAAAGCGCTTTATAGCCAATGAAGTACTTTTGGGAGTGCAGTCACTGTTGTAATGTGGGAAACGCAGCAGCCAATTTGTGCACAGCAAGCTCCCACACACAGCAATGTGATAATGACCAGATAATCTGTTTTTGTTATGTTGATTGAGGGATAAATATTGGCCCCAGGACACCGGGGATAACTCCCCTGCTCTTCTTCAAAATAGTGCCATGGGATCTTTTACATCCACCTGAGAGAGCAGACAGGGCCTCGGTTTAACGTCTCATCCGAAAGACGGCACCTCCGACAGTGCGGCACTCCCTCAGTACTGCCCCTCCGACAGTGCGGCGCTCCCTCAGTACTGCCCCTCCGACAGTGCGGCGCTCCATCAGTACTGCCCCTCCGACAGTACGGCGCTCCCTCAGTACTGCCCCTCCGACAGTACGGCGCTCCCTCAGTACTGCCCATCCGACAGTGCGGCGCTCCCTCAGTACTGCCCCTCCGACAGTGCGGCGCTCACTCAGTACTGCCCCTCCGACAGTGCGGCACTCCCTCAGTACTGCCCCTCCGACAGTGCGGCACTCCCTCAGTACTGCCCCTCCGACAGTGCGGCACTCCCTCAGTACTGCCCCTCCGACAGTGCGGCACTCCCTCAGTACTGCCCCTCCGACAGTGCGGCGCTCCCTCAGTACTGCCCCTCCGACAGTGCGGCGCTCCCTCAGTACTGCCCCTCCGACAGTGCGGCGCTCCCTCAGTACTGCCCCTCCGACAGTGCGGCGCTCCCTCGGTACTGCCCCTCCGACAGTGCGGCGCTCCCTCAGTACTGCAATGGAGTGTCAGCCTAGATTTTGGAGCTCAAGTTCCTGGAGTGGGACTTGAACCCACAACCTTCTGACTCCGAGGCGAGAGTGCTGCCCACTGAGCCACAGCTGGCACGTTATCACCTGCGTGAGAACACCAGCGGCAGGTCGGGGCCATAAAAGGAGCATCGTGGAGGCCCCGGGGAGCAGCTGAAGAGTGACGTCAGCAAGGTCCAGGTCGGTGATTGGAGCATGGGCAGATACAGCAGGAGGGGCGAAGGAGCGGCGAGAGACTGTGGAGGGATATGATCGGGGCCCAGGAGAGGCGTGAGTTCGGGGCCAGGGGCCCAGGGACAGCAGGGGCCCAGCCCACACTGCGATATGTGCACGCTCGGTCCATGCAGCAGAGCTGGTCTCCAGTCGTCCTGGTTAACCCTTGCCACTGGACCAAGACCTCGCTCTGTCAAGCCCGTGTGGTGGCTGGTGTGCAACGGTCACCCCACGTTAAAACAATCCACGCACAGGCATCTTCCACCCTTCAGGATGTAGTTCGGGATCTGGAATATTAGTTCCTTCATCGAAACACCTGTGAACTTTTTGACGTGGAAGCAAGTCATCCTCGACTCGAGGGACCGCCGATGAATGAATGACTATCACAGAAAATAATTAGTGTGTTTGGTCCACCAGCTGTGAGTAACCCGATTTTAAATCACTGAAAGTGACTTTAAAAAATCCATAGCGAACCAGTTACTACTTTAATTGTTGTACAGTTTCTTAGTAAATTCAATGTTTGTTTAATATTTAATGACTCTTAAAAGGTGGTGCCTTTGCACCAAAACAAACGCCTAATTTTAACCGAAGGATGCAAACGGGCTCAATTGGCGGAAACTCCCAATGCTGATTAATTGGATGTGGGGGCATAGCTGGTTTTGTGGGCGGGGCCAGCTTCCAGTACAAAAGATCGATTTGGGCTGAGTGTAACCAGCGCGCAAATTCCCTCCATCCATCGCGCTGGTTTGGCCGATGTTGGACAAAGCTTTGCTCCGGGAAAATTCCCGGACTCCAAAGGTTAAGATACGAGGGGAGATTACACAAATTAGGGTTGTATTCCCTAGAATTTGGAAGGTTACGGAGTGATCTGATCAAAGTTTTAAGGGGAACAGAGAGGGTAGATAGAGAGACTATTCCCGCTGGTTGGGGAGTCTGGGACTATGGGCGTAGTCTGAAAATTAGAGCCAGGCCTTTCAGGAGTGAAATTAGGAAACACTTCTACACACAGGGTGGTAGACGTTTGGAACCCTCTTCTGCAAACGACAATTGATGCTCGATCATTTGTTAATTTTAAATCTGAGATTAATAGCTTTCTGTTAACCAAAGAGATATGGGCCAAAGGCGGGTATATGGAGTTGGGTCGTAGATCAGCCATGATCTCATTGAATGGCGGAACAGGCTCGAGGGGCTGAATGGCCTCCTCCTGCTCCTATGCTGCTATGTATTGTGGTGCTTCTGTCTCAAAGTATAGCGACTTGCACCAAATCAAGACTGCTGCGTGATTTCGCTTTGTGAGCTCGTGTGATGATTCTGTTGGCGATAGATGCTTGTTTCTGATGGGTTAGTGGTTGTTAATGGTGTCAATCACTCACTTCAAAGGATTGATGAAAGTGATAATGTTCCAGTGGGAAACACTTTTCTAGTTCCTGTATGCTTTGTGGTCTGTCTGGACCATCCTCGTCCCACAGGATACACACTGAGCCAACATAACTGTTTCCTCGATGCTGGTTCTACTCTCCATCAAGAAAAAAGTGCATTATTTGAAGGATCAGTAAGGTTAATGGGGCCATTATGTCTAATTGACTACAGAGCAGTGCAGTAATGTCCGACTCCGGCAGACGAGGATAATCTAATTGGAGCGTCTCTGTGCTTCACCGTACTCACAGGGTACTGAGCCCACTCCTTCTTCTCATTTCAGACCGGTTTCACTCCTCTCCACATCGCAGCGCATTACGAGAACCTAAATATAGCGCACATGTTGCTGACACGAGGAGCGAACATCAACTTCACGCCCAAGGTAGGTGCAGCTGTGAGTTCCGAGGGGTTTGTGTCTGAGCGGCTGGTGTGAAATGTCCCCCCCACCCCCACCCCCACCGGTTTCTCCCCTCCGTCTCTGCGGCGATTCCTCACCGAGTCACACGGCTCCCAAAACCAGGCTTGGTGACCTGTTCCCCGCACCCCTGGAACAAGGAGGGGTGGACCAGCTGCCTGCCGATGACTCTCCCTCTCTGCCTCTCGGGAGACGTCTGACCTGCTCTGGGTGTTTCCATGCAGAGGTGTAGCTGCGAACAGTAAACGAGCAGCCCCGTTCCGATTCCGTGGTTCTCCGTCTCCAGGGCACTGCCCTTCCAGAAGCAGCAACGCCACAGCGCTCTCCCTGTTTCTCCTGAGACCTGGGGGAAGTCGGAGATAGTCCTGAAAGATCAGGCTGCACTGCCAAAGCTATAATGTTGATCGAGCTCTTAACGAGTTCCCCACCCTCAGCACGTTGGCGGGACTCTAGCAGCACTGATTCTAAAGAGATCTCAGTGAGCAGTCCACACATTCGTTTCTGATTAACTCCGCACTGGAAGCGAGCGGGAGGGAGGGGTTGATCAGGAGGGAGGACGCTGCGGAAAGTGGGGGCGTGATCGGAGGGAGGGGGCGACTGGGAGGGGATGAAGCAATCGGAAGAGATGATTAAGGGAGAGGTGGCGATCGGGAGAGGGGGGAAGCAATGGGGAGGGGGAAGGAATCGAGAGAGGGGAGGAGGAAGGAAGGGATCGGGAGAGGGGAGAAAGAGATCGGGAGGGAGGAAGGAAGGGATCGGAAGAGGTCGGGAGGGAGGAAGGGATCGGAAGAGGACGGAAGAGATCGGGAGGGAGGAAGGGATCGGGAGGAAGTAATCGGGAAAGAGATCGGGAGGGAGGAAGGGATCGGGAGGAAGTAATCGGGAAAGAGATCGGGAGGGAGGAAGGGATCGGGAGGAAGGGATCGGAAGGGGGGGAAGCGGTCAGGATGGGGGTTAAGCGATTGGGGGAGAGAGAGGGTGATTTGGAGAGCGGGAAGGTAATTGGGAGGGGTGGGACAGTTGGGAGGGGAGGGGGCGATTGGAGGGAGGGGGCGATTGGGAGGGGAGTGGACGAATGGTGGGGCAGTTGGGAGGGGTCCATCGAGAGAGAGGGGTGTGATGGGGAGTGTGCCGAGTGTAACTCGGCGATAGTCTTTGGCTTTACAGTGAAGCTGGAGGAGCACTCCTGGATCCACATTCACAAGTATTTTTCAACAAACTTCACTTTTTGGTGGTCCCTTTAAGCGCCTCTATTTAGCCCCCTCCATATGAAGCAGGCTTTCCTGGAGACAGCTGGCCCAGGGCCACAATTTTGTATCTGGAGTCTCAAACAGCGCTAGGCCCCTTTAGTTGCCTATGCAAAGGGCCCAAAGCCTGCTTCGGGCGCGGGTATTGGGCACCTCATGCACCGTATTTCCAGTATGGCTGGCGGCACCTCTCTAGCACAGAATGTATGCACGCCGCCCGCTAGATTGGGCGCTCCGGCACCAGTTTTATGCCTGTAAAATGGGTATGGCTTCAGCCAATTTACAGGCCTCTATGTCGGGGTCAATAGAGGGGGAACTCGGGGCTTGTCAGAATTCAGAATTGGGCAGTGGAATCTGGGGTTAGACTCACTGGCACAGCCCTGCAGTCTGTCGGCATCGAAAGGAGTGGGTTTGTACATTAAGGGACTGGGGCCCTTGGGTGGTAAAGTGTAGATTTGGGCCCATCACAATGGTCTTGATCTTCATGGGATTGCCAGTGATGGCACCAACTCAGGTTAGCTTTGTCACGTCCTTTAATCATTTGAGTGACCCGTACATGAGTGAAATACGATGGGCCTCCTATAGAGGGCATCAGTGAGGCCACACCTGGAGTACTGTGTGCAGTTCTGGTCTTCTTACCTCAGGAAAGACATACTTGCCCTAGAGGGAGTGCAACAAAGGTTCACTAGACTGGCTCCTGGGAAAATGGAGATTGCCCGATGAGAGGTTGAGTAAACTATATTCCCGAGAGTTTAGAAGAATGCATGGTAGTTTAATTGAAATATATAAAATTCTTAAGGGGCTTGACAGGGTTAATGCTGCGAAAATGTTTCCCCTGGGCTGAGGAGTCTAGAACCAGGGGTCACAGTCTCAGGATAAGGGGTCGGCCATTTAGGACTGAGATGAGGAGAAACTTCTTCACTCAGAGGGTGGTGAATCTTTGGAATTCTCTGCCCAGAGGGCTGTGGGGGCTCAGTGTTTGAGTATATCCAAGACAGAGGCTGGTAGATTTATGGTAATGAAGGGAATTAAGGGATATGGGGAAAGTGCGGGACGGTGGAGTTGAGGTCGAAGATCAGCCATGATCTTGTTGAATGGCAGAGCAAGTTCAAGGGGCCGAATGGCCTACTACAGCTCCTATTTCTTATGTTCTTATGTTCTCCTTCAATGTTTTGCACGTCAAACTCCATTTTCTTGAGTTTTACATCCTGTTTATGTGTTGTGTTCAGAATGGAATCACTGCGTTGCACATCGCCTCCAGACGAGGGAATACCAACATGGTCAGGTTCTTGCTGGATCGGGAAGCCCAGATTGACGCACGGACTAAGGTGAGCACAGTCGGAGATTGGCCGGTCCTGACGATGTGAGGTAAATCTGCCCTTCAACCGCGGACAAGACCATTGTCAACACTGGGGGCTTCTCTTGAACCCTCTGCCCCAGAGGGCTGTGGAGGCTCAGTCTCTGAGTACATTCAAGACAGAGATCGACAGATTTTTGGATATTAAGGGAATCATCATCATCATAGGCAGTCCCTTGAAATCGAGGATGACTTGCTTCCACTCTAAAAGTGAGTTCTCAGGTGACTACAGTCCAATACGGGAATTACAGTCTCTGTCACAGGTGGGACAGACAGTGGTTGAGGGAAGGGGAGGGTGGGACAGGTTTGCCACACGCTCCTTCCGCTGCCTGCGCTTGGTTTCTGCATGCTCTCGGCGATGAGACTCGAGGTGCTCAGTGCCCTCCTGGATGCACTTCCTCCACTTAGGGCGGTCTTTGGTCGGTGGGGATGTTGCACTTTATCAGGGAGGCTTTGAGGGTGTCCCTTGTAGCGTTTCCTCTGCCCACCTGGGGCTCGCTTGCCGTGTAGGAGTTTCGAGTAGAGCGCTTGCTTTGGGAGTCTTATGTCGGGCCATAATCAAGGGATTATGGGGATAGTGCAGGAAAGTGGAGTTGAAATAGAAGATCAGCCAAGATCTCATTGAATGGCGGAGCAGGCTCGAGGGGCCGAATGGCCGACTCCTGCTCTGAATTTTTATGTTCTTATGTTCTGTGTGACACACTAACAGAATCATAGGGTCCCACGCCCCTAAAACATGGAATTTATGAGAATGGGGATTTTATGAATTATTAAAAAATTAACCGTAGTATTTTCCCTCTCACTTTGTAAATATTTCAGTTGTGCGCATTGAAAAATGAACTAAGATGTTGCAACTAGTTTTAAATTCAAAATCCCACAATGCAAGCACACAGAGGGGGGGATTTTAACTTGTACCGACTACAATCCTCGGACCCCGATTGCCATTACGGGTTGGAAATGGTCGGAGTGTGTGTGCTGCAGTACTCCAGCGTTGTCACGGGCGATCATGGAGAGCAGGCCCGGCCAAGGTATGGTTGGTATTTTTACAGGGCCAAGAGGAGCTCTCCCAGAGCCGCAAAGAACAATAACCAGAAAAATATACCTGTATTTAAAAAGGAGATTGAGCAAGGGCAACTATAGACAAGTTCGCTTAACGTCAGTGGTAGAAAAGGGAATGGACTCTTTGCTAAAGATTTAAGGGAAAGACATCTAAAAACCGAAAATATAATAAAACGTAGACAGCATGGATTTCAAAGGAAAGGTCATACTTGACAAATCTTGTTGAATTCACTGAGCATCGATAAGGGCAATGCGGTAGATGTAATATATTTGGATTTTCAAAAGGCCTCCGATAATGTACCGCCTGGTAGTCTCGTGAGTCAGGTCAGAGCTTGTGGACTCAGGACAGGTCAGGGATTGTGGACTCAGGACAGGTCAGGGATTGTGGACTCGGGACAGGTCAGGGATTGTGGACTCAGGACAGGTCAGGGATTGTGGACTCGGGACAGGTCAGGGATTGTGGACTCGAGACAGGTCAGGGATTGTGGACTCAGGGGACAGGTCAGGGATTGTGGACTCAGGACAGGTCAGGGATTGTGGACTCGGGACAGGTCAGGGATTGTGGACTCGGGACAGGTCAGGGATTGTGGACTCGGGACAGGTCAGGGATTGTGGACTCGGGAGAGGTCAGGGATTGTGGACTCAGGACAGGTCAGGGATTGTGGACTCAGGTCAGGTCAGGGATTGTGGACTCAGGACAGGTCAGGGATTGTGGACTCAGGACAGGTCGGGGATTGTGGACTCAGGGGACAGGTCAGGGATTGTGGACTCAGGGGACAGGTCAGGGATTGTGGACTCAGGGGACAGGTCAGGGATTGTGGACTCAGGACAGGTCAGGGATTGTGGACTCAGGGGACAGGTCAGGGATTGTGGACTCGGGACAGGTCAGGGATTGTGGACTCGGGACAGGTCAGGGATTGTGGACTCGGGACAGGTCAGGGATTGTGGACTCGGGACAGGTCGGGGATTGTGGACTCAGGACAGGTCAGGGATTGTGGACTCGGGGGACAGGTCAGGGATTGTGGACTCAGGACAGGTCAGGGATTGTGGACTCGGGACAGGTCAGGGCTTGTGGACTCGGGACAGGTCAGGGATTGTGGACTCAGGACAGGTCAGGGATTGTGGACTCAGGACAGGTCAGGGATTGTGGACTCGGGACAGGTCAGGGATTGTGGACTCAGGGGACAGGTCAGGGATTGTGGACTCAGGACAGGTCAGGGATTGTGGACTCAGGGGACAGGTCAGGGATTGTGGACTCAGGACAGGTCAGGGATTGTGAACTCAGGACAGGTCAGGGATTGTGGACTCAGGACAGGTCAGGGATTGTGGACTCGGGACAGGTCAGGGATTGTGGACTCGAGACAGGTCAGGGATTGTGGACTCAGGGGACAGGTCAGGGATTGTGGACTCAGGACAGGTCAGGGATTGTGGACTCGGGACAGGTCAGGGATTGTGGACTCGGGACAGGTCAGGGATTGTGGACTCGGGACAGGTCAGGGATTGTGGACTCGGGAGAGGTCAGGGATTGTGGACTCAGGACAGGTCAGGGATTGTGGACTCAGGTCAGGTCAGGGATTGTGGACTCAGGACAGGTCAGGGATTGTGGACTCAGGACAGGTCGGGGATTGTGGACTCAGGGGACAGGTCAGGGATTGTGGACTCAGGGGACAGGTCAGGGATTGTGGACTCAGGGGACAGGTCAGGGATTGTGGACTCAGGACAGGTCAGGGATTGTGGACTCAGGGGACAGGTCAGGGATTGTGGACTCGGGACAGGTCAGGGATTGTGGACTCGGGACAGGTCAGGGATTGTGGACTCGGGACAGGTCAGGGATTGTGGACTCAGGACAGGTCGGGGATTGTGGACTCAGGACAGGTCAGGGATTGTGGACTCGGGGGACAGGTCAGGGATTGTGGACTCAGGACAGGTCAGGGATTGTGGACTCGGGACAGGTCAGGGCTTGTGGACTCGGGACAGGTCAGGGATTGTGGACTCAGGACAGGTCAGGGATTGTGGACTCAGGACAGGTCAGGGATTGTGGACTCGGGACAGGTCAGGGATTGTGGACTCAGGGGACAGGTCAGGGATTGTGGACTCAGGACAGGTCAGGGATTGTGGACTCAGGGGACAGGTCAGGGATTGTGGACTCAGGACAGGTCAGGGATTGTGAACTCAGGACAGGTCAGGGATTGTGGACTCGGGACAGGTCAGGCATGTGGACTCAGGACAGGTCAGGGATTGTGGACTCAGGACAGGTCAGGGATTGTGAACTCAGGACAGGTCAGGAATTGTGGACTCAGGGGACAGGTCAGGGATTGTGGACTCGGGACAGGTCAGGGATTGTGGACTCAGGACAGGTCAGGGATTGTGGACTCAGGGGACAGGTCAGGGATTGTGGACTCAGGGGACAGGTCAGGGATTATGGACTCAGGGGACAGGTCAGGGATTGTGGACTCGGGACAGGTCAGAGCTTGTGGACTCAGGGGACAGGTCAGGGATTGTGGACTCGGGACAGGTCAGGGATTGTGGACTCGGGACAGGTCAGGGATTGTGGACTCAGGACAGGTCAGGGATTGTGGACTCGGGACAGGTCAGGGATTAATGGACTCGGGACAGGTCAGAGCTTGTGGACTCAGGGGACAGGTCAGGGATTGTGGACTCGGGACAGGTCAGGGATTGTGGACTCAGGGGACAGGTCAGGGATTGTGGACTCAGGGGACAGGTCAGGGATTGTGGACTCGGGACAGGTCAGGGATTGTGGACTCAGGGGACAGGTCAGGGATTGTGGACTCGGGACAGGTCAGGGATTGTGGACTCGGGACAGGTCAGGGATTGTGGACTCGGGACAGGTCAGGGATTGTGGACTCGGGACAGGTCAGGGATTGTGAACTCGGGACAGGTCAGGGATTGTGGACTCGGGACAGGTCAGGGATTGTGGACTCAGGGGACAGGTCAGGGATTGTGGACTCGGGACAGGTCAGGGATTGTGGACTCGGGACAGGTCAGGGATTGTGGACTCGGGACAGGTCAGGGATTGTGGACTCGGGACAGGTCAGGGATTGTGGACTCAGGGGACAGGTCAGGGATTGTGGACTCAGGGGACAGGTCAGGGATTGTGGACTCGGGACAGGTCAGGGATTGTGGACTCGGGACAGGTCAGGGATTGTGGACTCGGGACAGGTCAGGGATTGTGGACTCAGACATGGCGGAAATGGGGTGGAGGGGTCGGGAGCGATGCACAGCACTACGTGTAGGAGGGGCTCTTCCCTGAATTAAAGGGAAGAGCCCACGCTGCGGACTCTGCGTGGGGTGGGGGTGCAGTGCCAACAGCCTGGCACTCAAGCAGAGCGCTGGGCTGACCGATCACAGCACGGACCCCGCATCCAAAGTGGTAACGATACGCTTAAGAAAATTGGAATAGTTTTTTCGGAACAGCTGGCCACCTCCCCTTTAATTCGCCCCGCGAACGACTGCCCGCCCGGTTCACGTCCCCTGGAACTTTCGCCCGGTGCAGCTACAGGGGGCGATTCCCAATTTAGGGTCTGGGTCGCTGACGGGGTGCTGCGCACGGTGATGATGTCAGCAGCACCAATGCAGTGGCGCGTGGCACTACGTGTTACCGCCGCCACTAAACTCCCGCCAAATTTAGCGGGACTTGTTTGCGCCCTAACGAGAGGTGCACTTGACCCGAATTTCTCCCCCCCAAGAGTCTAAATGGAGTCGAGGCGCAGATGGAGGTTAACAAGGCCAGAAATGCAAACAAAGCACTTGGGTTAATTGCTACAGCAATAGAATTGAAAAGCAGAAAAGTTATGTTAAACTTGTATAGAACCTTGGTTAAGACCACACTTGGAGCACTGTGCACACTTCTGGTCTACAGATTATAAAAAAGGATATAAAGGCACTGAAGGTGCAAAAAGATTTACCACAACGATACCAGAACTGAGAGAGTGCACCCATCAGGAAGGATGGAACAGGCCGGGGCTCTCTTCTGTAGAAGAGAGAAAGCTGAGGGGTGAACTGATAGAGAGGTTTAAGATTATGCAGGGGTTTGATCGGGTCAGGGGCCATAGGTATACGATAGTCACTAATAAATTCAGGAGGAACTTCTTTACCCAGAGAGTGGTGAGAATGTGGAACTCGCTGCCACAGGGAGGGGTTGATGCCTTTAAGGGGAATCTAGATAGATATTTGAGGGAGAAAGAAATGATAGGGTTAGTTGATGTAGGCTGGGAGGGGGCTCATGTGGAGCATAAAGACCAGCACAGAGCGGGTAGGTGAAATGACCTGGGCTTGTTTCTGTGAATTCGATGTAACGCGATGTAATTGTCACTGCAGTTGCTCTGTTACTGAGATTGACAGTCGCGTGTTCTTTGTTCAGGACGAGCTGACTCCCCTTCACTGTGCCGCCCGGAATGGCCATGTGCGGATAGCTGAGATCCTGCTGGATCGCTACGCCCCGATTATGGCAAAGACCAAGGTAGGTGCAGGCGGGTGTGAGCGACACGGAGAGGGCAGCACCAGCTCCTCCGTCCTCCCGTCGATCACCCCAAACTTCAAACACATCCTGGTACCGAGCACCAAACCACGGCCAAACCCATCCACAGGCATTTCCAGCACCCACACCAAGCTGTTGGCAAACCGCCTGCCCGTGATCCCATGTCGATACTTGGGCTGAGATTCGAGAGTGATGCCCCCACCACTCTGTGCCCACACTGACCCACAGTGGTGCCCCACCACTCTGTGCCCACACTGACCCACAGTGGTGCCTCACCACTCTGTGCCCACACTGACCCACAGTGGTGCCCCACCATTCTGTGCCCACACTGACCCACAGTGGTGCCTCACCACTCTGTGCCCACACTGACCCACAGTGGTGCCTCACCACTCTGTGCCCACACTGACCCACAGTGGTGCCCCACCATTCTGTGCCCACACTGACCCACAGTGGTGCCTCACCACTCTGTGCCCACACTGACCCACAGTGGTGCCCCACCATTCTGTGCCCACACTGACCCACAGTGGTGCCTCACCACTCTGTGCCCACACTGACCCACAGTGGTGCCTCACCACTCTGTGCCCACACTGACCCACAGTGGTGCCCCCCCAATTCTGTGCCTACACTGACCCACAGTGACCCCCCATTCTGTGCCCACACTGACCCATAGCGGTGCTCACACCATTCTGTGCCCACACTGGCCGACAGTGCCCCCCCCATTCTGTGCCCACACTGGCCGACAGTACCCAACTATTCTGTGCCCAGTGTGCCCATATTAAACTACCTGCATGAACGAGCTGTGCCATGTACTATTATCCCTCAAATACAAGATGCAATCTGGGGGAAAGTGGTCTCGGGTTGTCACGTAAATTGAACGATAGTAAATCAGGAGCCCCCTTTTATATATCATTGGAGTCAAAGCAAATCAGGCGGAGTGTATATGTCCCCCCAGTACGGTGGTCTGTGCGTACATTCTGTATGACGTTTTACACTTGCCCCTGTATGAGGTTGTATGGTGACACCATGTACGACAGTGTACATGTCTCCCTCTATGATGTGCTTGCTTGAACCTTGTATCACCGAATGAACCTATTTATCTCTCATGTGGGGTGAAGTAGCAGTCTCCGAATGTATGGCCAGGCTGGAAGATCCGACCCTCCAGCCTCTGCCTCGAACTCTGCCCTTGCCATTAACCTTTTGCTTCTCGCCCCCTCTAGAACGGCCTCTCACCCATTCACATGGCAGCACAGGGCGATCACCTGGACTGTGTCCGACTGCTGCTCCAGTACAAAGCCGAGATCGACGACGTTACACTGGATAACCTGACCCCGCTGCACGTGGCCGCTCATTGTGGCCATCACAAAGTGGCCCGAGTGCTGCTGGACAAAGGGGCGAAGGCCAGCGCCAGAGCATTGGTTAGTGTCTCCGACGTGAGTCGTGTGTCTCTGTAATACGCAAGTGATGGGACCAAAGTTCAGGATCCTGCTTCACTGCCGGAAATGTCAAGGAGGAAAATTTTATGTAGACGAATATACCACTTTGTATTAAAAACACAAAAATCTGGAAATCTCAACGGGTCAGGCAGCATCTGTGGAGCGAGAAACACAGTTAACGTTTCGGGTCGATGACATAGAAACATAGAAAATAGGAGCAGTAGTAGGCCATTCGGCCTTTCGAGCCTGCACCGCCATTCAATATGATCATGGCTGATCCTCTATCTCAACACCATATTCCCGCTTTCTCCCCATACCCCTTGATGTCTTTTGTGTCTAGAAATCTATCTATCTCCTTCTTAAATATATTCAGTGACTTGGCCTCCACAGCCTTATATGGTAGAGAATTCCACAGGTTCACCACCCTCTGAGTGAAAAAGTTTCTCCTCATCTCGGTCCTAAATTTCCTACCCTGTATCCTGAGACTGTGACCCCTTGTGGTAGACTTCCCAGCCCGGGGAAACATCCTCACCGCATCCAGTCTGTCCAACCCCCATCAGAATTTGATACGTTTCTATGAGATCCCCTCTTATTCTTCTAAACTCCAATGAATACAGGCCCCGTCGACCCAATCTCTCCTCATACGAGAGTCCTGCCATCCCAGGAATCAGAACTGGCGAACGTTCGAAATGAACAGATTCTTAAGGAGCACTGAAAGGGGGAGGGGAGGAACAAACGAAAGGGAAGGTCTGTGTTAGGGTGGAAGACAGGAGAGATTAGAAAGACAAAAGGGGATGTTGGGCCGAATGGCGATGGTAATGGCAGAAGTTAGGAAACAGAAGATGAGTCTAGAGAGGGTGTGTTGGCGGAATAATTACCAGCTGCCGTGGGAAAGAGAAAAAAATAAAAATAAAGAGGGGGGGGGCGGGTTTTGTTAAAAGAAATGGAGAAAAGAAAACAAAATATGGGCAGAGATTATGGTCGTTGTATTGTCGCCCTAAACCTCTCTGATGCTCGCTCCCCTTTAAGATGCTCCTTAAAGTCTACCTCTTTGACCAAGCTTTTGGTCAAGCTGTCCTAATAGCTCGTTATATGGTTCAGTGTAATTTTCTGTCTGTTAATCCCTCCTGGGAAGCGCCGTGGGACGTTTGACTATGTTACAGGTGCGATATAAATGCAAGTTGTTGTTGTAGTTGATGAATCACAAATCATACTCCTCACACGTTCCATTCCTGCCCCACCCCAGGAATACCAGGCGCTAGACACACCTCCAACCACAGGGCCGTGTGATGTGTGAGGGATGTACTCCGTCTGGCTATTTGGCTATTTCGCACAGCGTTTCGTATTTAATTTTTATTTTCATGTTCCCTTTTTTTTCAAGTTCTATTTTTAAACCCCTCGAACGGCTAGTTTAGATTTGAAAAAATGTGATTATTCGTTGCTGGCCAGGACGGCGTTTATTGCCCACCCCGTATTCCCCTCGAGCCGCCAGTTCAGGGGGCAGCAAAGAGTCAACCACAATGCTGTGGGTCTGGAGTCACATAGAGGCCAGACCAGGTAAGGCCGGCAGATTTCCCTCCCTGAAGGCCTTCCCTAAAAATACAGCTGGGTTTTTACGACAATCCAGGAGTTTCATGGTTACTAGATTTTTTTTAAGTTGAGATTTTATTTAGTTAACTGAATTTAAATTCCTCAATTGCCGTGGTGGGATTCGAACTTACTCCACCTGGATCATTAGTCCAGGCCCACTGGATTACGAGTCCAGTAACATAATCACTGTGTTACTACACCCCAGCAGGCAAGGAGCAGTCGCAGGAAGCTCAGTCAGGTGTGAGCGGACACCCTGGGTGACTGCCCTTTCCTCCGAGGCTTGAGCCAATGTTCCAGTTGCAATCAAGGCCTTACTCTGTGGCACAGTCCAGTGTTGCCACGACAACTTCCCCTCTCAATCCCTCCCCCCCCACCCCCGCCCCGTGCCGTGGGGTCATCCTGTGACGAGTTCTTCCAACATAGTTTAAGTGGTCAAGTAGAGTTTGCTCGCTCTAAACATTGTCGCCTCACTCTCCATTTCCTAGAATGGATTCACCCCGCTGCATATCGCCTGTAAGAAGAACCATATGCGGGTGATGGACCTGTTGTTGCAGCACGGGGCATCGCTGGAGGCTGTGACTGAGGTAAGGGTCCAGTGACCGACGCAAACGATTCACTCTGGAATCGTCACTACATAATAAATTGTAATCAAGACACTGTGGTGCCACAAAGTCCATTGGCCACTGTTGCTGATTAGAGTGACGATGGACCGAGAGGTCGAAGTTCGGTCCCGCCGTGTTTGAGCCGGTGACACCGGCCGAGCGCTGGTTTTAACGCCGGGCGGTAGGTGCTGCCTCAAACTGGGCAAAATTCAGTTTTGCCGCCCAAAGATGAGCGAGCAGGGCTCAAAGTGGCATTGTACACTCACCCTCGGGGGGCCAAGGGAGCGATGTCTCAGGAGGCCGACCGAATTTCCCCGCGGTCGGCTGCCGGCACGCGGGATGATAAAAATGAGAAAAAAATAGTTTCCGACACTTTCCCTGCCCCACACCCACCCTTCCCCACTGGTCCCATTAATACATAAATATTAAAAATAATAACAATAACCACCGACCGTGAACCCTGGGCGCTCCCGCCCCGGGACTCCCGATGTCTCACCACCTTTCACCGGCTGTACGGACGCCGGTCGGTAAAACCACCGCACTCACCGAATATCGCAGCCGCCGCGGCAAGGGGACACGGCATGCTCGACGATGTCACCACATGGATGGCGGCCGATCGCGCAGCGGTACGCCGACGGTAATCACTTAGCCACCCGTTAGCCGCCCCTCTCCAGCGGTATTAGGTGGCGTTAGATAGCGAACTTCGACCCCCCCTAGGTGACCTCCTCTGTTGGAAGCAGGCAACACCTGTTATTCTCAGCGATTAGCGATCTGGATGTCACAATCGTAGGAACACCCAGCCATGCAATGGGAGACACCCAAGGAGAAGACTTTCTAAGTGGATCTCCGATGATGGAGAGAAAGAGTCGATCTCCTTTCTTTATAGAAAGAACGACACACCCAACTCCCACCCGCCCTCCACACATGCCTCTCCCCCAGTTGGGGCCCAGCACTTCCTGATTGTGGCAGATTTCACCTGAGCACTGCACTGAAAATATGCATTTAAGGGGAGGCTAGACAAACATATGGAGGAGAAGGGAATAGAGGTTATGCCGATAGATTTAGATGGAAGGAGGCTCGAGTGGAGCATAAACGCCGGTATGGACTGGTTGGGCCCAATGGCCTGTTTCTGTGCCGTATATCGGCTGTCGTTCGATGAACAGCATGGAGAGGAGGTACCTGGCCATAATACTGTGCGCTGTAGAGTAGTGATGCACTGAGTTTCAATGAGGTAACCTGAATGCCCCTGAAATGGCAACATAACTGAGTGACTTCTGGACATTTTGCATCTGACCTGCAGCGCTGCCTCAAATCTGCCATTGGGCTAGGAGGCTGAGACCGTGCTCCTTATCACAATCCAGAGAGTACAGGAGGGTTGGGGGTCCGGGGTGGGGGCGGGGCGGGGGGGAGCGACTGCAAGGTCTGTGTGTGTGTGACAAACAGATGAAAACTCGATCGAACTCAGGTGCCCCTTCTGTGGTTGAATATCCAGCTGATGCTCACAATTTGGACATCTGTGGCTCAGTGGGTAGCACTCTCGCCTCTGAGTCAGAAGATTGTGGGTTCAAGTCCCACTCCAGGGACTCGAGCACATAAATCTAGGCTGACACTCCAGTGCAGTGCTGAGGGAGTGCTGCACTGTCGGAGGTGCCGTCTTTCGGACGCTCACTCAGGTGGACGTAAAAGATCCCACGGCACTATTTCAAAGAAGAGCAGGGGAGTTATCCCGGGTGTCCTGGGCCCAATATTTATCCCTCAATCAACATTTAAAAAAACAGATTATCTGCTCATCACGTTGCTGTTTGTGGGAGCTTGCTGTGCACAAATTGGCTGCTGCATTTCCTACATTACAACAGTGACTACACTACAAAAGTACTTCATTGGCTGTAAAGCGTTTTGAGACGTCCGGTGGTCGTGAAAGGCGCTATATAAATGCAAGTCTTTCTGTGTGTGTCTGACAGCTTTCCTGTGACTTTTAACGGTAACCCACCTCTCTCTCTCTCTCTCTCTCTTTCTCTTTCTCTCTCTCTACTTGCGTTCCAGTCAGGGCTGACACCGCTGCATGTTGCTGCCTTCATGGGAAATCTCAATATAGTCACCAAGTTACTGCAGCACGGAGCATCCCCGAATGTGTCCAATGTGGTGAGTGAATGTGCAGAGAGACCGCTCGAGCCAAAGGCCTGTTACACAAGGCCTCACTCTCATCACATGTATTCCTCGATGTATCATCACATCACATAACAGCATAAGAATTAGGAGCAGGAGTCGGCCATTCGGCCCCTCGAGCCTGCTCCTCCATTCAGTGAGATCATGGCTGATCTTCGACCTCAACTCCACTCCCCTGCACTATCCCCATATCCCTTGATTCCCTTAATATCCAAAAATCTATCGATCTCTGTCTTGAATATTGAGCCTCCACAGCCCTCTGGGACAGAGAATTCCAACCATTCACTCCCTCTGAGTGAAGAAGTTTCTCCTCATCTCAGTCCTAAATGGCCGACCCCTTATCCTGAGACTGTGACCCCTGGTTCTAGACTCCCCAGCCCGGGGGAAACATCCTCCCTGCATCTACCATGTCAAGCCCTCTAAGAATTTTGTATGTTTCAATGAGATCACCTCTCATTCTTCTAAACTCTAGAGAATATAGGCCTAGTCTACTCAATCTCTCCTCATAGGACAATCCCCCCATCCGAGGAATAAGTCTGGTGAACCTTCGTTGCACTCCCTCTATGGCAAGTATCCTTCCTTAGGTAAGGAGACCAAAACTGTACACAATACTCCAGGTGCGGTCTCACCAGGGCCCGATATAATTGCAGTAAGACATCTTTACTCTTATATTCAAATCCTCTTGTAATAAAGGCAATATTTTTATAACGCATAAACAGAAAATAAAAAAAGATACACAATGCCCCTGTGATTTTTCTCTCCAGTTGCTCACAGCAATGTGCTGAAGATTAATTTACAATTCCTGGTGACCCCAGGCCAATCCTGACTTTGCCTCTAACATCAGTGGATAAAGATGCCTTTCGTGGTTTTTAAAAAAAAAAATTGTTGCTGGGATGTGGGCGCCGCCGACAAGGCCGGCATTTATTGCCCGTCCCTAATTGCCCTCGAGAAGGAGGTAGTGAGCCGCCTTGAACTGCAGGGGGCAGTTAAGAGTCAGTCACATTGCTGTGGGTCTGGAGTCACATATCAGCCAGACCGGGTAAGGGCGGCAGATTTCCTTCCCTAAAGGACATTAGTGAACCAGACGGGTTTTTACGACAATTCGGTAGTTTCATAGTCACCATTACTGGTGCTAGCTTTTTATTCCCGATTTATTGAATTAACTGAATTTAAATTCCCCAGCTGCCGTGGTGGGATTTGAACTTGTGTCTCTGTTAGTCTGGGTTTCTGGATTATTGGTCCAGTAACAGCACCACTCTGCTACAGGACCCGATTACGACCATCTATTATATTTGCGCAGTTACAGCATTTCTTATTCTTAAAACATGCAATGAGTTTGGACAGTCTCTAATCAATTCACGGTAAGATTAATCCCACAGCACAAATTGTCCCCTAACTTAACGCTAAACAGGAAAGCTGAGATGGACAGGGTGCAGTGAGGTGCTGGTGTGGGAAATGTAAAAGAAATGGAGGAGTAGGGGGACACTACTGAGGCCACGTTATACCTGCTCTAGCTGTGAGAAAGCTCTGCCGTGGAGGTCCATCATGCACCTGTTGAGGTGCCCGTTTCCACTGACGCGTGGACTTTGGTGGCGATTCTCCCAATTGTCCGCTGTAACTTCGGCAACAACCTCGAGGAAATGATGTGAACCGTTGGTGTCGTTTCTCCGGGGTTTCCCCGGGGATCTCCCACCAACATCAGAGCGGACGATGGCGAGAACTCCCGCGGGAATTCAACCAAACGAACAATGACGGACAGGTAAAGACCACCTGGTCCATCGAGCCTGTCCCACATAATTGCGATACCTTGTGTATCACAACATATACACTCCACCCCACCCCAAACCACGTGATCTCCTGGGCCAGGCAACAGAACATTAAAAACCTAGGCCAATTTGGGGAAAAGGAAATCTGGGAAATTCCTCTCCAACCCATCCAGGCGATCGAAACTAGTCCAGGAGATGACCCTGGCCATTAAATTCCCTGCAGTACTGACCTCCTGTAAGGGGTAATCTCCACCGCAGCCAGAATCAAACTCCTTGGCATTTTCTGTCTGCTGTGGGTTGTGACACAACTTCCAGCCGTACCGTGCTCCATCGTTATCTCGTAGCTCTTGGCCAGGGAAAGTTTGTTTTTAGTCATTTCTGAGATGTTGACAAGGCCGGCATTTATTGCCCATCCCTAATTGCCCTTGAGAAGGAGGTGGTGAGCCACTTTGAACCGCAGAGGGCAGTTAAGAGTCAACCTCATTGCTGTGAGTCTGGAGTCACGTATAGGCCAGACCGGGTAAGGGCAGCAGATTTCCTTCCCTAAAGGGACATTAGTGAACCAGATGGGTTTTTACACCAATCCGATAGTTTTATGTTGACCGTTATTGATATTAACTTTTTATTCTAGATTTATTTAATTAGCTGGATTGAAATTCCCCAACTGCCGTGGTGGGATTTGAGCTCACGTCTACTGGATCATTGGTCCAGGTCTCCGGATTATTAGCCCAGTAACATAACCACTATGCTACCGAACCCTTTTGTTTTCACTCAGATTTACATCAGAAACCTGCACGTTCCACACGCTCTCCGGGGCATTTGGAACCAAATTGTGTTACTCTGGCCAGAAACTGTGCGGCGATCCCCGTGAGCAGCCTCGCCATGCCAACACACCGGCCTGACTCACAACCCGTTTCCCAAACCCTCCTCAAATGCAACGGATTGGCTCAACGTCACTTTTGGAGTTGGCCGTTTGTTCACACGCTCCGTGCCAACCTTCCCCACTGGATCCAGCAGTCAAAGGAAGAAATATCTTTCAGATATATTTTTGATCGAGCTCTACTTCCTCCTTTCCCTTTAAGCTCTTAATTTTTAAAGCCTCTGCTTCAACTTCTGCTTGCCTTGCTTTTTTTTGCCTCCTTCTTAAAGCTGTTCCTTTTACAAAGCTGTGGACACAGAAGAGGGGTGACAGAAGCAAATAGGCCCCTCAGTCCAACCAGCAAGGCCCCACTGAATCCTCAGCCAGCCAGCTTGCACTGGAGTCTTTGTGCCACAGTTAGAGTTGGGGGCTTGCCATGATCTGGGTTCTCTCAGGTCACACGTGTGAGAATGGAATGGCCTCTTGTGTGGGGGGGATGGGGGAGGAGGTCTGTCTCTTCGCCAGCTCCTCTGTTGACAGTAAACCCTTGCTGG
Source organism: Pristiophorus japonicus (assembly GCF_044704955.1). Classification (NCBI taxonomy): domain Eukaryota; kingdom Metazoa; phylum Chordata; class Chondrichthyes; family Pristiophoridae; genus Pristiophorus; species Pristiophorus japonicus. Next base: position 66,124,578 of record NC_091998.1, on the reverse strand, counting down.
GTGAGAGGCACTGGCTCCCTTGCCTGGCCCCGCTGTGTAGGCCCAGGACCTGGAGCACAATACCAGAGTGCTAGGTGCCAAACGGAAAGTCTCGTTTAGGCCATCTTAGTTTTCTGTGAGCCATTTCTTTGGGGTAAATCTTCTGTTTCCTCTTTTTTTATTTGCTGCAGAAAGTAGAGACTCCGTTGCACATGGCAGCCAGAGCCGGGCAGACTGAGGTGGCACGCTTTTTACTCCAAAACAAGGCCCAAGTTGATGCCAAAGCCAAAGTGAGTCCAACAGACGAGATCTTTCTGTCCAGACATAGGAGAACGTGTGTGGGTGATTGGGTGCGGGCGAGTGCAACTGTGTGCGATAGTGAGTGTGTGTGCGCGATTGTGAGTGAGTGTGTGTGATTGTGTGTGCGATTGTGAGTGAGTGTGTGTGTGTGCGATTGTGAGTGAGTGTGTGTGTGTATGCGATTGTGAGTGAGTGTGTGTATATGCGATTGTGAGTGTGTGTGTATGCGATTGTGAGTGTGTGTGCGCGATTGTGAGTGAGTGTGTGTGCGCGATTGTGAGTGAGTGTGTGTGTGTGTGCGATTGTGAGTGAGTGTGTGTGTATGCGATTGTGAGTGAGTGTGTGTGTATGCGATTGTGAGTGAGTGTGTGTGTGCGATTGTGAGTGAGTGTGTGTGTGTGCGATTGTGAGTGAGTGTGTGTGTATGCGATTGTGAGTGTGTGATTGTGTGTGAGTGTGAGTGTGTGCAATTGCGATTGTGTGTGTGTGTGATTGTGCGCGCGTGTGTAGACAGCATTTGGAGCTTTCATCGGCAAGGCCCTGAGTTTCAAACCTCCTTCTCTGGTGCAGCTTTTTTTGTGACATCATACTGCTTTCTTTAAAACAAAGCTGTGAATCTTTGTGCGACTCTGGCCATTGTCTTGCTTTACGCCCCTCGGGGTCGGGCTTTCCAACAACGCACGCAGTGAGGCATTTGTTGCATTTTACCTGTTCTTTTTCTTTCAGTTGGGAGGGGGCAAAATGACAAATTGAATTATCCCTGCTCCCCTCTCCCCCTCCTCCCCACACCCCCATAAAACGAGAGTCCCACAATCACAGGCAGTTGAGTATATTTCTACTCGGGCACTGGGTCCTTTTCCAAGTGTCTGAATCTGGCACAAGCCTTTAGCATGGCAACTTCCCCCAAGCACCTAAACATATCACACAGGTATAATTTTACCACAGCGAGGACCATTAATATGTATTCCTGTTTAAGTGAAGTCGGATATCTGCAGGGAAGTACGTTTCTGTTTTTCATAAGGCATCGCTTGCACGCTGTTGTGTCCCAGTGCGTGTTCTGTGCCGATCAGCCTTACATACACCAAAGAGCAGTGCTGATGGAGTCTCAGTCAACCACTGGCCTGCTCTTAAAGGGAAGCAACAGCCTGACAAATATAATTACAATCCTAACCGTGGCAAACTGAGCTCTCAATACACATCTTTCATTCAGACATCATTGCTAACTTTACTGCCCTAAAACTGTCTGTTTGAGAGCGAGCTGGGGACAGTCACTCTGAGCAGTCAGCTCACGTGGTTTGATGGCTGCTGGCACGGCAAAAATAATTTATCAATAGTACAGTGGACAGCTGAGTGAGTTACATCGGGGGGTTCGGGGGGGTTATATATAGAATAACAGATACCTGGGAGTGAGTTACAGGCTGGAATCTAATCGAGGGGTTCAGAGGTTTATATATAGAATAACAGATACCCGGGAGTGAGTTACAGGCTGTAATCTAATCGAGGGGTTCGGGGGGGTTATATATAGAATAAGAGATACCCGGGAGTGAGTTACAGGCTGGAATCAATCAAGGGGTTCGGGGGGGTTATATATAGAATAACAGATACCCGGGAGTGAGTTACAGGCTGGAATCAATCAAGGGGTTCGGGGGGGTTATATATAGAATAACAGATACCCGGGAGTGAGTTACAGGCTGGAATCAATCAAGGGGTTTGGGGGGGTTATATATAGAATAACAGATACCCGGGAGTGAGTTACAGGCTGGAATCAATCAAGGGGTTCGGGGGGGTTATATATAGAATAACAGATACCCGGGAGTGAGTTACAGGCTGGAATCTAATCGAGGGGTTCGGGGGGGTTATATATAGAATAACAGATACCCGGGAGTGAGTTACAGGCTGGAATCAATCAAGGGGTTTGGGGGGGTTATATATAGAATAACAGATACCCGGGAGTGAGTTACAGGCTGGAATCAATCAAGGGGTTCGGGGGGGTTATATATAGAATAACAGATACCCGGGAGTGAGTTACAGGCTGGAATCTAATCGAGGGGTTGGGGGGGTTTATATAGAAAATAACAGATACCCGGGAGTGAGTTACAGGCTGGAATCTAATCGAGGGGTTCGGGGGGGTTATATATAGAATAACAGATACCCGGGAGTGAGTTACAGGCTGGAATCTAATCAAGGGATTCGGGGGTTTATATATAGAATAACAGATACCTGGGAGTGAGTTACAGGCTGGAATCTAATCGAGGGGTTCAGAGGTTTATATATAGAATAACAGATACCCGGGAGTGAGTTACAGGCTGGAATCTAATCGAGGGGTTCAGGGGGGTTATAAATAGAATAAGAGATACCCGGGAGTGAGTTACAGGCTGGAATCTAATCGAGGGGTTCAGAGGTTTATATATAGAATAACAGATACCCGGGAGTGAGTTACAGGCTGTAATCTAATCGAGGGGTTCGGGGGGGTTATATATAGAATAAGAGATACCCGGGAGTGAGTTACAGGCTGGAATCAATCAAGGGGTTCGGGGGGGTTATATATAGAATAACAGATACCCGGGAGTGAGTTACAGGCTGGAATCAATCAAGGGGTTTGGGGGGGTTATATATAGAATAACAGATACCCGGGAGTGAGTTACAGGCTGGAATCAATCAAGGGGTTCGGGGGGGTTATATATAGAATAACAGATACCCGGGAGTGAGTTACAGGCTGGAATCAATCAAGGGGTTCGGGGGGGTTATATATAGAATAACAGATACCCGGGAGTGAGTTACAGGCTGGAATCAATCAAGGGGTTCGGGGGGGTTATATATAGAATAACAGATACCCGGGAGTGAGTTACAGGCTGGAATCTAATCGAGGGGTTGGGGGGGTTTATATAGAAAATAACAGATACCCGGGAGTGAGTTACAGGCTGGAATCTAATTGAGGGGTTCGGGGGGGTTATATATAGAATAACAGATACCCAGGAGTGAGTTACAGGCTGGAATCTAATCGAGGGGTTCGGGGGGGTTATATATAGAATAACAGATACCCGGGAGTGAGTTACAGGCTGGAATCTAATCAAGGGATTCGGGGGTTTATATATAGAATAACAGATACCTGGGAGTGAGTTACAGGCTGGAATCTAATCGAGGGGTTCAGAGGTTTATATATAGAATAACAGATACCCGGGAGTGAGTTACAGGCTGGAATCTAATCGAGGGGTTCAGGGGGGTTTATATAGAAAATAACAGATACCCGGGAGTGAGTTACAGGCTGGAATCTAATCGAGGGGTTCGGGGGGGTTATATATAGAATAACAGATACCCGGGAGTGAGTTACAGGCTGGAATCTAATCAAGGGATTCGGGGGTTTATATATAGAATAACAGATACCTGGGAGTGAGTTACAGGCTGGAATCTAATCGAGGGGTTCAGAGGTTTATATATAGAATAACAGATACCCGGGAGTGAGTTACAGGCTGGAATCTAATCGAGGGGTTCAGGGGGGTTATAAATAGAATAAGAGATACCCGGGAGTGAGTTACAGGCTGGAATCTAATCGAGGGGTTCAGAGGTTTATATATAGAATAACAGATACCCGGGAGTGAGTTACAGGCTGTAATCTAATCGAGGGGTTCGGGGGGGTTATATATAGAATAAGAGATACCCGGGAGTGAGTTACAGGCTGGAATCAATCAAGGGGTTCGGGGGGGTTATATATAGAATAACAGATACCCGGGAGTGAGTTACAGGCTGGAATCAATCAAGGGGTTTGGGGGGGTTATATATAGAATAACAGATACCCGGGAGTGAGTTACAGGCTGGAATCAATCAAGGGGTTCGGGGGGGTTATATATAGAATAACAGATACCCGGGAGTGAGTTACAGGCTGGAATCTAATCGAGGGGTTCGGGGGGGTTATATATAGAATAACAGATACCCGGGAGTGAGTTACAGGCTGGAATCTAATCAAGGGATTCGGGGGTTTATATATAGAATAACAGATACCTGGGAGTGAGTTACAGGCTGGAATCTAATCGAGGGGTTCAGAGGTTTATATATAGAATAACAGATACCCGGGAGTGAGTTACAGGCTGGAATCTAATCGAGGGGTTCAGGGGGGTTATAAATAGAATAAGAGATACCCGGGAGTGAGTTACAGGCTGGAATCAATCGAGGGGTTCGGGGGGATTATATATAGAATAACAGATACCCGGGAGTCAGTTACAGGCTGGAATCCAATCGAGGGGTTCAGGGGGGTTATATATAGAATAACAGATACCCGGGAGTGAGTTACAGGCTGGAATCTAATTGAGGGGTTCGGGGGGGTTATATATAGAATAACAGATACCCAGGAGTGAGTTACAGGCTGGAATCTAATCGAGGGGTTCGGGGGGGTTATATATAGAATAACAGATACCCGGGAGTGAGTTACAGGCTGGAATCTAATCGAGGGGTTCGGGGGGGTTATATATAGAATAACAGATACCCGGGAGTGAGTTACAGGCTGGAATCTAATCGAGGGGTTCGGGGGGGTTATATATAGAATAACAGATACCCGGGAGTCAGTTACAGGCTGGAATCTAATCGAGGGGTTCGGGGGGTTGATATATAGAATAACAGATACCCGGGAGTGAGTTACAGGCTGGAATCTAATTGAGGGGTTCGGGGGGGTTATATATAGAATAACAGATACCCGGGAGTGAGTTACAGGCTGGAATCTAATTGAGGGGTTCGGGGGGGTTATATATAGAATAACAGATACCCGGGAGTGAGTTACAGGCTGGAATCTAATCAAGGGATTCGGGGGGGTTATATATAGAATAACAGATACCCGGGAGTGAGTTACAGGCTGGAATCTAATCGAGAGGTTCGGGGGGTTTATATATAGAATAACAGATACCCGGGAGTGAGTTACAGGCTGGAATCTAATCAAGGGGTTCGGGGGGTTTATATATAGAATAACAGATACCCGGGAGTGAGTTATAGGCTGGAATCTAATCGAGGGGTTCAGGTAGTTCATGTACAGAATTACAAATACTGGGCAGTGAGCTGCAAGTTAATTCTGGAATGATGCAGATTGCGTTTAATACTCTCTGGCAAACATCTCATCGATGTTTATGCTGCAGTGTATTCACGGCCTGAGCCGGCATTGTGTGAGTTATAATCAGAGACCTCGGTCCGTATTATGCTTTCAGCCGTTACAGTAGTATGGGGTTTCACACTGGAACTCACTGAAAGTTGGAGATCGAAGTGCCTCTGTGGGGCAGCTGGGTCCTGCATGAGCAGGGGGAGCAAATGTGTCTCTCCTTAACCAATCAGATTGGAGAATCAATAACGAGCAGCGCAGAGTCTGAACCAGGAAGTGTCAGCTCAAATAATGAATTCGCTGTCAAATCAGATCCAGACAGCAAAAAAAATGGAAAGATTGGATTAATAGAGAGAAAAATAAAAGAGACTGAAAGAAAAAGTTTTTAAAAATTTTACATTTATTGACTTTTTAAAGTCTCCAACAATAATTAAAATCGGAAATAATGAGTTGCCACACTTGTAACGGTTAATTTTCAGTGCCAGAGAGGTTGTTTGGTAGTAATTAGGACATATCACTCCGTTAAAAGAGTACTGATACTGGAATGGCCCTAACTTTTTCTGGAGAGTTTAATGCGTATCTATGCGGTAAGTACAGCATCTTCACACTTCCGTTCATTTCATTGGTGAGTCTTTCGGCATCACACAGCTTTTGGAGGAGAGCAGCATCTCGGGCAGCACCTTCGGATTTCCATGTTTAACGGTGCGCGTGCAATCAGCCGAAGTTGCTATCCGATTTGCACGTCCGATTTTGACCGCGGAATCCATCCCGATTGTCCTCTGACTCGCCCTTTGGCCTCTCTGCCCACACAGGATGACCAGACTCCCCTGCACTGCGCGGCCCGCCTGGGTCACCTGGAGGTCATCAAGCTCTTGCTGGAGAATGGGGCGTGCCCGAAATCAGCGACCACGGCAGGTCACACGCCGCTGCACATTGCGTCACGGGAGGGGCACGCGGAGGTAGCAGAAGTGCTGCTGGAACACGGGGCCTCACAAACCCGGATGACGAAGGTACGTGAACGACTGATGGAGCAGCGAGTTCGCTCAGTGCAGAGAGAGGGAATGGCACCTCCAGTGAGAATGCATGAGTCCCAGCGGGCGAGGATAGTCCTCATCAGGGCACTGAGCCACAGAGATCGCAGAGTTCCACCCTCAGTGACGGGTCTCATCTGGGGCAGCTGCTGATGGGCAACAGTTGCCTTCAGCATCCCTGGGCTCGGGAGGAAAATACTCAGGGGCCGAAATTCATTTTTTAACGCCGCCCGTTACTGCCGGAGAGGGACGGTTAGCGGGCGGCTAAGTCCGTACCGTCGGTGGCGACTGGGATCCTGGCCTGCCGCTAAATTTAGCTGGGCAGTCGTACCGCTGGGCGCTCGGCCGCCACCCACGTGGTGATGTCATCGAGCGTGCCACGCTCCCTTGCCGCCCCCGCTGCGGGATTTGGTGAGTGCATCCGTACAGCCGGGGAAAGATGGCGGGGCATCAGGGTTCCCGGGGCGGGAGCGTCCAGGGATCAAGACCATTGGTTATGGTTATTATTTTTAGCATTTAGTTATTAATGGGCCCAGTGGGGAAGGGTGGGTGTGGGGAAGGGAAAGTGTCGGAAACTTTTTTTTCCATTTTTTTCATCCCGCGTGCCGGCAGCCGACCGCGGGGAAATTCGGTCGGCCTCCTGAGATATCGCTCCCTTGGCCCCCGAGGGTGAGTGTACAATGCCACTTTGAGCCCTGCTCTCTCATCTTTGGGCGGCAAAACTGAATTTTGCCCAGTTTGAGGCAGCACCTACCGCCCGGCGTTAAAACCAGCGCTCAGCCGGTGTCACCGCCTCATGGCGGGACCAGATTTCGGCCCCTCAGAGTTCCTGGAAAGCGTGCCAGGAGGTACACACTGTGGGGGTAGAGCAGGATTGGGTTCGGCGGCCATGCCTCAGTAGAGCAGCCTACTGTCAGTCCATCGGCAGACACCGAAACAGTGGCCATTTTGTGCCAGATGGTGGAGGTCAGCTGACCCTGGAGGGATCAGCAGGCGGCAATGGCTTCAGCAGAGACGGAGCGGTAATTGGGACGTAAGAAATTGTCGGCTTCTGTCGACGGTTTGATTGTCTGTCTGTTTGTTCACAGAAAGGGTTCACCCCACTCCACGTCACTGCAAAGTACAACAAGCTACAAGTGACAGAACTGCTGCTTCAGCAAGGTGGACAGCCCAATGCTGCGGGAAAGGTATCTCTCATGCCCCACTCAGCCCAGGTCCCATTTGTTTCGGGAGTGGGCCAGCGACAAATAATCTCCAAACAGTCGACAGGAGAAGCAGGGATAGCAGTTCAGGCTGAGCTAGTTGTCGAGTCAATGGTTGGGGATTTGTAGAGGCTCTCAGTAATGGGCCAATGACATGCCGGGAGATAGAATAAAACTGCACCAAATTTGGGATGATATCGACGATGGAAAAACCGGGTCATTCGTATTTTAAAATAACCGGGAAAATCGAAGATGAGAAAAGGCCATTTAATCCACGAAAGCTCACTCCTTCTGTCACATGAGCTCATTCATTCAAGCATCATCCCACTGTGTCGTCAATGGCATGAACATCTTTGCTTTTTAAGTGCATGAAAATGATTATTGTTGTGAAGTGAATCACTGCCTTCAAGCAGCCAGGTTAGAGCCTCAGTCTGAGTACAGGCCCAGTCAAATCATCGGCTGACCAATGGTCCTGACATCTGGATACAGGCCAGGTGGATAAGGTGGCTCAGAAGGCATAAGGAATACTTGCCTTTATTGGCCGAGGCCTAGAATACAAGAGCAGGGAGTTAAAACACTAGTTAGGCCACAGCTGGAGTACTGCGTGGAGTTCTGGTCACCACATTACAGGAAAGATGTGATTGCACTAGAGAAGGTACAGAGGAGATTTATGAGAATGTTGCCTGGACTGGAGAATATTAGCTGTGAGGAAAGATTGGATAGGCTGGGGTTGTTTTCTTTGGAACAGAGGAGGCTGAGGGGCGACCTTATTGAGGTATATACAAGAGTGGATAGGACAGACCTGTTTCCCTTGACAGAGGGATCAACAACAAGGGAGCATAGATTTAAAGTAATTGGTAGGAGGTTTAGAGGGGATTTGCGGGGAAACTTTTTCACCCAGAGGGTGGTGAGGGTCTGGAACTCACGGCCTGAAAGGGTGGTAGAGGCAGAAACCCTCACCACATTTAAAAAGTACTTGGATGTGCACCAGAAGTGCCATAACCTACAGGGCTACGGACCGAGAGCTGAAAAGTGGGATTAGGCTGGATAGCTCTTGGTCGGCCGGCGTGGACACGATGGGCCGAATGGCCTCCTTCAGTGCTGTAAATTTCTATGATTTTATGATTCTATACAGAGATCACAGCTGTGAGCTGTTGGAAAGAGTGAGCGAGTCAGCAGGACTCTAACATTGTAAATAAAGGCGTTAGATTCAGTTGCAGCCTGTGGATCATTGACTGAGCCAGAGATGTGAGTGACCCATTGCCCTCCAACCATCCGTCATAGGCAGTACCTCGAAATCGAGGAAGACTTGCTTCCACTCCAAAAGTGAGTTCTCAGGTGACTGTACAGTCCATTACAGGAATTACAGTCTCTGTCACAGGTGGGACAGACAGTGGTTGGAGGAAGGGGTGGGTGGGACTGGTTTGCCGCACGCTCCTTTCGCTGTAACCGTGGACTGGAGGCACTCTTGCAGTGCACTGCATGGAGCATGCTCAGTGTGCACAAAATGCAACGCATCACCCTAGCCTGGCAACGGGAATCTAGTCATCTGCCAGGATTGGTAAATCTAAACCATCCAATCAGATGATCAGAGCTCGTTTATTCTGCTGGCATGCCAATGCGGCCGACATCATTCCGTCCGGTGTGAACAGATAGCTGTGAATGGACTCGCTGAACTCTATTCCTGGGCATAATGCTTCTTTACAATGCTGCTGTGTAAACAATAAAGAGAGCGTCTTCTCCTTGCACACTGACCCTGTTTGTGCCCTGCAGAATGGACTGACCCCTCTCCATGTGGCCGTTCACCATGACAACCACGACATCGTGAAGCTTCTCCTCACGCAAAATGCATCTCCGCACGCGACAGCTCGGGTAAGTGCCATTTCGCCAAAGTGCCAGCAATTATGCCGCCCTTGCAGGGCCATGGGTTTTGACCAGTCAGGCAACAGCAATCAGCAGCGGTCATCACACCACATCATCAGAAATAGGAGCAGGAGTTGGCCATTCGGCCCCTCGAGCCTGCTCCGCCATTCAATAAGATCATGGCTGATCTGATCATGGACTCAGCTCCACTTCCCTGCCCGCTCCCCATAACCCTTCACTCCCTTATCGCTCAAATGTCTGTCTACCTCCACCTTAAATATATTCAATGACCCAGCCTTCACAGCTCTCTGGGGCAGAGAATTTCAAAGATTCACCGCCCTCTGAGGGAAGAAATTCCTCCTCATCTCTGTTTTAAATGGGCATCAATGCAATGGTTTGAGAAGGTTGACCTATGAGGAGAGATTGAGTAGATCGGGCCCATACGCTCTGCAGTTTAGAAGAATGAGAGGTGATCTCGTTGAAAGATATAAGATCCTGAGGGGGATTGACAGGGTAGATGCAGGGAGGATGTTTCCCCCGGGCTGGGGAGTCTAGAACCAGGGCTCACAGTCTCAGGATAAGGGGTCGGCCATTCTTCACTCAGAGGGTGGTGAATCTTCGGAATTCTCTGCCTGAGAGGTTTGTGGAAGCTGGGCCATTGAGTCTATTCAAGGCTGAGATCGTTAGATTTTTGGACTGTAGGGAAATCAAGGGATATGGGGATTGGGTGGGAAAGTGGAGTTGAAGTAGAAGATCAGCCATGATCTTATTGAATGGCGGAGCAGGCTCGAGGGGCCATAGGGCCTACTCCTGCTCCTAATTCTTATATTCTTGTGTTCTCAACTCATCATCTGACATCCTCAGGACATTGGTGTTGGCGGGAGTGATGCCTTTGCTAATCTCAGGAGAAGACCCTTTGGCATTGTTGAGATGTACAGCAATGCTGCAGTACTGTGCCAGGCCATGGTGAGATAAGGGTTCGAATCGCCCTCCTCCTGTAATTCCCAGCTGGAATATCTGTGGGAGGTGAGGAGCGGAATCAAGGATTTCTCCACAGAGAGGAGTAGCCACTCACCCTACACCATCGCCACCCAGCATCTGTCTCCAGTGACACTGGAAGATCCCAGGGAACAGGATCAACCACCTGCTCCCTCAGCACGGAATGGTGGGGTGGGGCTGTGTGGAGAGGAGCAACGGCAGGGGGGAGAGGGGGGAGTGCGGGGAGAGCAGGGGCGGGGTGGGGCGGGGAGAGGGGGGAGCGTGGGGCGGGGAGAGAGGGGGGAGCGCGGGGAGAGAGGGGGGAGCGTGGGGGTGGGGCGGGGAGAGGGGGGAGCGTGGGGCGGGGAGAGAGGGGGGAGCGCGGGGAGAGAGGGGGGAGCGTGGGGGTGGGGCGGGGAGAGGGGGGAGTGCGGGGTGAGGGGGGGGAGCGTGGGGGGTAGCGCGGGGGGAGGGTGGGTAGCGCGGGGAGAGGGGGGGAACGCGGGGAGAGGAGGGGGGAGCGCGGGGAGAGGGGGGAGCACGGGGAGAGGGGAATGGGGCGGGGGGAGAGTGGGGAGAGGGGCGGGGCGGGGGTGGGGCAGGGAGAGGGGGGTGGGGCGGGGGGAGCGCGGGGAGAGCAGGGGCAGGGCGGGGAAAGGAGGAGAGCAGGGAGAGTGGTGGGGTGCAGGGAGAGCGGGAAAAGGGATAGAGGGGGCAGAGCGGGGGGGAGGGGGGGAGAGCGTGGGGAAAAGTGGGGGCAGGGCAGGGAGAGCCGGGGGAAAGTGGGGGCAGGGAGAGTGGGGGGAGAGTGGGGGGCAGAGCAGGGGGGAGGGGGGGAGAGCGTGGGGAAGAGTGGGGGCAGGGCAGGGAGAGCCGGGGGAGAGTGGGGGGAAGGGGGGGAGAGGGCGGGGAGAGGAGGGGGAGAACTGGGAGAGGGGTCAAGGTGGGAAAGGCTGAGAGCTGCCTCAGAGCACCAGTCAATAATGTCTCAGGTTCCTAAATACAGTCTAACCCTGTGGAATGAATCGTGAATGAGTGAACACTCCAGTTAAGCAGCAGACAGCGGAAACTTCCATCCAGACCTACTTCATTCACTCGTGTATTTGAATAAGATTTGCTCTTTACTCCTTGCTCAGCAAAATGCGTTTGTTTTGCCAAATATCGGACATTTTGGTCAGTTTACAGCCCAAGTATGCAGTTACTTGATGCACGCACTCTGCTAGCGAAACAACCTGCTCCGTTACGCAGCAAGTTACAACATCTAACCGTGCAAGATGTTTATCATTCTCCAGCACTGAGCAGCTGCATTGAGCTGGGGTTGTGAGTTCGGGAGGTGGAAATCTCCCCGAGCTCCCTCACGTGTTTTTGAAGCTCAGGTATGGACAGGATCGGGGATGGTCGTAAAGACCCCCATGGCCAAATAGCCTGCCAATATTCTCTACCGTGGCTCACGTGCTGAATAATCTCCGCGAGTGTGAGGGAGCAGGAGGCTGCTGGTGCCCAGCATGACCCCCACTCCTCCAAGACCTCCCTCACGACCCCTTCACCTTTCCATGACCCCCCCCACTCTCCCAACACCCCCCTCACAACCCCTTCACCTTTTCATGACCCCGCACTCCCTTAAGACCTCCCTTACGACCCTCCCCACCCTTCCATAACCTCGCACTCCCCTAAGACCCCCTCACCCTTCCATGACCCTCCACTTCCCCAAGTTCCCCCTCACCCTCACATGAATCCCCACTCCCCCCAAGACTCCCGTCATGAAACCCCCACCCTTCCATGACCTTCCTCTTCCCCAAGACCCCCCTCACGACCCCCCCGTCACCCTCCCATGAGCCTCTGCTCCCCCAAGACCACTGTCACGACCCCTTGTCCACCCATCCATACCTGCCCCACAGCCCCTCAGGCAAGGAAGTGCAGAAAGCAGGGAGTGTAGGAGGAACATGCCCAATCTATGACCTTGTGAACTGTTAGTGAATGCACGAGTCGTCGACTGGTTTAGTTGGCCTGGATGAGCAGCAGAACTGTCCTGCTCAAAACTGGAGGTTCACAGCTGTAGTGTATGCCCCTGTGAGCAGCTCATGGGTTTGTGGAGCTGTTGAAGGGTGTTGTGGACAAGTGATAAGGCATCGTATCTGGTAAACCGAAGATTATGGCTTCAACACCCACCTGTGCCTGTACAGGGTTTATCACATTGTCGGACCAAAATAGCTCAGTTGGGAGAGCGTTAGATGTTGGACTGAAGGTCTAAAAGTCCTTGGTTCAATCCCACCACCGGTACTCTCACGGCCTTCCGCAAGAGGTGGGCGCCAGAGGGACTGGAGTGCATCATCACCCCCGGCAACCAAATTTTAATTTGATCCAATAATGTAAAAAGTGTAATTGGTTTAATTTGTCGGTTTTAGTGCCCCTTTTTAAGGGGGGCACTTGATTTATAGTTTTCACAAAAATAGTTGTAGAGCTGTTGAGTTGGGAGTGGCTTAGCCAGTCCAGTGATGTTCACAAGATTCAATAAAACCCCAGCCAGTTGGGTTCGGGGGATCCACGATGGGGCAAGTGGTTGTGAGCCTGGGGGATGAACTGGTAATGTGTAGTGTGATTGTTAAACCTTTGTTAATAAACCAACTAATTCTTAATAGCAATGTGTTGCTATGAATTCTTAAGCAAAGAACCCATGCAGCAAATACATTACAAGAGTGACCATGGCTCTGTGTTGATTTCAGAATGGCTACACACCACTGCACATCGCGGCCAAGCAGAACCAAACGGAGATAGCGAAGAGCCTGCTAGGGCACGGAGCCTCGGCCAACACCGAGTCCTTCCAGGGAGTCACGCCCTTGCACCTGGCAGCCCAGGAGGGTCACATTGAAATGGTGACCTTGCTCCTCGACAACGAAGCCAACGTCAACCTGAGCAGCAAGGTGAGACTGAGCTGGGGGGGGGGGGGGCGCACGACCCTCAAGTGCGTCCGCTAGCCGGGGTCTGTTGAGCCTTGAAGCGACCGGCCAAACCTCCGAGCGCTTCGGGAGCCCGCCTCCATTCCACCAACCTCCGGGTTTAACGGGGGCGGGATGGGGGGCGGGACAGGGGACGGGACGGGGGGAGGGGGGATGGGGGTGGGGGAACGGGGGGGATGGAGATGGGGCGGGACTGGGGGGAGCGAGCCAGGGGTGGGACAGGGGACGGGACAGGGGGGTGGAACGGGGGGATGGAGATGGGGCGGGACAGGGGTAGGTCAGGGGTGGGACAGGGGACGGGACAGGGGGGTGGAACGGGGGTTGGAACGGGGGGATGGAGATGGGGCGGGACAGGGACGAGACAGGGATAGGTCAGGGGCGGGACGGGGGGGGGGGGCGGGACAGAGGACGGCACGGGGGGGGGTGAGCCAGGGGGGCAGGACGGGGGGAGGGGGGATGGGGGTGGGGGAACAGGGGGGTGGAGATGGGGCGGGACAGGGGGGAGCGAGCCAGGGGTGGGACAGGGGACGGGACAGGGGGGTGGAACGGGGGGATGGAGATGGGGCGGGACAGGGGGGCAGGCTGGTAATTTAAATATGTTAATGAGACCGCCTGCCTCTTTTACAGTGGGAGGCTGGGTTTCCTAGGCCTCGGAGGCAAGCACAGCTTTGGGCAGAGGCTAAGTGCCTTCACAGCACTGCTTGTGGGCCAGGAGGAACAGGGGTGCTGCTTGTACCCCCCTCCCCCATCTCTCTGCCCGCCCCCCTCCCCCGGCCCGCAAGCTACCCCCACCCCCCATCAGAGCCCTCCTCTCGCAAAGGCCCCCAGGATCAGGTGTTGGAGCTGCGGCCTGCTCTGGAGTGCTGCCCACCCGACTGGAAACCAACCCTGTCGATCAGGCTGGCTTCCAGGCGGGTAACCTGTCAGACCCAAAAGACACGCCGCGGTGATAAATCGCCACAGCACGCGGGAAAATACAGGCTTCCAGGTTTCCCATCCGGAACTCTGCACCCCTCCCCCACGTACGCAACCCACCCCTGTTAATATCTAGGCCTTCAGTGCAGTAGTGAGGGAGTGCCGCACTGTCGCAGGTGCCGTCTTTCAGATGAGACGTTAAACCGAGGCCCCGTCTGCTCTCTCAGGTGGATGCAAAAGATCCCACGGCACTATTTCAAAGGAGACCAGAGTTATCCCCGGTGTCCTGGGGCCAACGACAGTGTCCTCTTCCAGTCCAACAGCCCCAGCATTGAAGCACTGACTGTCATGTATCTCACACTACTGTACATAACTGTATCTTACCATGCTATACGTGACTAACTAGAGATGACCTGTAACCACAAGCTTACCTTACCACCAGGGGTGCACTTGCAGGAGACACTAGATACCTGTCCCAGACAGGTATATAAGGACAGGTCTCAGGCAAGTGTGGCATTCGAGAGCTGTGTAATAAAGGTGTAGGTCCTGAGTGACCTTGACTTCAGCATGTGCCTCGTGTGAGTCTGTACTGCAGGGACAGGACTTTACACTGACCACACTCGACCAGCTCGAGACTCCCAAAGCAAGTGCTCTACTCAGATCTCCTACACGGCAGGCGAGCCCCAGGTGGGCAGAAGAAGCATTTCAAGGACACCCTCAAAGCCTCCCTGATAAAGTGCAACATCCCCACCGACACCTGGGAGTCCCTGGCCAAAGACTGCCCTAAGTGGAGGAAGTGCATCCGGGAGGGCGCTGAGCACCTCGAGTCTCGTCACCGAGAGCATGCAGAAATCAAGCGCAGACAGCGGAAGGAACGTGCGGCAAACCATTCCCTCAACCACAGTCTGTCCCACCTGTGACAGAGACTGTAATTTCCGTATTGGACTGTTCAATCACCTGAGAACTCACTTTTAGAGTGGAAGCAAGTCTTCCTCGATTTTGAGGGACTGCCTATGATGACGATGATTTATCCCTTGACCAGCATCACTAAAACAGATTATCTGCTCACTATCACATTGCTGTTTGTGGGAGCTTGCTGTGCGTAAATTGGCTGCCGCATTTCCCACATTACAACAGTGACTACACTTGATTGGCTGTAAAGCGCTTTGGGGTGTCATGTGGTTGCAGATAGCATTAAAGAAATGCAAGCCTTTCTTTTTTGGCCCAATATTATCAGCAGCAGATCTTAATTTTACGATGCAAGTAATGCCCCTGCACCCTATAGCTCCAAGGCACAGCACTTGATTTCTGCATGCTCTCGGTGACGAGACTCGAGGTGCTCAGCGCCCTCCCGGATGCACTTCCTCCACTTAGGGCAGTCTTTGGCCAGGGACTCCCAGGTGTCGGTGGGGATGTTGCACTTTATCAGGGAGGCTTTGAGGGTGTCCTTGTAACGTTTCCTCTGCCCACCTGGGGCTCACTTGCCGTGTGGGAGTTCCGAGTAGAGCGCTTGCTTTGGGAGTCTCATGTCGGGCATGCGGACAATGTGGCCCGCCCAACGGAGCTGGTCGAGTGTGGTCAGTACTTCGATGCTGGGGATGTTGGCCTGGTCGAGGACGCTAATGTTTGTGGGTCTGTCCTCCCAGGGGATTTGCAGGATCTTGCGGAGACATCGTTGGTGGTATTTCTCCAGCGACTTGAGGTGTCTACTGTACATGGTCCACGTCATTTATTTATTTATTTGCTCATTTATTTCATTGCTGTGAGCACATTTGCTGTCGCATGTCCTACATTACAACAGTGCCAATATTTGAAAAGTACTTAATTGGCTGTAAAGTGCTTTGCAGCCTCCTGAGGCCGAGAAAGGTACTAGATAAATGCACATTCTGTACTTTGCCTGAGGGTGAACTGTCTCGGTGTTGCTGGGGCTGTTGTTGGGATTGTGGAGTGGGATGTAACCTGCTCAAACATCCAGTATGTCGCCCCCTGCTGCCGGGCAGAGTGTAGAATCTGTTGCAATGACCGATGATGCTCCATTCTCAACCAATCTTTTCTCTCGCCCTGTCACAGAATGGCCTGACACCATTGCACCTGGTGGCCCAGGAGGACCGAGTTCCTGTGGCCGAAATACTCGTCACCCACGGAGCGGGAGCGGAACCCACCACGAGGGTAACCTTGTTCGATGATTCGTTGCCAAGGCTGAGTTTCAGAACTATTGTAGCAGGCACAGAGGGTGGGCTCTCAGACTGAGTGTAGTGATTTCCACCTGGACTATGCTTAGCTTACCCATAATGATGGAATATACAAGAATATTAAAGGGTCGAAATCTGGTCCCGCCGTGTTTGAGCCGGTGACACCGGCTGAGCGCTGGTTTTAACGCCGGGCGGTAGGTGCTGCCTCAAACTGGGCAAAATTCAGTTTTGCCGCCCAAAGATGAGAGAGCAGGGCTCAAAGTGGCATTGTACACTCACCCTCGGGGACCAAGGGAGCGGTGTCTCAGGAGGCCGACTGAATTTCCCCGCGGTCGGCTGCCGGCATGCGGGATATAGGGAATGAGCGGGGGCGGGAGGTGGGGGGGTGCGTGGGGCAAGGGGGAGCAGTGGGACTAACAGGATTGCTTTTCAAAAGAGCCAGCACAAACTCGATGGGCCGAATGGCCTCCTTCTGAGCCGTACTATTCTATGATTCTGTCAATCAATGCCTGAGACAAAAGAGTGAAATTTGGAAACACTTCCACACACAAAGGGTGGCAAAGTTTGGAATTCTCTTCCGCAAACGGCACCTGACGTTCATTAAAATTGTTCATTTTAAATTTGAGATTGATAGTTTTCTGTTCACCAAAGGTATTAAGAAATATGGGCCAAAGGCGGGTATATGGAGTTAGGTCACAGATCAGCCGTGTTCTCATTGAATGGCGGAACAGGCTCGAGGGGCTGAATGGCCTCCTCCTGTTTAATTTTCCTATCAAGGTCAGGGTCGGGCACTGGCTGGTTCGGCACTAGAAGGAAGGAGTCTTTCCTGCCATTCTTCAACACTTCCTCACAATGGAATTCCTCTTTGGAACAGAGGAGGCTGAGGGGAGACCTGATTGAGGTGTATAAAATTATGAGGGGCCTGGATAGAGTGGATAGAAAGGGCCTATTTCCCTTAGAGGGGTCAACAACCAGGGGGCATAGATTTAAAGTAATTGGTAGGAGGTTTAGAGGAGATTTGAGGGGAAACGTCTTCACCCAGAGGGTGGTGGGGGTCTGGAACTCGCTGCCTGAAAGGGTGGTAGAGGCAGAAACCCTCACCACATTTAAAAAGTACTTGGATATGCTCCTGAAGTGCCGTAACCTGCAGGGCTACGGACCGAGAGCGGGAAAGTGGGATTAGGCTGGGTAGCTCTTGGTCGGCCGGCACGGACACGATGGGCCGAATGGCCTCCTTCTGTGCTGTAAATTTATGATTCTACGATTTAGCCGGGCCTGGTTAACGTAGTTGTGAATCGCCAGGAAGCAGAAAGCTCAGGAGAAACAATGAATCCAGAAACAAAGAGGTGTGACACTGGTTTTTAAGCAGGCACTGATGCACAGATTGCCCGCGGTCAGTGCCGTTTGGGTGGGACCTGTATGTTCTTGTGTTTGCGATCATGCGGTGTAAAAGAAATGGCTGTTTTGTGTGTTACAGACTGGATACACCCCACTGCACATGGCCTGCCACCACGGCAACATAAACATGGTGAAATTTCTACTCCAGCAAAACGCCAATGTTAATTGCAAAACAAAGGTACCCACGTTCTGACCCGCTCTTTAATATTCGGGCTGGAGGCGTAATGAAATTCTGTGTTGGTTTACACGTAACACATGTACAGATAAGGTTATCAAATGCAGTGCCATAGCAACGGGGGCAACCCCTTTCCAAATCACTGAACACCCATCAAACATGGGACTGGGAACATAGCAGAAATTACAAGCTGCCTGGGAGCCCGTGAACCGACTTAAAAACTTATTGCACGGGACTGCTCCGTGCAACACTCAACAAACGTGTGCGCATACTCGCAGGTGCATACATTACAGACATTAGTGGGGCAAAGGGATTAAAGTCGAGGTCAGCCTTCAGCGCTGTGGTGAACACTGAACATTCAGCCTTAAGTCATCACCATAGGCAGTCCCTCAGAGTCGAGGAAGACTTGCTTCCACTCTAAAAGTGAGTTCTCAGGTGACTGTACAGTCCAATACGGGAATTACAGTCTCTGTCACAGGTGGGACAGACAATGGTTGAGGGAAGGGGAGGGTGGGACTGGTTTGCCGCACGCTCCTTCCGCTGCCTGCGTTGGTTTCTGCACGCTCTCGGCGACGAGACTCGAGGTGCTCAGCGCCCTCCCGGATGCTCTTCCTCCACTTAGGGCGGTCCTTGGCCAGGGACTCCCAGGTGTCGGTGGGGATGTTGCACTTTATCAGGGAGGCTTTGAGGGTGTCCTTGTAACGTTTCCTCTGCCCACCTGGGACTCGCTCATAAATACAACTGCAACAAGAAGCAGGCTTTTGGAGCAGGTTGGATTTCGGGGACAGCCCACTCACGGGAATTCTCTCGAGCTCCGCCATGTTGGCCCGTGCGGCACCTCTTCCCATTTCTCCACAACTCAATTGTTCAAAGATATTTTTTTAGGGACAAGGGTGTTCACAGCAGATGCACTCAGTCACCATGGATACGAGATTCGACATAGTCAATGCCCGATGTATCCGCAGCTCACTGGCTCGCTCTCGGTGTGTGGGGGGGGGGAAGGGGACAGGAAGGCCACTGTGCAATGCCCGTGTGCGCCAGCAGGTGTCATTGGCACAGAGCTGGAAGCCATGGACCACATTCTCAGTGAGAGTTTAAGGTGACTACTCCAACGCACTCCTGGCTGGCCTCCCACATTCTACCCTACGTAAGCTAGAGGTGATCCAAAACTCGACTGCCCCATGTCCTAACTCGCACCAAGTCCCGCTCACCCATCACCCCCTGTGCTCGCTGACCTACATTGGCTCCCGGTTAAGCAACACCTTGATTTCAAAATTCCCATCCTTATTTTCAAATCCCTCTATGGCCTCGCCCCTCCCTATCTCTGTAATCTCCTCCAGCCCCACAACCCCCCGAGATGTCTCCAATCCTCTAATTCTGCCCTCTTGAGCATCCCTGACTATAATCGCTCCACCATCGGTGGCCGTGCCTTCAGCTGCCTGGGCCCCAAGCTCTGGAACTCCCTCCCTAAACCTCTCCGCCTCTCTACCTCTCTTTCCTCCTTTAAGACACTCCTTAAAACCCACCTCTTTGACCGATCACCTGCGCTAATTTCTACTTCTGCGGCTCAGTGTCAAAAAAAATGTTTTTAAATCTCATAACACTTTTGTGAAGCACCTTGGGATGTTTTACTACGTTAAAGGCGCTGTATAAATACAAGTTGTTGTTGTCAGGGAAAAAGAAATAGGTGGAACATAAAAACGAGATGGTCACGTGACCGGGTCAGATGACATGTATAATGTACACTCGGTGTGTTTAATGACTCCGTCTCTCTCTCTGTAGATCGGATACACACCGCTACACCAGGCAGCACAGCAAGGTCACACGGACATCGTTAACCTCCTCTTAAAGCACGGAGCCTCTCCAAATGAGATCAACACGGTGCGTTACCAAACCCAGAATCTTTCCATTTTTTTGTGTGTTATTTGCACAGAGCACCACCAGTGATGATGGCCCTGGGCAGCTGGTTGGACTGTGTCTGCATGAGGGAGCTGAATTAACACACGCACACGCACAAGGTGGCTGAATGACCCTGGGAGATGATGTGTGACTGTTAATTCAGCACATTGTCGGAGCTCAGTAACTCCTCTCAGCCAGGCCTACGACCACTCGCTGCTTATACACAAATATTCCAGATCTGGGATAAAAACAGACAGGAGCTAGAAAAGTTTGAAGTAATGTCTGTGCTTTGTGCTTTTCTGACACCTGGTCATGGCAATGAGCAGAAGGCACTAGTCCCTTTGACTGTGCTGAGTTAGCAGGTCTCTGCCAAGTGGAAGTACAATTAACCTCAGCGCTCCTGGATTAAGCGAGCAAAGATAGTCCAGGATTCCAGCTCCTGATCACTCTCCAGCAACTCCTGCGGGATGTGGAGACAGGTTGGGGTCCACAGACTGAGGAGCCCAGCAGTAATGCCACCTCCCTAAGTTCAATAACCAGGCGGCGCTCACCTGTGAATGATGATCACGCGAGTGAGGTACAAGGGATACAGCAAGTAATCAGGAAGGCAAATAGATAGTGGGCCTTTTTTGCAAGGGGGATAGAGTAGGGAAGTCCTATTACAATCGAGGGTATTGGTGAGGCCACACCTGGAGTACTGCGTACAGTTTTGGTCTCCGTATTTAAAGAGGGATATACTTGCATTGGAGACAGTTCAGAGAAGGTTCACGAGGTTGATTCCTGAGATGAAGGGGTTGTCATATGAGGAAAGGTTGAGCAGGTTGGGCCCATACTCATTGGAGTTCAAAAGAATGAGAGGTGATCTTATTGAAATGTATATGACTCTGAGGGGGCTGGACAGGGTAGATGCAGAGAGGATGTTTCCCCTCGAGGGGGAATCTAGAACTAGGGGGCATAGTTTCAGAATAAGGGGCTGCCCATTTAAAACGGAGATGAGGAGGAATTTCTTCTCTGAGGGTCATGAATCTTTGGAGAGCTGTAGAGGCTGGGTCATTGAATATATTTAAGATGGAGATAGACGGATTTTTGAGTGATAAGGGTGTCAAGGGTTATGGGGAGCGGGCAGGGAAGTGGAGCTGAGCCCATGATCAGATCAGCCATGATCTTCTTGAATGGCGGAGCAGGCTCGAGGAGCCGAATGGCCGACTCCTGCTCCTATTTCTTATGGTTGTCTGGAGTCCCTGGAACTACACTCCAGCCACGAGGCAGCACCCCCAAAGAATCCAGGGGAGAAAGCCGGCAGGTAAAAATAGCGAGGGTGAAAAATGCAAATTGTGTTTTGAATGGTTTCAGTGTGCAATGGGGTCGTTGCCCAAGGTGGGCTTGTTTTTGGTCGTCCGTTCTGTGTGTGCGCTCGATTCTGACACCAAGCACTGTGCTGATCTGCTTTCAGAACGGCAGCACCGCGCTAGCCATCGCCAAGCGGCTGGGCTACATCTCCGTGACGGACGTCTTAAAGATCGTCACTGACGAAACCATTGGCACGGTGAGCATGATCAGGAACAATGGAGGTGTGGGTGAACGCGATCAGAATCCCTCTTTCTCCGCCGGATGTAGTCGCTAATCCTGTCACAGTTCGGCCCCACGTGCCAGCTGGAGATATTAAATGGTGTCAGGCAGCTGTGGCAGACCCTTGGCGGTTTGTTTCACGCCTACCTGTTTGGTGGTAACCGGACGGGTGCAGCAATTCAAAACCAGGGAGAAATTCGTTAGCGCCTCATTTGGGGCGGTAACCCAGGCGGAGCGGTAATTTGAGCGTGAAAAAATTTGCACCTCCCGCCCAGAAATTCATCAGAATCGGCCGAGGGGCTGACGGGGACGCGAGTCAGCTGTGGCACACTGCAGCTTGGGGGGGGTGAATTGCGAATTGCGCATGCGCGGAACTCTGAGTCAGATCCCGGGAAAAGACGTGGCATAGCAATGCAGCCGCCAAATTTTTTCAAATCACTTGTTTGCAAGCTGCGCTGTTATGTCTGTCTGCCGCTGCAAACTGGAAGGCTCCCGCTCCGTGCTGTGTGTAAACACTGCGCTGACTGCGACCTCCGAGAGAAGCACTTCCTCATCCCTTTAAGTAGCCGCCAGTCAACGACTCTGCCAGCCGGCTAAAAAAATAGCCATAACCACTGACCTTGATCCCTGGACGCTCCCGCCTCGGGACTCCCGATGTCCCGCTACCTTTCCCTGGCTGTACAGACGCAAGCCGGTAAGGCCACCGACCTCAGCGAATCTCACAGCGGCGGCGGCGGCAAGGGGGCGTGGCACGCTCGATGATGTCACCACGTGGGTGGCGGTAGAGCACGCAGCGGTACGCTTTGGCACCGCCCCCACTAAATTTAACGTGAGCCAAGGAATCCGGTCGCCGCCAACGGTGAGCACTTAGCCACCCGTCTCCGACGCTAATGGGCGGTGTTAGAGACTGAATTTCGACTCCCAATAGACGGGCAGCACCAGGGGTGAAAGCTGTGCCTCAGAAGAATGGAGTGACCATACCCTGCGGCAATACATTCACCGGGCCATGAGGAAGTGCTCAGGATACAGTGAGGTAATCCAATCCAATCTTTCTTTTTAATTTATTCATTCACAGGATGTGGCCGTCACTTATTGCCCTCGAGATGTTGGTGGTGAGCTGCCTTGACAGCTGAGTGGCTCACTGGGCCATTTCAGAGGGGCAGTTAAGAAAGAACTTGCATTTAAATAGCGCCATTCAGGACCACCGGACATCCCAAAGCACTTTACAGCCAATGAAGTACTTTTTGACGTGTTGTCACTGCTGTAATTAAGGAAACACGGCCGCCAATTTGCGCACAGCAAGCTCCCACAAACAGCAACGTGATAATGACCAGATAATCTGTTTTTGTTATGTGGATTGAGGGATAAAGATTGACCCCAGGACACCGGGGATAAGTCCCCTGCTCTTCTTTGAAATAATGCCATGGGATCTTTTACGTTCACCTGAGAGAGCAGACAGGGCCTCGGTTTAACGTCTCATCCGAAAGACGGCACCTCTGACAGTGTAGTACTCCCTCAGCACTGCATTGGAGTGTCAGCCTAGATTTATGTCCTCACGACCGTGGAGTGGGATTTGAACCCACAACCTTCTGACTCCGAGGCGAGAGTGCTGCCCACTGAGCCACAGCTGACACAACTACATTGTGGTGGGTCTGGAGTCACATATAGGCCAAACCGGGTAAGGGCGGCAGATTTCCGTCCCTGAGGGACATTAACACCACACGTGTCTGTGTTTTCCTGACAGACTATCATGGAGAAGCACAGGCTGAGCTTTCCTGAAACTGTCGACGAAATCTTAGATGTTTCGGAGGATGAAGGTGAGTGATGCGTTCAGACAGTGACACCTCTCGGTGACAATCCCCACCTTGTTCATTCCGTCATTCCAGGAGCGTAGAAGCATCTTCTTTGAACATAGCCTGGCGCACTGCCGCCTTCTGTATGGGTTACACCTGGGTTGCCTGAGAAAGGTACAGAGGTAGATTAGTTTGTGGATTGTTATTCATGGAGGGTCCTCGATGTGAGGTGAAGGGTCTGCACTACCAGCAAACTACTCTGATCCGGAGCACATGCATACCTCAAGTCATTTGCTCAACCGAGCCCTTTGGGACTTTTATTTTAATTCATTCCTAGGATGTGGGCATTGCTGGCCAGGCCGGCATTTATTGCCCATCCCTAATTGCCCCTTGAGAAGGTGGTGGTGAGCCGCCTTCTTGAACCGCTGCAGTCCGTGTGGTGAAGGTGCTCCCACAGTGCTGTTAGGGAGGGAGTTCCAGGATTGTGACCCAGCGACGATGAAGGAACGGCCGATATATTTCCCAGTCAGGATGGTGTGTGACTGGGAGGGGAACGTGGAGGTGGTGGTGTTCCCATGCACCTGCTGCCCTTGTCCTTCTAGGGGGTAGAGGTCGCGGTTTTGGGAGGTGCTGCCGAAGAAGCCTTGGCGAGTTGCTGCAGTGCATCTTGTAGATGGTACACACTGCAGCCACGGTGCGCCGGTGGTGGAGGGAGTGAGTGTTGAAGGTGGTGGATGGGGAGCCGATCAAACACTTTCAACATTCACTCCCTCCACCACCGGCGCCCCCTGGCTGCAGTGTGTACCATCTACAAGATGCACTGCAGCAACTCGCCAAGGCTTCTTCGGCAGCACCTCCCAAACCCGCGACCTCTACCACCTAGAAGGACAAGGGCAGCAGGTGCATGGGAACACCATCACTTTCACTTTGCAGCATGATAACAGCATATAACTGCAAGTATTATTTGAAAAGTATTGCAAAAGACTATAAATAGCAATGTCCATAGGACAGGTCTTATTTCTTACACTATTGCCATGATTATAGAACATTATTCAATAGTGACCTTTGAATAATGTTCCAATATAGCAGAAAAATTACACTCTGATAATGTGAAAATATTCTCAAATATTAAAGTAGATGTACGTGCAGCTATGTTCAGATGCAGTAAACACAGGCAATACAAATTGATGTAAATCACCGATTCAATGTGCTGTGGGATATTTCGCCTTCCAACAATGTTTGGTCAACAAATGTGAGCCTTTTCCCTTGAGCCATGGTGTGGCGGTATTGTCACCAGGCACTGCAACCCTTCCCATTCAGTGTCGCATGTCGAGAGTCACATCTGACAATTATTTGCCATTCCTTTAGCGGTGATCTGATTGAGGTTTCTAAGATAATGACGGGATTAGACGGTTTTTCAGCTGACAGTATATTTCAATTAAATAGGTTTGGCAGGACCAGGGGTCACAGGTTTAAGTTGTATGGGGCTAGATCCAGGTTAGATGTCAGGAGCTGGGTCGTTTCCCAGAGAACAGTAGCCCTCTGGAACAAGCTGCCGTTCCATGTGGTGGATGCAGACTCAGAGTTCCTTCAAGCGAAAGCTGCCTTTGTTTCTGGCTGCGGCAAAGATGAACTCTTACAGAAGGTAGGTACTGCAGGGAATTTAATGGCCAGAGTGATGTCCTAGACTAGATTCAATCGTCTAGATGGGTCGGAGAGGAATTTCCCAGATTTTTTTTCTCTCAAATTGGCCTGGGTTTCTTATCTGTGTTTTTGCCTCTCCCAGGAGATCCCATGGTTCGGGGTGGGGTGGGGAGTATATGTTGTGATACACAAGGTATCGCAGTGTGTGGGACAGGCTCAATGGATGAGATGGTCTTTACCTGTCCGGCATTGTTCGTATATTCATAAGTGGTATTTGTCAAGTGGAATACACTGTGTCAATGGGAACACGTCATGGGCTGGGAAAAAAGTGTGAATAAATACTCATAGCTTGGCAAATACAAGTTATAGAGAAAGCTAAATAGACGGGGAAAGTGTGTGAGGCCTGCAGAGAGAGCAGGAAACGCGTAGAAGAGAAGGGAGACAGTGGGGAAGAGAGTTTGATAAAAAGAGGGAAGAGTTGAAGACAAACAGATACGAGAATGACAATCGGAGAACACGTGTTTAGAATGGGAAACATTGGCGACAGAAATGAGATAGTGGAACATGTCAGAGGTACACAGTGAGGAACTGGACAGAAAAACGTGGAAGACAAGGCAGGGCAAGTGGAAGGAATTCAAGTCAGAGACAAGCAAACACTCAGTTAACAAAGAAAAGAAAGACTTGCATTTATATAGCGCCTTTCATTACATCAGGACGTCCCAAAGTGCTTCAGGGCCAATGAAGTACTTTTGGAGTGTAGTCACTGTTGTAATGTGGGAAAAGCGGCAGCCAATTTATGCACAGCAAGCTCCCACAAACAGCAATGTGATAATGATCAGATAATCTGTTTTTGTTATGTTGATTGAGGGATAAATATCGGCCCCAGGATACCGGGGATAACTCCCCTGCTCTTCTTCAAATAGTGCCGTGGGATCTTGTACGTCCAGCTGAGAGAGCAGACGGGACCTCGGTTTAACGTCTCATCCAAAAGACAAAAAAAGGGAACGGATACAATTTTTAAAAAGCAACTTCACAGGAGATTGACTAGTTGCGGCTTTGCGAATACAAACTGGTTGTCAACTGACCTGAATTAATTTTTAACTTGACTAAATCTTTGAGAATTTCGGCCAAAAGTAATTAAACAGTGAGGTGGATAAACAGCAAAAGTACTACGGATTCGGAGATGGGATAAGCACTGTGTTAGTTGCCAGCTGCCTAGCTGTATCAGTCTTCAGCCATTTCGATATATGGAGTGTTGCTTCTGATCACTCACCTGTCAAAAGAGAACCAGTAATTGAGAACGTTAGTGAGGGCGTAGCCAGTATACCTTTCATAAGAAATAGGAGCAGGAGTCGGCCATTCGGCCCCTCGAGCCTGCTCCGCCATTCAATAAGATCATGGCTGATCTGATCATTGACTCAGTTCCACTTCCCTGCACTGATCCCCATAACCCTTGATTCCCTTAATATCCAAAAATCTATCGATCTCTGTCTTGAATATGCTCAAAGACTGAGCCTCCACAGCCCTCTGGGGCAGAGAATTCCAAACATTCACCACCCTCTGAGTGAAGAAGTTTCTCCTCATCTCAGTCCTAAATGGCTGACCCCTTATCCTGAGACTGTGACCCCTGGTTCTAGACTCCCCAGCCCGGGGGAAACATCCTCCCTGCATCTACCATGTCAAGCCCTGTCAGAATTTTCTATGTTTCACAATGAGAACCTCTCAAACTCTAGAGAATATAACGATAACAACAACAACTTGTATTTATATAGCGCCTTTAACGTAGTAAAACGTCCCAAGGCACTGCACAGGGAATGTTATAAAACAAAACAAATACATTTGACACCGAGCCATATAAGAAGAAATTACGGCAGATGACCAAAAGCTTGGGCAAAGAGAAAGGGCTCAGTTTTATCCAGTGCCGATTTTTTGGGGCCCAACTGCGCCAACAAAAAAAAGTTGAGAGTTTTGCGGTTTTAACTTGTGGATATGGCCCTGTGCACATTGTCCTTAAGCTCTGTGGGTGGAGCCTAAGTTATACGCCAAAAAGATGGGGTTGCCAGTGTAATGAGGGACACACTGCGAGCTGAGGCTGGAAAGTGAACCGTACAATACATTCTGGTCTCTCACAGCACCCCGCACATTGCCGCTACTTAAGGCAGCAGCTTACCAACATAAAGTATTAAAGAGTATTTGTGCCAAAAATCTATCCTGTAATCTGAATTGGAAAGGCCCCCCCCCCCACTCCTTCCCCCACCCCCCAGCCGGAGCCCAGTGCCCCTCCTAGCCCAGGCCGAATGCCACCCACCCCCCTCTCCCCCTCTTCCGCTACTGTCCCAGCCGTGGAACTGCATCTTATAAGCTGATTCGCTTACCTATGCCGATTTTCTTAACTGCCCAGAAAGTTTCTCACAGTGGTCACATACGCTGTCTGAACAAAAATCGTAGTTGGCCAATCTTGCTTAAATGGCCAAAATTGGCGCGGGTGGCAGGTTACGCCCCCAATGAGGTAAAAAAAAATCATAGCCTAAAAAAAATTGTACTTAAGTGAATTAGGCTGGCTCAGAAACTTTGGGGAAACTTTGAGATTTTAATTTACTCCAAAAAAAAACGGTGCACGCCAAAAAAACATCGCAGATTATTGGGGAAAATCGAGCCCAAAGGTTTTAAGGAGCGTCTTAAAGAAGGAAAGAGAGGCGGAGAGGTTTAGGGAGGGAGTTCCAGAGCTTGGGGCCCAGGCAACAGAAGGCACGGCCACCGATGGTGGAGCGATTATAATCAGGGATGCTCACGAGGGCAGAATTAGAGGAGCGCAGACATCTCGGGAGTTGTGGGGCTGGAGGAGATTACAGAGATAGGGAGGGGCGAGGGCCATGGAGGGATTTGTAAACAAGGATGAGAATTTTGAAATCGAGGCGTTGCTTAACCGGGAGCCAATGTAGGTCGGTGAGCACAGGGGGTGATGGGTGAGTGGGACTCGGTGCGAGTATAGGCCTAGTCTACTCAATCTCTCCTCATAGGACAATCCCCCCGTCCCAGGAATCGGTCTAGTACAGCTGTTCTAGGTGGCCGGAACCTGGCCGTGGAGTTAACTGTCTGTAAGTCTCACGCTCTGTCCCTCCTTCACAAGATGTCAGTGTCTGTCTGTATGATCGGGGCGGGGGGCTCCATCCTTAGACTTGTCGTGTCTCTCTCCCAGTATGTCCTGAATAAGGTGATGCAGTAAACACAGTGCACGGGGTTGTGTGTGCGCTGATTACCTTTGGTGAAGGTCTAAATGTTGCTTCTCTTGCTTTCTAGGGAATCCCCACACTATCCTAGGTATGTGTATGCTTCTTGCTTCCAGCACCCACCACTCTGGCCAAATGTTCATTTCATTTGGTGTAAAAACTCCCATTCCCAGGCTGCCTCATGCTCCAGAGCATTGACCCAAAATCAGAACAAAACCATCTGCCTTTCTCTCCATTCCATCGATCAGCCGTGTTCACATTGCCTCCCAATGTACCGCCAGCTTTGGGGACATCTCATTGTCTGAATGCATTGCTACCATTCCAGCTTTGGGGTGGGAGGGTTGGTTAAGTAGCTGTTTACTGAAGCTTTTCCATTCAGCTTTTGTGGGGGTGGTTTTAAGTATTATTTTAGAACTTGCTGTGCAGTAATTATACAGCGCTAATATGCACTAAGGAACTACGCCACTTGAGTATGCTCACAAGTTGGTCGAGCTCTTGAGTTGCTGATGTGTGGCACCGTGAGCATACGGTGGTCGGTACCCGAGGTTGTGGCCGCAGCAACTTGCTTTCGAATCCGAGTCACGGCGCAGCTCGCTTTATCTTCTGTCCACCTGTGGCATCCGCAAATAGAGCACAGGACAAAGATCCATTCTCCTGGGCCTGGCCAAGGTGGCCATTAACCAGTCGAGGGAGCATTCAGCCCGACTGCCTGCCTCTCTTCCGTGGCTACGTTTGCGCCAGGGTGTCCCTAGAGATGGAGCACGCGCCACAGGTACGCTCGCGGCCTTCCGCGAGAGGTGAGCGCCAGAGGGATTGGAGTGCATCATCACCCCCGGCAACCAAACTTTTACTTGAACTAAGATTCCTTTAAAGCTTTATTTGGAAATCTGTGGGTTCTAGCTCCCTTACCAACAGGGGGCACTTGATTCAAAGTTACAATTAAAATAGTTGTAGAGCTGTTGTATTGTGAGCCAGTCACGTGATGTTCACACAGCTCAATAAAACCCCAGCCAGTTGGGTTCGGGGGATCCACGATGGGGCAGGTGGTTGTGAGCCTGGTGGATGAACTGGTAATGTGTCGTGTGATTGTTAAACCTTTGCTAATAAACCAGCTAGTTTTTAATAGAAACATAGAAAATAGGTGCAGGAGTAGGCCATTCAGCCCTTCTAGCCTGCACCGCCATTCAATGAGTTCATGGCTGAACATGAAACTTCAGTACCCACTTCCTGCTTTCACGCCATACCCCTTGATCCCCCGAGTAGTAAGGACTTCATCTAACTCCCTTTTGAATATATTTAGTGAATTGGCCTCAACTACTTTCTGTGGTAGAGAATTCCACAGGTTCACCACTCTCTGGGTGAAGAAGTTTCTCCTTATCTCGGTCCTAAATGGCTTACCCCTTATCCTTAGACTGTGACCCCTGGTTCTGGACTTCCCCAACATTGGGAACATTCTTCCTGCATCCAACCTATCCAAACCCGTCAGAATTTTAAACGTTTCTATGAGGTCCCCTCTCACTCTTCTGAACTCCAGTGAATACAAGCCCAGTTGATCCAGTCTTTCTTGATAGGTCAGTCCCACCATCCCGGGAATCAGTCTGGTGAATCTTCGCTGCACTCCCTCAATAGCAAGAATGGCCTTCCTCAGGTTAGGAGACCAAAACTGTACACAATACTCCAGGTGTGGCCTCACCAAGGCCCTGTACAACTGTAGCAACACCTCCCTGCCCCTGTACTCAAATCCCCTCGCTATGAAGGCCAACATGCCATTTGCTTTCTTAACCGCCTGCTGTACCTGCATGCCAACCTTCAATGACTGATGTACCATGACACCCAGGTCTCGTTGCACCTTCCCTTTTCCTAATCTGTCACCATTCAGATAATAGTCTGTCTCTCTGTTTTTACCACCAAAGTGGATAACCTCACATTTATCCACATTATACTTCATCTGCCATGCATTTGCCCACTCACCTAACCTATCCAAGTCACTCTGTAGCCTCATAGCATCCTCCTCGCAGCTCACACTGCCACCCAACTTAGTGTCATCCGCAAATTTGGAGATACTACATTTAATCCCCTCGTCTAAATCATTAATGTACAATGTAAACAGCTGGGGCCCCAGCACAGAACCCTGCGGTACCCCACTAGTCACTGCCTGCCATTCCGAAAAGTACCCATTTACTCCATTCTTTGCTTCCTGTCTGACAACCAGTTCTCAATCCACGTCAGCACACTATCCCCAATCCCATGTGCTTTAACTTTGCACATTAATCTCCTGTGTGGGACCTTGTCGAAAGCCTTCTGAAAGTCCAAATATACCACATCAACTGGTACTCCTTTGTCCACTTTATTGGAAACATCCTCAAAAAATTCCAGAAGATTTGTCAAGCATGATCTCCCTTTCACAAATCCATGCTGACTTGGACCTATCATGTCACCATTTTCCAAATGCGCTGCTATGACATCCTTAATAATTGATTCCATCATTTTACCCACTACTATTTTAATAGCAATGTGTTATTCTTAAGCAAAGAACCCAGGAAGCAAATACATTACAGACATATTTATCGTCTCAGATTGTCTGGAGAGGAGGGGGAGGGTCTCTTACCATCAGCTGACCTCATTGAAATGGTTTCCGGGAGGCCAACCAGTCAGTGACACTTGCAGCAGTCTGCTTGCCCAGTTGGACAGGGAACGAGGCAGAGTGAAGGAGGGGCCCAAAGAGGGAAAGAGAAGCATCCGGAACTTGTGAGGCATGAAATATTTCTTTCGGCAAAGATCCGAGGGCAATGGTTGGTGACCTCTTGACCCCATTTGATTTGCAGGGGAAGATGTCCTTGGAGGGGACGCGGGCAAATACCTCAAAATGGATGACTCGAAGGAGCACGAAGATGACTTCTTGTCTGCAAAGAAGACCACTGATTTTGACGTGTAAGGTTCATTGTGTCCGTGCAAGGACTGTGTTGAAGGCTGTTTGGTGGTGGGTGGACAGGCTGACATGTTGACACCGGTATCTCAGTCGATCAATAACCCAGTGTAAAGTGAGGTGATCTCTCGCTCCTTGGTGGTTCGAGGGCCACATGTTACCACATTGAGTATCTTTCAAACCATTTACATTCTGGTTCCTTTCAGCTGTCGGAAGCCAACCAAACCTCAGTAGAGAGACAAGACCAAATGAACTAGAGCAGGTACAATGAGTCATGATTCCAAGAGTGAAGATATTAAGAAGAGGGAAGAGCCTTTATGCCTGTTGAAGGCGGCAGGACAGGTTGAGAAAGCAGTTATAAAGGCTTACAGGATCCTGGGCTTCAGAGGCACAGAGTACAAAAATGTGGAAATTATGATGAACCTGCATAAGACACTGGTTCGGCCCCAACTGGAGTATTGTGTCCAATTCTGGGCACCACACTTTAGGAAGGATGTGAAGGCCTTAGAGAGGGAGCAGAAAAGATTTACGAGAATGATTCCAGGGATGAGGGACTTCAGTGACGGGGATAGACTGGAGAAGCTGGGGTTGTTCTCCTTGGAGCAGAGAAGGTGGAGAGGAGATTTGATCGAGGTGTTCAAAATCATGAGGGGTCTGGACAGAGTAGAGAGAGAGAGAGAAACCGTTCCCATTGGTGGAAGGGTCAGGAACCAGAGGGCACAGATTTAAGGTGATTGGCAGAAGAACCAAAGGCGATGAAAGAAAAAACTATTTTATGCAGCGAGTGGTTAGGATCTGGAATGCGCTGCCTGAGAGGGTGGTGGAGACAGACTCAATCGTGGCTTTCAAACGGGAGTTGGATAAGTTCCTGAAGGCAAAAATTGCAGGGCTACTGGGAAAGGGCGGGGGAGGGGGACTGGCTGAGAGCCGAATTGCCTCCTTCTGTGCTGGAACCGTTCTCCGATTCTATGACAGTGTATTTGGAGGAGCAAGAGAGGAACGTTAAGGGAAAAACGATATGAGTTTTCTTGTGTTTATCATTCTTTCCAGGTCATACTCTCCCGCTATACACAGAATGTCATTTGCTGCACCAGAAATTATAACTGCAAAGGACCATGTTGCAGTTCAATCAGAGCAGGTATGGATACAAAAAAAAGACTTGCATTTATATAGCGCCTTTCACGACCACCGGACGTCCCAAAGCGCTTTACAGCCAATGAAGTACTTTTGAAGTGTAGTCACTGTTGTAATGTGGGAAATGCGTCAGCCAATTTGCGCACAGCAAGCTCCCACACACAGCAATGTGATAATGACCAGATAATCTGTTTTTTTAAATGTTGATTGAGGGATAAATATTGGCCCCAGGACACCGGGGATAACTCCCCTGCTCTTCTTCGAAATAATGCCATGGGATCATTTACGTCCACCAGAGAGAGCAGATGGGGCCTTGGTTTAACATCTCATTCGAAAGACAGCACCTCTGACAGTGCAGCACTCCCTCAGCACTGCACTGGGAGTATCAGTCTAGATTTATGTGCTCAAGTCCCTGGAGTGGGACTGGAACCCACAACCTTCTGACTCAGAGGCAAGGGTGCTATCCACTTTAAAAAATATATAATTTATTCAACATTAAAAACATTTACAACATCGTGATCATTCATTGTATGATACAAATCCATTCCATCCCTCTGCACAGCCGTCCCTCCAACACATATTAACATCAAAACCTGAAGATTAATTTGTCTTATTATTCTATTGTACTTTAAAAAATGATCATAACCAAACCTTCTAGACTCTTTTATGATATCTTCATCCTAAAAGGTTTCTTGCAGACACAACACACGGCAACAACTGCTGCCATTTCTTCTCCCCCCTCAGTCCGTTCACATTAATCGAGACCAATGTAATCATGGCTCCAAAAGGAAGTGTGCCTGATAATCCCCCCATCATTTAATCTCCGGCCCTTCCCTCCCCTCATGCTCCTTCCCAACCTTTAGGGCAGCTGTTGTTTTCTCCTGCAGCCTCCGGCTCTTTCTCACCTCCTGTTTGAACCTTCCTGCTGTTTCAGCCTCTTCCTTACATTAGGTTTAGGCCGAGGAACTGCCCCTTCTCCCTCCTTCTGCCCCTCACTAACCTTTCCCTTTCCACATGATGCCCCCCCACCCCCCAATTCCATGTCTCCATCCCCCTCTGACTCCTCACTCTCGAGCTGTTCTGTAATCTCCCGTCCCTGATCCCCGTCAGATACAGAATCTCCCTGAGAGAGTCCTCCTGCTAACCTGGTTTCTCCAACAGTGCCACTCCCTTCGGCCTCACCTCCACCGCTGACCCTTGCTCCCCGTTTCTTCTCTCGCTGGGACAATGGTGCGTCTCCACCCATCTTGCTCCCTTTTGGTGTCTTTGTCGCCCCGCTCCCGTCCTGCTGCCCCTTTAAGGCTCCTGCCTCTTGCACCCTCTCTTGGTCTTGCCCCCTCCTGCTCCCCAAGATGTACAACTCCCCGTCTCGCTTTGGAGTATTTACACTTACCCCACACCCACCTCTGCTCCCCCCACGGACACCTGAAGCCGAGCCATATTATAACTCGACACTGTCCCTGACCCGTGGCCCCCGCTGACTTTGTCCTTTTCCACCGTACTTGGTGCATTTTCCACCTGCTCCATTTTCTTGCGCTCTTTCCTCATTCCGTTCGGTGGCTGTGTCCTCTGCCTGCTCCGCTCCTCCGGCCACTCCACTCACACCTCCTGCTCCTTCTCCCATCTCCTCATCACTCAAGGAGCTTCCCTCTGCCTCACACTCACAGCGGGTGGGGCCTTTGTGACACACCCCACAGCTCTCTGCCTTGCAGTTCCGAGCGATGTGTCCAGACTCACCGCAGTTATAACAGTACAGGTCTGGACAGCTTCTTACTAAATGGTCGTGTCCAAGACAGTAATAACAAACCTTCGGCTGGTTATTATGCAGAACCCGGAAGTACTGCACTCCTTCCATTGTCTCGAATTTCATGCCGTAGGGCAATGACTTCACCCTCTCTGGGAACCGCACCTTTACATAACGGGTTCCATCGGCTACCCACGTTCCAGGAGAGTATCTCCTCTTCATTGCCGAGCAAAGTTTAATGTCCCACGCCTCCAACATTTTTATCAGCACATCGGCATAAACGGTCAGGTTTAAGAATGAGACCACCGGCGCTGGTGAATATAGCAGAGATACATTGAAGAACTTCTCACCAACCTTCAGGCTCAGTAAAAGTCTCTCCACCTCCTCTCGGCCACTGACCATCACCTCGAACCCAACATTCGGCTTTGGTCGGCAGGCAATGTAACTTCCCTCACCGCAGTCCTCGTGTACCGCCCGGATAATATCCCAAGCTCGTACCTCCTTATCCCGGTACTGAACCACCACCGTGTTTTCTGTTCCAAACCTCCTGGGGTCCCGGCCCAAACCTTTGGGCCTTTTATTCTCCCTTCCCCCAACATTTTCGTCCCTGACTAAATTCATCTTGAGAACATTGTCCTCTGCGGGGCCCAGCACTCCGGGAGATGGCTTCTGTTTATCGGCCAAAAAGGCTCCAAAATCTGGAAAAAAACAATCCAGAAACCCACCACCAACTTTTTACAAACTGACTCCAACTCCCTGCAGTAATCAGCAGTACCTGCTCGCTCCTGGCCCCTCCCATCTTGAGAGTACTACCCACAGAGCCATAGCTGACACATACACCACGGCTATGTCAAGTATTCCTCCTTTGTATGTTGATCACAGGGCAGGAAGGGAAGCCTTTGACTTGTGACCTCACGTTGATCCTCCTCTCCCAGCTCCTTTCTTTATTGTCCCTCCTCCGATATTTTCTCCTGAGTAATTCCTGTCAATCCTCCATCCCCACAACAATTGAATCCAAGGTAAGCTGCCAAGATCATTAGCCACAGGGCGCTGGGAGGGGTGTATGGATGAGGAGTTCTATGCAATGAAATGCTCCCACATGCTCAATATTCGAGTATCAGAAAACATCTAGGGGCCGAAACTGCCCCCTCCTTAAGATCCATTACTGTCTCTAAGAGGGGGGGAATGGGGGGGGGGGGTGAGGGGTAAAGCCTTTCCAGCTGGGGGCAGGAGGATGGTCCGGCCCATCAGAACTTGCCCCGGGCCGGTTGTGGCGGAAATGGGTTCCCGTCCTGTCGGGCACTCGCCGACCCCTTACCGCCCCGCGAGGGAAATTGCCCGGTGGGAGCGGAGCCACCTCCGCTCGGTGCCCCCGACAGCTTTTACCGGCGGGAAGCTGCCATTGGCTGGGTGGCTGGAGAGCGCTCCGCCGCGGCCGCCATTTTATTTTAATTGTCGGGCCGACTCTGAAGCCGGCCCGACAATGGCGGCCACGGGTTCGCCCCGGTTTCGACAGCGCGGTGATTTCTGTTTGCCGCTCACCCTGTAGCGCACCCTAGTGGGACCGCCTGGGAAAGTGGGCGGTCGGAGCTGTCCCGGAGGTGGTGCGGGAGGGAATGTCTATCTGAGGTACGTGTGACTGTTTTTCTTTTGTTCTTTTTGCGAGTTATGTTTATGCGGGGTGAGCAAGGTGTTGGGAATGGTTTTGTTTTTTCCCCCGGGAAGCCTCTTTTCCGGCGCTCCGAGGCCGGCTGTTTAGCTCGGGATTCTCAGTTGCTCAGCCGGCCTAGTGCCCGAGGAGAGATGTACAACACCTCCCTTAGTGCTCCGCCCACACTCAGGGCCCACACTCAGGGCCCACACTCAGGGCCCACACTCAGGGCCCACACTCACGGCCCACACTCAGGGCCCACACTCAGGGCCCACACTCAGGGCCCACACTCACGGCCCACACTCAGGGCCCACACTCAGGGCCCACACTCAGGGCCCACACTCACGGCCCAGCAGATGAATTTTGTGGCAAACTATTTCCTGCCTCAAAATTTACCACCGCATCGCCATTGGGCCCCTACTTAGCCCCAAACCGAATTTCCACCCCAATGCCTGTTGTGGCCAAGGGAGTGACATCTGGGGAAAGCAACCCGCCAGGGTTTGAACGGTGGACTGTGAGGTCTGAGAGAAAGCTGGCTGACTGTTTCCTCAGGGGATTGATAAAGTCCATCAGAAGGCGGGCTGCACACAGCCCGTGTCCTTGGGCTTGGGCTGAAGGGGCTTACGTTGTCTCTTTTCGCACTTTCTTCATTTCTCCTCTCCTTGCATTCGGTCCACAGCAGCAGCAGCCCTCTGTCTCCATCTCCAAGGACTTTGACGAAGACTCCTTCACCCCCAGCAGCCCAGCCACCGAGACCTCCGACAACATCAGCCCAATCGCCAGCCCTATCCACACCGGGTAAGTGGGAGTCATCGTAGGGCGGTCCCTCAAACGAGGATGACTTGCTTCCACATGGGTTCACAGATGTTTCAATGAAGGACCCAATGTTCCAGATCCTGAACTCCAATTGAAGGGTGGAAGATGCCTGTGCGTGGATTTTTTTAACGTGGGGTGACCGTTGCACACCAGCCACCACACGGGCTTGACAGAGCTAGGTCTTGGTCCAGCGGCAAGGGTTAACCAGGACGACTGGAGACCAGCTCTGCTGCACGGGCCTTGTGCGCATATATAGTGGGAGTACGGGATTGACGGCTCTCTGTGTATTTGCGATGTTATTGTCTGCGTTTGGCTAGTTTTTGCGAAATCAAACTGTCCACATCCTCTCCACATTCTGTACTGGAAGAAATTAGTGTGCACTACATCATGCAGTATCTCTCTCTCATTTTCTTTTCATCAGCGATCACAGCAGCCCAGCTCCAGACATGTACCATATCACGAGCCTTATTGACAGTCCCATTGCCAGCATTGTACTTCCTGGGTAAGTGGGACTGGTGAGGACATGTGCAGCTCACCCTGTGCAGTCTCTCTCTCGCTCTTTCTCATTTTATTTTCTCGTTGTGGAAACGCTGG
Organism: Pristiophorus japonicus; assembly: GCF_044704955.1. Taxonomy (NCBI): domain Eukaryota; kingdom Metazoa; phylum Chordata; class Chondrichthyes; family Pristiophoridae; genus Pristiophorus; species Pristiophorus japonicus. Next base: position 66,087,508 of record NC_091998.1, on the reverse strand, counting down.
ATAGAAATATCAGCTCCGCCCCCCCCCTCCTGGGGAAGCGAGGAACCGAGAGAAAACCGTGCAGCCTCTCGCTATATCTATCTCTGTTTTATATTTTACCAGCCTCTCCACCAGCAGTCCAGCTGTGGAAGCATCCCATAATGTCACTCCTGTTGCCAGCCCGACCCGGTCTGGGTAAGTGAGGACGGTAACCGTGCCGACAGCGAGGCTAAGCCGTGCCGCCTTCTTGTTGTTTCTTCTCCGAAGCCGCTTTCCTACCTATGCAGCTCTGCTTCCTCTTCCCCTGGCCCACACTCCTCCGGCCACCAGCTTTATCCTGCTCTGTCGGCAGCACTAAGACTCGCTCTTAATCCAACACCGCATGGGGCCAGGTATGGGCCATACAGAAGGTCGTGTCACAGGATCACGGGACAGACTAGATAGAGGGGCTGGGGTCACGGGCCAGACTAGATACAGGGGCTGGGGTCACAGGTCAGACTAGATACAGGGGCTGGGGTCACAAGTCAGACTAGATACAGGGCTGGGGTCACAGGTCAGTCTAGATACAGGGGCTGGGGTCATAAGTCAGACTAGATACAGGGCTGGGGTCACAGGTCAGACTAGATACAGGGGCTGGGGTCACGGGCCAGACTAGATACAGAGACTGGGGTCATGGGTCAGACTAGGTACAGGGACTGGGGTCATGGGTCAGATTAGATACAGGGACTGGGGTCATGGGTCAGCTAGGTGCAAGGCTGGGGTCATGGGTCAGACTAGGTGCAAGGCTGGGGTCATGGGTCAGACTAGGTACAAGGCTGGGGTCATGGGTCAGATTAGATACAGGGACTGGGGTCATGGGTCAGCTAGATACAAGGCTGGGGTCATGGGTCAGACTAGGTGCAAGGCTGGGGTCATGGGTCAGACTAGGTACAAGGCTGGGGTCATGGGTCAGACTAGGTACAGGGACTGGGGTCATGGGTCAGACTAGATACAGGGACTAGGGTCATGGGTCAGCTAGATACAAGGCTGGGGTCATGGGTCAGACTAGGTGCAAGGCTGGGGTCATGGGTCAGACTAAGTACAAGGCTGGGGTCATGGGTCAGACTAGGTACAGGGACTGGGGTCATGGGTCAGACTAGGTACAGGGACTGGGGTCATTGTGTTTTGATGGTTGCTGGAGATGCAAATTCAAAAATTAATTGAAAACGTTATGTAAAACCAATCAGTGTTGAGGATATCCACCGTAAGTCAGGCTGATACCGGGGCTAAACGGGTTTAATTATGAGGACAAGGTTCATAGAATAGGCTTGTATCCCCTGGAGTATGGAAGATTAAAGGGTGATCGAATTGAGGTGTTTAAGATGATTGAAGGAGTCAATTGGGTTAATAGAGAGAAACTGTTTCCTACGGTAGGGCGAGTTCAGGACAAGGGGCATAAGTTAAAATTAGAGCCAGGCTGTTCAGTGGTGATGTCAGGAATCACTTCTTCACAAACGGTTGTCGAGAGATGGAACTCTCTCCCCAAAAAGCTATTGAGGCTGGAGGTCAATTGAAAATGTTAAAATTGGGATTGATAGATTTTTGTTGGGTAAGGGTATTAAGGGATGGGGAACCAAGGTGGGTTGAAGTACAGATTTAATTGAATGGCGGAACAGGCTTGAGGGGCTGAATGGCTGTTCCGGTTGCTAGAGGGAGAGAGAGTTTCCATCGACAATAACTGCTTCCCCACTCCGTCAGAAACAGGTGGATGCTGCTGGGAACTGTAATGTATTTGCTTCATGGGTTCTTGGCTCAAGAATTCATAGCAACACACTGCTATTAAGAAGTAGTTGGTTTATTAGCAAAGGTTTAACAATCACACTACACATTACCAGTTCATCCACCAGGCTCACAACCACCTGCCCCATCGTGGTTTTATTGAGTCTTGTGAACATCATGTGACTGGCTAAGCCAATCACAATGCAACAGCTCCACCAACCTGTGAGCATACTCACGTGACTACAGTACATGAGATGTAAGTGCTAGTTTCTGTGTTGCCCCAGATATAGTACTGAGCTCGTCAAAAGTGCAGGTGTTTGGCCAGGAGTTGGCATTGTGACATCGTCAACCCCTACATTGAAAGGTACCATGCCCAGCCTTTACCTGGCATCTCTGTACATTTACAGGAATTAGCAGCTGTAATGTATGCACCTGTGAGGATGTTCACAGGTCTGTTAGCGGAGGGGAGCGGGCAGGTCGGAGGGCCTCCTCGTAGGACTGCTTCTGGGCCTGGCCAAGGGTGCCATCAGCCGGTCCAGGCAGCGGGCGGTCGAGGGGGTCGTTCAGCCCGACTGCCTGCCTCTCTTCCGCGGTTACATCCGAGCCAGGGTGTCCCTGGAGATGGAGCACACGATGTCCACCGGTACGCTCGCGGCCTTCCGTGAGAGGTGGGCGCCGGAGGGACTGGAGTGCATCATCACCCCCGGCAACCAAATTTTAAATTGATTGTGTTAATGTTCCAAAATGTAATTTGTTAGTTTGTCGGTTTTAGTGTCCCTTTAATAAGGGGGCACTTTATTTTATGTTTTACAAAAATAGTTGTAGAGCTGTTGAGTTGGGAATGGCTTTGCCAGTCACGTGATGTTCACAAGACTCAATAAAACCCCAGCCAGTTGGGTTCGGGGGATCCACGATGGGGCAGGTGGTTGTGAGCCCGGTGGATGAACTGGTAATGTGTAGTGTAATTGTTAAACCTTTGTTAATAAACCAACTAGTTCTTAACAGCAATGTGTTGCTATGAATTCTTAAGCAAAGAACCCATGGAGCAAATATATGACAGCAGCGAGAAGCACACCAAGCCTTGTGCAGGAGCAGATGTGAGCGCCGTTGTTCCCGTTTAGTTGGTGCGTAGCGAACATGCACAGAAGCAGAGATGGAAAGATAAGCGCCACATTGTTGGTCCTTACCGAGTGTGTGCTGGACTTGCACAAACTATGGCAGCACATATGCACAAGCAGGGCAGTGTGTACAGTGCCTGTACAGAGGGGGCAGGGAGACACACACAAGGTGTACAGTCGAGGAAGGGGTGAACTACCAGCTTTGATTCAGTCTCACAGCTATATTAACATGCTCATTGAGCTGCAAACCTGCTAAAGAGGCAATAAGCAGGCTTTTAATTGCTGAACAGCAACGCCAAACCTAATAAATATTCCCACTCTCCTGTGTTTGGAGCGTCTCATTCTCTCTCAGCTTTGTTTTAATGACTTTCCCAATGAGTGCTGACAGGCTCTGTGCTTATACCGCATAAGCTTGAAACCATCATCGTGATCCTCAGCTTGAAATATCTCTTCTACTTGTGCGAAGAATGACGTTTTTAATTTACACGACAAAATAATAAAAATTCACAGCGGGGCTGGTGCAGGGGAGTGCGGGGGAAGATGGAGCGATGCAGAAAGCAGAGTTTTTAGATTGTGACTACAGCACTGGGCGAGCGAGATGGGGGTTTGGGGACTTGTTTTTACGCAGTGCTTGTGAAACTGCAAGCTGATACCTCTGCAGTCCGGGCCTGGAATACTGAGATGGAAGTATCGGGATGATCAGGAACGGCGGGACAGGCTTCAAGAACAAGGGGACGTAGTCTTAAATTTAGAACTAGGCAATGATGGAGGGAAGTTGGGAAGAACATTTTCACGCAAGGGGGGAGCGAGAGGAAATCTAGAACTCTCTCCCCCAAAAGGATACAGACCCTGGGACAATTGCTGTTAGCATTCAAGACCGAGACCGATAGATTGTTGTTAGCTCAGGGTATCAGGAGAGATGGATGGAAGGGAGTTGAGGTACAGAGCAGTCATGATCTAAGTAAATGGTGCAGCAGGCCCGAGGGGCTGAGTGGCCTCCTCTCGTTGCTACGGGCAACAGCTCCCACCAGTCCCTATTTCTGTTGTATCACCTGCCTTGGTTGGACGGACAACAAAAACAGCCGTGCCTCTTGCTGCAGCAACCCTTTGGGGCTGGAAAAATTACATCAAATAAAAACTGCACTTTACCTTAAGAAAAAAAATGGGCAAAGACGAGAACAGCTGAGGAATGGTCCTTTTTCCGGTCTGGTCATTCCGTTCCCAGATTGGAATAAAAGTACGGAGGCTCTTGTCGAAAACAGAGATTGAAGGGGTCAGTACAGAAATATGCTCAATCGTAAATCGGTTTGGTGTGGACTGGTTATTGTTTGAAACATTGATTCAGCTCCGACCTGGAGCATTTGGTCCATGTGTTGCTGACAATGGGCATCAAATGTTGGGGAAGGTCCATCAATGGCCAACGGAGACCCCGCAGAAGACCCCACGAAGTGATGGGATGTGACTGGAACATTTGTCCCGTTGAGGTAGCCACAAGAGTAGGCCATTAGCAGTCTGCCGGGACTCTGCCCCGCCGATTACAGAAGTTGCTCCGTGTTGACCCGTGCCACGTGCTCTCTCTCCCGGCAGGTTTCTGGTGAGCTTCATGGTCGACGCGCGCGGAGGCTCAATGAGAGGAAGTCGACACAACGGGATGCGGGTTATCATCCCTCCGCGGACCTGCAGCGCCCCGACGCGTATCACCTGCCGGCTGGTCAAGTCCCAGAAGCTGGTCAGCCCTCCGCCGCTGGTGGAAGGAGAAGGAATGGGAAGCAAGGTGATTGCGCTGGGACCGGCTGGCACACAGTTCCTGGGGTAGGTACTTCACGCATGGTGTGTGGAGGTGGGGGCTGCTTTGTCACGTTGAGAATGGGTGGGATAGCTGGTCGGTGGGTTGGGGGGGGAGGTGTGGGGTTACGAGTCCAGTCTTTCAGTCTTCCAACAAAACCACAAACTGTGCGCACTCTACATTGCAATGGGCAATTTGGCTGTTTACCCAACTCAGTATAGAAATTATCCACAACAAAAAATCTACTTGCTGTGTTAAAGGTTTTGCTTATAGCTCGCACTACTTATAACTCTCACACTTTACACTATACACTTTATGATCAGCCGTGATCTGATTGAATGGCAGAGCAGGCTCAAGGGGTCGTATATATAAGAACATAAGAAATAGGAGCAGGAGTAGGCCATTCGGCCCCTCGAGCCTGCTCCGCCATTCAATAAGATCATGGCTGATCTGATCTTGGCCTCAGCTCCACTTCCCTGCCCGCTCCCCATAACCCTTGACTCCCTTATCGCTCAAAAATCTAACTATCTCCACCTTAAATATATTCAATGACCCAGCCTCCACAGCTCTCTGGGGCAGAGAATTCCAAAGATTCACCGCCCTCTGAGAGAAGAAATTCCTCCTCATCTCCGTTTTAAATGGGCAGCCCCTTATTCTGAAACTATGCCCCTAGTTCTAGATTCCCCCACGAGGGGAAACATCCTCTCTGCATCTACCCTGTCAAGTCCCCTCAGAATCTTATAGGTTTCAATAAGATGTATGGCCTACTCCTGCTCCTATTTCTTATGTTCTTACTCCCCATAACACTGTTCCCGTCAAAGTTTGTAGATAACTCCATGACTGTTAGGAAGCAGCGTTTCCTCCAACTTCTCTGAGTGATGTCACAGGATTGGGGTGGGTGCATCACGCGTCACACGCGGAAATCAATCATTTCCGACGGAGATAGAACTTCCCCCGCCAACAGATACTACCTTCTAACTGAACTCAGGAGACACACTTGGAGAGAAAAAAATAAGTCTGACCTCCAATTGTCCCAGGAAGGAGAATCTGCCTTGTTGCAGAGTCAACGCTGCTCCTCAGCAGCAACATAATACTTTGACATCGCGTCCGATCATGCTTCTGCCCTCCAGTCTACCCTGAGCAGTGCATGGGAGATCCAATAGCCTACCGGAATATTTAGCTGATGTCAGTCATTATAAATGCTTCCCAGATAAAGGCTTAGATTTTCGGCTTTGCTGATTTCGGGGCGGTAATGGCGGCGGGACGGGAAAGTTAGCGCCCGGGAACAGTTTGCGCCTCAGTCAGTAACATTGGTCAGCTGGGCCCTGAGTCAGGGGGCGCAGCGCTGAGGGAGGCGTTGTACCCCTCTCTCGGGGCGTTAGGATGGGAAACTCCCGAGCTAAAGAGCCGGGCCGGGAGCGTTAAAACATTGCCCAAACCACCACAACACAAATTGCAAAAACCATTTAAAGAACAAACCATCGCCCTTACCTCAGGAGCCCATTACTCACCTCCCCGCTGTCGGGATGGTGGGACCGCCCTGATTTCCCGGGCGGTCACTGCGGGGCGCGCTGCGGGGCGGACGGGTCGGGCGGGAGACAAAACTCGCGCCGGTGTCGCGACCAGGGGCGTTACACACCGGGCGCAGCTCTTCCGGGCCGTGCTGCTCCGCGCCGCCGCTAAACCGGACCCGAGGATCGCCGCGGGGCGCTGGAGGCTGACCGCCCGCCCAGAACACCTCACCCCCGCCATTGCCCCCGCTCCGGGGTGAGAAACGGGGCGCAGAGGGGCCGGGAAATCCAGTCCAAAGTCTCTGTCCGTGAGGGGTAAATGGCTGGCATGTGATTGTGTCGGTACATGTTGCATAACCTGTTGGTTTGGAAGCAGTTCTGCTGCTGGCAATCTAGGGTGAAGTTACGGTAACACCAGGCAGCGGTTTTACGTCAGAGAATAAGGAGGACCTCCTGAAGGGATCGGACAGAGCAGATAGAACTGGACTGTTTCCAGCAATTAAAGGATCCGGAATAAGGGACCATGTTCATTATAAGGACAAGAACCACCTGCCAAAGTAACACATGCCAAACCTCACAGAGAAATTCAGGCACATGCTTTAACAAGATAGAAATAAAACAATTATCGCATGATCAGTTAAGATCAATTTCAGGTATATTCTGGATTGAGAAATTCGGAACACAAAGGGGACAAATTCGGCGGTTTGCGCCTCCCGGGGAGGGGTGGGTGGGGGGGGCGCGTGGGGGCGGTAGCCGCGGCAAATTCAGCGACACCCGCGAACTTCAGTGCCAGTTTGGCGCTGACTCTTACCGTCTAGGCCTCTAGCGCCTCGCAGACCGTGACGTCATAAAGTGTGCAGCGCCCCCTTACCGCCCCGGATGTGAAATTGCCCTCCCGGCCCCTGCTGGATCGCCAGGAGTTGTCAGCTCAGCAATGGTTTTCAGGTAGGCCAAACTTTATCCTTTTCACCAGCCTGGTGCGCGCTAAAGGCTTTCGATCCCACATTGGTGCACGATGAACGAGCCCCCCACTCTCTGAGAGTGCTCGGGGCTGGTAATGGCAGTCACGCAGGTCGCCTGGCAACGCAGAACTGAGTCGGAGAATGTTATGCCCCATCATCGGCCCTGCAGCCTCTGAGGCCGTTCGCAATGCGCTCCACATTGTTCAGCGCTCTGCTGCTACAGTCCCGCTCTCGCACTTGGTGCCCGAAGAGAAGTGGCTCGCGCTTGATTTAGCGCTCCCCTTCCCCATTTTCCCTTTCCACTTCCTCTATCACTGTCTCTCTCTTTCTTACTTCCTCTCATCCTTTCTCCCCCCTTTCTCCTTTACCTTTCCGCCATTGTTCATTGTTCATGGGTTTATATGTAACCTTCAGGGCTGCTGACCGAGAGCCGTGCGGCTCTTTGTCGGCCGGCGCGGACACGATGGGCCGAAATGATGGCCTCCTGCGCTGTAACTTTCTATGTTTGTTTTCCTCGCTTTGTTTAGGCCTGTCATTGTGGAGATCCCACACTTCGCCTCCAGGGACCACACGGACCGGGAGCTGGTGGTCCTGCGCAGTGAGAACGGATCGTCCTGGAAGGATCACCGCGACCGATACGGAATGCACCAGATGGAGCAGCTCCTGAATGGGATGGATGAAGGTGCATTTGTGTTTGGGTGCTGCGGGGTGGAAGGGGCAGTGAAATACTGTCCAAATACATCTCCACACTGGCTGGCTTCTTCTGGAACTTTGTATTAGGGTCTTCACTTTGCAGCACCTGCAGTTTCCAAATTCACTCGGGTAAGAGTAGGAATGAAGAGACCAATTCTGAGGATTATTTGTTGTGCGGGAATTCAAATTCTCAGAATGTTGGATAAATATCACAATTCCCTGCTGGGAAAGGCCCCCTTTCCCCATCGGATAAACTCCCCTTTCCCCATCGGATAAACTCTCCCTTTCCCCATCGGATAAACTCCCCCTTTCCCCATCGGATAAACTCTCCCTTTCCCCATCGGATAAACTCCCCCTTTCCCCATCAGATGAAATATTTACCAGCACTGATTATCCCTCCCCTTGGTGAGCCAGAATTCTTCTGACGGATTGTGGAGAAATAATATGAACAAGGAGACCATTGTAACTGTTATTTCTTATGTCCTTATTCCCATACTTTTATTAAGCGGAATTCAAATTCTCAAACTGCTATGGTGATATTCGGATTATTTGTGCAGTAATGTAACCAGCACACTGATGTAGCCAGTAATCATCGTAGGCAGTCCCTCGGAATCGAGGAAGACTTGCTTCCACTCTAAAAGTGAGTTCTCAGGTGGCTGAACAGTCCAATACGAGAACCACAGTCTCTGTCACAGGTGGTTGGAGGAAGGGGTGGGTGGGACTGGTTTGCCGCACGCTCCTTCCGCTGACTGCGCTTGTTTTCTTAATGCTCTCTGTGACGAGACTCGAGGTGCTCAACGCCCTCCCGGATGCACTTCTCCACTTAGGGCGGTCCTGGACCAGGGACTCCCAGGTGTCGGTGGGGATGTTGCACTTTATCAGGGAGGCTTTGAGGGTGTCCTTGTAACGTTTCCTCTGCCCACCTGGGGCTCGTTTGCCGTGTAGGAGTTCCGATTAGAGCGCTTGCTTTGGGAGTCTTGTGTCGGACATGCGGGCGATGTGGCCTGCCCAGCGGTGCTGGTCGAGTGTGGTCAGTGCTTCGATGCTGGGGATGTTGGCCTGAGCGAGGACAGTAGTACCTGCTGTGTTGGACGCTGCTTTGTGCTGACTGCACTTTGTGTTCACACAGACCTTGACTGCCCCGAGGAGCTGGACCGCAAGCGGATCTGCCGCATTGTCTCCATGGACTTCCCGCTCTACTTCGCCATCGTCTCTCGTATCAAGCAAGACAGCGAGTGGATTGGCCCGGAGGGGGGCGTGGTGACCAGCACCCTTGTCCCACAAGTGCAGACTATCTTCCCTGCATCTGCGGTGATCAAGAAAGTCCGTCTGGGCCTTCAGGTAAGGACGCAGCACCGCGGCAACTCACCGGTTCCATCGCCACAACGTAACTTGCCACCGAGTGTAACCAATAGCACAAGCTCGGAACCTTGTATTGGAGGCAGTTCAGAGAAGGTTCACTCGGTTGATTCCTGAGATTCAGGGAAGCTAGGGACAGTCACGTGTCCAACAATTAATCATATTTATTACATTCCTCTAAAGACTTCATACAGAGCAGCACACACAGTCCTCCATCTAAAAACTCACGCATAAAGAAACCCGGGAATGGTGTCCAGACCGATCACAGTTCCTCGCCTTGATGGCAGCTAAAGTTCCAAACTGAGTTTGGCTTTGTGTCCCTCAATGATACCGTGAAAACAAGCATTCTATAGAGTTGGTTAATCAGACAACACTGCCTGTTCCAAAAGTTACAGCATGTTGCATTCTCATCATCAACTAGCTCATTGCTTAATTCTTGCTGAGTGTTAAAGCTATCTCCCTATTCCAAAGCCATCTCCCTATTCCTACATTACAACAGTGACTACATTCCAAAAGTACTTCATTGGCTGTAAAGCGCTTTGGGACGTCTGGTGGTCGTGAAAGGCGCTATATAAATGCAAGTCTTTCTTTCCAATGCTACCCCCCCTATTCCAATGGTATTCACTAAATATATTCAAAAAGGAGTTAGATGAAGTCCTTACTACTAGGGGGATCAAGGGGTATGGCGATAAAGCAGGAATGGGGTACTGAAGTTGCATGTTCAGCCATGAACTTATTGAATGGCGGTGCAGGCTAGAAGGGCCGAATGGCCTACTCCTGCACCTATTTTCTATGTTTCTATGTTTCTATGGTATCTCCCTATTGCAAAGCAATGCATGAAATTACAAAGAGATATTAATAGATTAAGTGAATGGGCAAAACTGTGGCAAATGGATTTAAACATAGGCAAGTGTGAGGTCATCCACTTTGGACCTAAAAATGATGGAACAGGGTACTTTCTAAATGGTGACAAGCTAGAAACAGTGTAGGTTTAAAGTGACTTAGGGGTCCGTGTACATCGATCATTAAAATGTCACGGACAGGTACAACATACAATCAAAAAGGCTAATGGCCTTTATATCTAGAGGACTAGAACACAAGGGGTAGAAGTTATGCTGCAGCTGTACTAACCCTGGTTAGACCACACCTGGAGCACTGTGAGCAGTTCTGGGCACCACACCTGAGGGAGGGTATATTGGCCTTGGAGGGAGTGCAGCGTGGGTTTACCAGAATGATACTCGGGCTGCAAGGGTTAAGATACGGAAGAGATTACACAAATTAGGTTTGTATTCCCTAGAATTTAGAAGGTTAAGGGCGATCTGATCGAGGTTTTCAGGATATTAAGGGGAACAGAGAGGGTAGATAGAGAGAAAGTATTCCCGCTGGTTGGGGAGTCTGAGACAAGGAGACATAGCCTAAAAATGAGAGCCAGACCTTTCAGGAGTGAAATTGGGAAACACTTCTACACACAAAGCGTGGTAGACGTTTGGAACGCTCTTCCACAAACTGTAGTTGATGCTGGATCAATTTTAAATCTGAGATTGATAGATTTCTATTAAACAAAAGTATTGAAGAATATGGGGCAAAGGCAGGTACATGGAGTCAGGTCACAGATCAGCCAAGATCACATTGAATGGTGGAACATGCCCGAGGGGCTGAATGGCCTCCTCCAGTTCCTATGTCCCTATCTCCCTATTCCAATGTTACCCCCCCCCTATTTCAATGGTATCTCCCTTGTTGTTTAACCAGTATTCCTATATTAGCTGTTTCATCTTTGCCCTGTTTTTATCTACATTCTCACACTGATGATCCCTCAACCTGACCTCCTGAACCACGGGCACAGACTACTGGGAGGCAGCAACTCACTCAACCTCATGGGCAGCAGCTTCTGTTTGTGGGGCGACAAATGCAAACTGCACCCGGCAAACCCCGGGGAATGTTTTCACTGACTCCAATTGCCCAGCTTCACTGTAACAAACTCCTGGTGTGTCTAACGCGTCAGAGCGAACACACGGCTAGCCGCCAGAGCCTGCATTCATTGCAGTTAGCACCACGCCTCGACCCTTCCCACGATGAGTCTGACCATCTCCGTTCAGCAGTCCGCGTGCGATCAATCTGAGAAAATGGTTTGATAAAAATCAGCACAGGAGAGACGGCAGTTCCTGCGCCTAACACAAGGTGGTGCTGTTGAGAAAGCAGCACCATGGAATCTTTGGCGGCTTCCTCCATCGTGTCTTCAAGGGTTTTCCGAAGTAAGCTTCGCCTGGAGCAAGCAAAGGAGTACATTTTTGCACCATCCAACAATAAACCCACCAGGTTAAAAATCCACGGGCAAAGTCTGAGCCACAAAGCCCAGGGAATCCTGTTCCAATCCCTGCTCTGTACTTGCGTTATCTGATCCCAGGCTGGACTACAATTGGCCACAACAACAACAACTTATATTTATATAGCGCCTTTAACGTAGTGAAACGTCCCAACGTGTTCACAGGAAAATTATGAGATTAAAAAATTTGACACCAAACCACATATGGAGAAATTACGGCAGGTGACCAAAAGCTTGGCCATAGAGGTATGTTTCAAGGAGGAAAGAGAGGTTTAGGGAGGGAGTTCCAGAGCTTGGGGCCCAGGCAACAGAAGGCACGGCCACCAATGGTGGAGCGATTATAATCAGGGATGCTCAGGAGGGCAGAAATCTCGGGGGATTGTGGGGCTGGAGGAGATTACAGAGATAAGGAGGGGCGAGGCCATGAAGCGATTTGAAAATAAGGATGAGAATTTTGGTCTCATCCAAAAGACGGCACCTCCAACAGTGCAGCACTCCCTCAGCACTGCACTGGGAGTGTCAGCCTAGATTTTTGTGCTCAAGTTCCTGGAGTGGGACTTGAACCCACAACCTTCTGACTCTGAGGCGAGTGTGCTGCCCACTGAGCCATGGCTGACACTCAAGTACACTTGGCTCCATCCAAAACAAAAGAAAATGGCAGTGAGATTAGCAGGGGCTGGAATCTTGTGTTAATTCCTTCCACTGTCACTGATCTGCCCTTTATTTAATTAACGGAGGCACAAACCTGTTTGTGTTAAATGGGCAACAGACCAATGTCAAATGCTCCTGTCTCCTGGCTTTGAACATCTTACGAATATTGTTAAACCATAATGCATCTTGTCTTCTGCCAAGTTTGCTGGAAGTGAATGGGTGTTCCAGAGTTGCTTCTGAATATATTGTCGTTTCAAATTTTGGAATGTAGACCGTTGAATTGTTAATCTCCTTTCAGGGTATTGGTGAGACCACACCCAGAGTACTGCGTACAGTTTTGGTCTCCGTATTTAAGGAGGGATATACTTGCATTGGAGGCTGTTCAGAGAAGGTTCACTCGGTTCATTCCAGAGATGAGGGGATTGACTTATGAGGATAGGTTGAGTAGGTTGGGCCTATACACATTGGAATTCAGAAGAATGAGAGGTGATCTTATCGAAACATATAAGATAATGAGAGGGCTCGACAAGGTGGATGCAGAGAGGATATTTCCACTCATAGGGGAAACTAAAACTAGGGGACATAGTCTGAGAATAAGGGGCTACCCATTTAAAACGGAGATGAGGAGAAATTTCTTCTCAGAGGGTTGTAAATCTGTGGAATTCTCTGCCTCAGGGAGCTGTGGAGGCTGGGTCATTGAATATATTTAAGGTGGAGATAGACAGATTTTTGAGCGATAAGGGAGTGAAGGGTTATGTGGAGCGGGCAGGGAAGTGGAGCTGAGTCCATGGTCAGATCGGCCATGATCTTATTGAATGGCGGAGCAGGCTCGAGGGGCCGAATGGCCGACTCCTGCTCCTATTTCTTATGTTCTTATGTTTCTTTATTTGAGCGCTCTATTACCGTTTCTCCCTGCAGGCCCAGCCTATTCCCGATGAATTGGTGACAAAGCTGGTGGGTAACCAGGCAACGTTCAGTCCAATTGTCACTGTGGAGCCCAGGAGAAGGAAATTTCACATTCCCATCGGCCTTCGGATCCCAGTGCCGCCATCTTGGAGGAACAATCCACGGGACACCAGTGAGGGAGATTCAACCAGCCTCCGACTGCTGTGCAGTGTTATAGGTCTGACAATTACGTTACCTCTCCTGCGCATTGACCTACACTAAGCCCAGCTTCACGTGCGGAGCGTAAGGGGCCACCGTGGCGGGAGGGGGGGGAGCATTTAGCACCAGTGCAGGTGTCAGAGTGCGGGCTCGTGCTTACAATTCTTCCTCACCCGTTCCAGATCGCAATCAGGAAATCGCTGCAAGTGCCAGGAAGAATAAAGTGCGCTAAACCTTCATGAACCACCAGATTAGGCCTTAGCTGGCAGATTGTGGCCTCCAGGCACCACACTTTAGGAAGGATGTCAAGGCCTTGCTGGAGTTGTACCAGAATGGTTCCAGGGATGAGGCCCTTCAGATACGTGGGGAGACTGGAGAAGCTGGGGTTGTTCTCCTTAGAGCAGAGAAGGTTAAGGGGAGATTTAATGGAGATATTCAAAATTAGGAAGGGGTTTGATAGAGTAGATAGGGGGAACTGTTTGCAGTAGTAGAAAGGTCTGTAAACAGAGCACAGAGATTTAAGATAATTGGCACAAAAAACAGGAGGCCGATGAGGAGACTGTTTTCCACACAACGAGTTGCTATGATCCGGCGGTCACTACCTGAAAGGGGGTGGAAGCAGATTCAACAGTAACTTTTAAGAGGGAATTAGATAAATTCTTGAAGAGGAAACATTTACAGGGTTATGGGAAAAGTGTGGGAGTGGGCTAGGCATAATAGGCCCAATGACCTCCCTCTGAACAAAGATTGTAGAGCAAGCAGTCCTGAACCATTCTCGGGCACTCTTTATAAATTCTTTTCCTCCCACTTTCTCCACTTGCCCCATACATTATTCTCCATCCAGCGAGGTGGGGCCTGCTCCTAACTACATGCCAATGTTGCTCTGTACCCAGTCACTAGGGCTGCCCATCCACCAGTGTTGTCTCTTGCCCCTTGAGGGATGTGACCTGTCACCACTCAGGACCTCCCCATCCCAGAGATTGGTTCCTCATCACAACAATCCAGAACAGAGCAAGTCAAGAGAAGGCCAATTGTTCATCCCATTGGGTTATGTACAATGTACCTATTTTCAACTGTCCTTCTGTCAGATTTATATATGGTTACATTCAGCGGATTCATTTCTACTGTGAACTTAGCCACCGACTTATGCAGGATAGGAATACAGGTTTGAGCTCCCTGGTCCGGCACCCTTGGGACCTGACCGGTGACCGAACAGAGAATTTCCCGAACCACGGGAGGTCACGCTGGGCATACCGGTACCTGTAGACAGCGCCCGAGCTCCTGAACACCTCCACCACGCTCCCACTCTGAAACTCGGGCCTCGCGCTCTCTCTCCGTGTACACGTGGGAAACCAGGGAGCCACTCGTGCAAAGCAGCAGTTGCGCACTGATCGCGGAGAGCCAGGCAGCACGGGAAACCGATGCCAATGCTGAACCACGGATGTTTCCGGACTAGAGAGGTCCAACCTGTAATACCGTTCAGCTTCTGCTCAGAGTTCCTGGCGATCCATCCAGTGTATTAATGATATGAGTTTGATATTTTGCTGCCCCCAAGTCTTTTTACCTTTTTCACCTTTGCCATTTTGTCCTGCTCCCTGTGAGTGCAATCAACCTGCCCTTTTTTTAAATTTGTTTCTGGGAATTGCCCCTTGAGAAGGTGGTGGTGAGCCGCCTTCTTGAACCGCTGCAGTCCGTGTGGTGAAGGTGCTCCCACAGTGCTGTTAGGGAGGGAGTTCCAGGAATTTGACCCAGCCACAATAAAGGAATGGCCGATATATTTCCAAGTCAGGATGGTGTGTGACTGGGAGGGGAACGTGGAGGTGGTGGTGTTCCCATGCGCCTGCTGCCCTTGTCCTTCTAGCGGGTAGAGGTCGCGGGTTTGGGAGGTGCTGCCGAAGAAGCCTTGGCGAGTTGCTGCAGTGCATCTTGTAGATGGTACACACTGCAGCCAGGGGGCGCCGGTGGTGGAGGGAGTGAGTGTTGAAGGTGGTGGATGGGGAGCCGATCAAGCGGCTGCTTTGTCCTGGATGGTGTCGAGCTTCTTGAGTGTTGTTGGAGCTGCACTCATCCAGGCAAGTGGAGAGTGTTCCATCACACTCCTGACTTGTGCCTTGTAGAAGGTGGAATGGCTCTAACACCAGTCACCTGGCCAGAGAGCTTAGTGTCATCGACAAGTCAAGCAAGAATGCTTGGTGTACACTGCTCCATATTGTCCAACTGTAGAAGGCCCACGACAAGCCCTCAGAACTCTGGGGGTCCCTGGTCGAGAAATCAGAACCTGAGCTGGTGGCATGTTGCTGAGGCAAAGAAGCTCATTTAAAAATAATTCACTATCTGCCCCCAGTAATGACAATTTGTGTGAACCAATTATTGTGCGACTCTCATTGGCTGGCGGCCGATTTAACCTTGAACTGCTGTGGTTATCTGACAGGAGGAACTGGGGTTGCCCAGTGGGAAGATATCACCGGAACTACCAAACTAATCCACGCCAACGACTGTGCGAACTTCACCACGAATGTCTCAGCAAGGTGAGCCGTCGCGGATTCCAACAGACCAGGCCCTTCCCAATCACTCCCATTGTGTAGACAGGACCTCTGTCTCTGCAACTCCTGCTTCCAACATACGGGCTCGAAATTGGTTATGGCCGTTTTTGAGGCGGTGCCACCGCCTGATTGCTGGTTTTAGCGCCGGGCGTTGGGCGCAGGCTCAAATCGCCAAATTGAGTTTTTACACCCAAAGGTAAGAGAGCAGTGTTAAAACTGGTTGCACACTCATTCTCGGGCAGGAACGGGAGCTCAGGAGGTCAGCTCAATCTCGCAACGGGAACAAAAAAACAACTCCGACCCCCACACACACACACACTTGTTATAACTAAAGGAAAAATGCAGAAAGAAAGAAACGTATCTTGCTCTCTGGGCGATTCCGCCCGGGATCCGCTAAGTACTCACCACTACGTACAAACGCCTGTCGGTGAGGCCAACATTGCAACCAAATATCGCCAGAGCGATGCCAAGGGAGCGCTGCACGCTGGATGAGGTCACCACGCGGGGGGCGTTAGAGGGCACAGCGTTACCTCAGCACCTGCACCAAAGACCCGACCGAATTTCTCCGGAGGCCTGGACGCCGCTTGCTGCCGACAGTAGGCCTTAACCGACGGGCGGCAGTACAAAACCCAATTTCGCCCCCTAAATGTCTTCACCGGCACAGTGCTTCTTGCTCAAGGTTACACCAACCGCCTCACTTGAGCCGGATGGACTGTCGACCATTCTGTCCACTTCCCCCTTGCCCTGCTCGGTGTATCTTGTTCCGGTGTTGCCTGGGTTTCTGAATAAATGCGAGGAGGATTCGCTCATTGGATCTTCTTTGCCTCTGCTTTATCAGCAGTGACAGAGATGGTGATTGGGCATAAACCCGAGGCCTGTTTCTCCAGGCTCCGCAGCCAGAACTCCATTCGGCCAGGACGGCCTTGTCCGCCTCGGTGATAACTTGGTGTCGTTTCTCCGGCAGGTTTTGGTTGGCTGACTGTCCACGGACAGCGGAGGCGGTGAATTTTGCCACCCAAATCTACAACGAGCTGATGGCCGTGCCCTACATGGCCAAGTTTGTGGTGTTTGCCAAGATGCATGATGGGAGAGACGGCCGCCTACGATGTTACTGCATGAGCGACGACAAGGTGGACAAAACCCTGGAGCAGCACGAGAACTTCAGTGAAGTGGCGAGAAGCAGGGATATCGAGGTGTGACTGGTCTGCCATCCTTACCTTCAAGGGCTGATTTCAAGGCTCAATCAGAGCTCACAGGTCTCTTTTTGGATTGGTATCAGGGCAAAAAAGGTTCTCCTCTCATTCACCCCTGGCAGTAAGGAGGTATTTTATTCCCATTGTAAGAAGTGTTGGCACAGTGCGCCTCTTCAAGGGGGAATCTCAAAATTCAAACCCAGTTTAAAGAGGGCGACACTCGAACAATGAGGGAGTCAAGGGTTATGGGGAGCGGGCTGGGAAGTGGGGTTGAGGCCAAGATCAGATTAACCATGATCTTATTGAATGGCGGAGCAGGCTCGAGGGGCTGAATGGCCGACTCCTGCTCCTATTTCTTATGTTCTTGTGTTCTGAAGCTTTGTGGGAAGGTTTGTTCTTATGTTCTTATGACTTGGGTAACTGTACATTTTAAAAGAGATCCAAACCCCTTTCAGAAACCCGTTACGGATAATTCTGATTGATTTCCACGTCCCTTTTGATATTTCACTTTGGCGGGTTTGGAGTTACTGAGGCCTGCAATGTGAGTGAGTGAATGGCCAAGTTAGGAATGGCGCAGGTGCTGATTGAGTGAGGGCGCTGAATGAGCACGATACCAGCAACACGCCCACAAACCCCGCCCAACATGGCAGCCTCAGTCCCGAGCCTCGTCGGCAATTTGTCGATAGGCTACGGCCACTGAACAGAAAAAAGACGTGGAAAAATAAACTGAAGACTCGCAATGTAAAGATGGTTCTTTGTCGCTGATGACGGTGTCTGGCTGTAAAAATGTTGGGCAATTGTCCTTATTTATGTTTGCGACATAATCGGGGGACTGTGCTTTCCTGAAGGGCTTATCTTCAAATTCCCCTTCCGCTTTGTTAGCCCCTCCCCTTCACTACGTCTTAAAGAGGAGAGATTTTGGCCCTGAAAGCGCGACCCCACGGGCGGGCACAAGATGCGCACTCGCCCGTAGGGTCCCCACATGTTCCACGTTTAGGTATGCGACATCCGGACCGCGTACATCCGGAGGATTAAGGGCCTCCGCGGGCGGAGAGATGGGCTGACCCTAACCCTAACCCTAACCCTAACCAGTGAATGCCCCGGAAATTCTTCCGGCTGATAAGAGCAGGCCTTACGCCTTCTTTTATCAGTGTAAGACTTTTAAAAAGGACAGAAAAAGACATTTGTTTCAGTTATTTAAACATTTAAAAACCCGTTAAATAAGGTAAGTTTATTTTTAGACCCTTTAAAATGTGTACGTTTATTTTTCAAAAAATTTAATTTTTGTTTTAAATAAGTAATTAAATTCCATTTTGATTCATTTTAAATATATTGCCCATCCCTAATTGCCCGTGAGAAGCTGGCAGTAAGCTGCCTTGTAAAAGTGAGGGGCCATTTCTGAGGGCAGTTAATCATCAATCACATCGCTGTGGGTCTGGAGTCACACATCGGCCAGACCGGGTAAGGACGGCAGATTTCCTTCCCTAGAGGACATTAGTGAACCCGATGGGTTTTTACAACAATCGATCTATATGAGCTTTTAATTCTAGATTTATTTAATTAACTGAATTTAAATTCCCCAGCTGCCGCGGTGGGATTTGAACTCAGATCGCTTAAGAGGCGGTAATGGGGCGCTAAGGCCTTTTTGACTGGGAGGCCGAATTTTCCAGCTCTTCTCTCTGACTCCGGCCGGGCGCTAAATTTCTGGCTAATTCGAAGTGCCCTCCTCAATTTCTTGCTGAGGGCACTGTTGTCCCAGCGGCTCTTGGCAAGATAACCCAGCTCGTGTGCTCAGGTCCTGGGGTGGGGTCTTCAATGGGATGTGAAGCTCCGCATCCTACGTTGCGAAATGACGGCAGACGGACAATGGCATCGTTTCCTTCTATTTCCAGATCCGGCCGCTGGAAAGGAATCTTGTGTTTGCCGCGAGTTCGCCCCACATTTCTGCTTGTCCCTTTCTCTTACTCAGGTCATGGAGGGAATGCCGCTGTACGTGGAATGTTCCGGCAACATCGTGCCCGTGAGAAAAGCAGGACAGCAGCGCTGTTTCAATTTCCATTCCTTTAAGGAAAATCGCCTTCCCATCGCCATAAAGGTCAGTTGGAATGGGAATTCTGTGAGAACCAATGCAGGAAGGCTGGAATTGTATCGAGCTCCGAGATGTACAGTGTAAGGAAAGACTTGAAAGATTGGCATTTCTATAGCGCCTTTCAGGACCATCAGACATCCCAAAGTGCTTTACAGCCAATGAAGTACTTTTTCAAGTGTAGTCACTGTTGTAATGTGGGAAACGGGCAGCGAATTTGTGCACAGCAAGCTCCCACAAACAGCAATGTGATAATGACCCAGATATCTGTTTTTGTTATGTTGATTGAGGGATAAATATTAGCCCCAGGACACCGGGGATAACTCCCCTGCTCTTCTTTGAACTAGTGCCATCAATTCCTTTACTAACAATGTACCAACAGTAGTACATTAACCCTAGTGCACTGACAATGGTGTGTGGGGGGGGTTGAGTGATGCTAACCTTGCAAACCTCCCATCACTTTCCCTGCTACAATTGTGAAACTCATCCCATTTCCGAATAGGACTTCATCCTGTCCTTTTTTTTATCAAAGCTTGCCCTGGGATTGCAAAACTCGGCTGCCCGTGTCCTAACTCGCAGCAAGTCCCGCTCACCCATCACCCCCTGTGCTCGCTGCCCCGTGTCCTAACTCGCACCGAGTCCCGCTCACCCATCACCCCCTGTGCTCGCTGACCTACACTGGCTAGGGTTAAGCAACGCCTCAATTTCAAAATTCTCATCCTTGTTTTCAAATCCCTCCATGGCCTCGTCCCTCCCTATCTCTGTAATCTCCTCCAGCCCCACAACTCCCCGAGATGTCTGCGCTCCTCTAATTCTGCCCTCCTGATTATAATCGCTCAACCATCGGTGGCCGTGCCTTCTGTTGCCTGGGCCCCAAGCTCTGGAACTCCCTCCCTAAACCTCTCCACCTCTCTACCTCTCTTTCCTCCTTTAAGACGCTCCTTAAAACCCACCTCTGTGAGCAAGCTCTGCCGTTATTTCTTCTTATGTGGCCCTGTGTCAAACTTGTTTGTTTTGTGTTAAAACACTGCTGTGAAGCACCTTGGGACATTTCACTACATTAAAGGCGCTATATAAATGCAAGTTTAGCTGATTCCTGTTCGACTGCCCTTGTGAGCGATCTGCTCCAGAGCTCTAACTCTATCACTACAAAATATGCTTCCTAAAATTCTGATTTTCCTTTGGCACCCTAGACGTTAAAGTGTGGCCATGGGACCTCATCTGCTGTATCTGCTGGGAGAACATTCCTGGATCCAAATTTTTTGTGGCCGGGAAAACCTTAAAGATCCCAATCAAATCCCCTCATCATCATATTTTAAGTTGTCTGACTTTAGATTCTGGGCCCCGCACTTTAGGAAGGATGTGAAGGCCTTAGAGAGAGAGCAGAAAAGATTTACGAGAATGGTTCCAGGGATGAGAGACTTCAGTGACGTGAATAGAATGGAGAAGCTGGGGCTGTTCTCCTTGGAGCAGAGGAGGTTGAGAGGAGATTTGATCGAGGTGTTCAAAATCATGAGGGGTCTGGAAGAGTAGAGAGAGAGAAACTGTTCCCATTGGTGGAAGGGTCGGGAACCAGAGGACACAGATTTAAGGCGATTGGCAAAAGAACCAATGGCGACGAGGGAAAACATTTTTTATGCAGCGAGTGGTTAGGATCTGGAATGCGCTGCCTGAGAGGGTGGAGGAGGCAGATTCAATCGTGGCTTTCAAAAGGGAGTTGGATAAGTGCCTGAAAAATAATTGTCGGGCTCCGGGGAAAGGGCGGGGGAATGGGACTGGCTGAGGGGCTCTTGCAGAGAGCCGGCACGGGCTCGACGGGCCGAATGGCCTACTTCTGTGCTGTAACCGTTCTATGATTCTATGATTCTAGGTGGATTGGAGATTGGAGCAAAACTCATGATCCAGAGCTTTGCGGTTACAATATTTACCTGTTTGAACAATGTCCTTGAACGAACCATTATTCATATTTTTCCCTTGTCTAGGTGAGAGATCTCAGCAAAGAACATACTGGTCACATTTCCTTCCTCCGGAAGCCAACAAAATATGAAGATATACAGCACATCATCTGTAATCTGAACTTCACCATGCCACTCTGCATAAAGGTAATGCCCTGTGTCTCTGCGTGAGGACTGTACAATGTAACACGTGGCGTTAATCGCAGCCAGCACAGCACCTTCTGTACCTGGGCCACGAAATGAAAGATCAGCCCGGGCTCCCACCCTGATCACCATCCATTCCCCCTGCTGGAGCGGGTACATGAGGTCTCCACAGGTGAATAGCCACTAATGAAGGATGATCATTTTGCTTCCGTCTTCACAGTGGAAGACACAAAAACCATGCCAAAAATTGCTGGTCATAGGAATGTGGAAAGGGAGGACCTTGAGACAATCACTATCACTAGGGGGGTAGTGCTGGACAGGCTAATGGGACTCAAGGTAGACAAGTCCCCTGGTCCTGATGAAATGCATCCCAGGGTATTAAAAGAGATGGCGGAAGTTATAGCAGATGCATTTGTTATAATCTACCAAAATTCTCTCGACTCTGGGAGGTACCAGCGGATTGGAAAGCAGCTAATGTAACGCCTCTGTTTAAAAAAGGGGGCAGACAAAAGGCAGGTAACTATAGGCTGGTTAGTTTAACATCTGTAGTGGGGAAAATGCTTGAAACTATCATCAAGGAAGAAATAGCGGGACATCTGGATAGGAATAGTGTAATCAAGCAGACGCAGCATGGATTCATGAAAGGGAAATCATGTTTAACTAATTTACTGGAATTCTTTGAGGATATAACGAGCATGGTGGATAGAGGTGTACCGATGGATGTGGTGTATTTAGATTTCCAAAAGGCATTCGATAAGGTGCCACACAAAAGGTTACTGCAGAAGATAAAGGTACGCGGAGTCAGAGGAAATGTATTAGCATGGATCGAGAATTGGCTGGCGAACAGAAAGCAGAGAGTCGGGATAAATGGGTCCTTTTCGGGTTGGAAATCGGTGGTTAATGGTGTGCCACAGGGATCGGTGCTGGGACCACAACTGTTTACAATATACATAGATGACCTGGAAGAGGGGACAGAGTGTAGTGCAACAAAATTTGCAGATGACACTAAGATTAGTGGGAAAGCGGGTTGTGTGGAGGACTCAGAGAGGCTGCAAGGAGATTTGGATAGGTTAAGCGAATGGGCTAAGGTTTGGCAGATGGAATACAATGTCGGAAAGTGTGAGGTCATCCACCTTGGGAAAAAAAACAGTAAAAGGGAATATTATTTGAATGGGGAGAAATTACAACATGCTGCGGTGCAGAGGGACCTGGGGGTCCTTGTGCATGAATCCCAAAAGGTTAGTTTGCAGGTGCAGCAGGTAATCAGGAAGGCGAATGGAATGTTGGCCTTCATTGCGAGAGGGATGGAGTACAAAAGCAGGGAGGTCTTGCTGCAACTGTACAGGGTATTGGTGAGGCCGCACCTGGAGTACTGCGTGCAGTTTTGGTCACCTTACTTAAGGAAGGATATACTAGCTTTGGAAGGGGTACAGAGATGATTCACTAGTCTGATTCGAGAAATGAGGGGGTTACCTTATGATGATAGATTGAGTAGACTGGGTCTTTACTCCTTGGAGTTCAGAAGGATGAGGGGTGATCTTATGGAAACATTTAAAATCATGAAAGGGATAGACAAGATAGAGGCAGAGAGGTTGTTTCCATTGGTGGGGGAAACTAGAACTCGGGGACACAGCCTCAAAATACGGAGGAGCCAATTTAAAACCGAGTTGAGAAACAATTTCTTCTCCCAGAGGGTTGTGAATCTGTGGAATTCTCTGCCGAAGGAAGCAGTTGAGGCTAGCTCATTGAATGTTTTCAAGTCAAAGATAGATAGATTTTTAAGCAATAAGGGAATTAAGGGTTACGGGGAGCGGGCGGGTAAGTGGAGCTGAGTCCACGACCAGATTAGCCATCATCTTATTGAATGGCGGAACAGGCTCGAGGGGCTAGATGGCCTACTCCTGTTCCTAATTCTTATGTTCTTATGTTCTTATCACTTGGGCTGTTGGCAGCCATGGAATTGTATCTCAGCATGAGTCACTGCCAACAGGAGAGGATGCTGCATACATTGTGAAATTCCTTAACTTTGCACATTGCTTTTTAATCGTTTCTGGGATTTGGGCGTCGCTGGCAAGGCCGGCATTTATTGCCCATCCCTAATTGCCCCTTGAGAAGGTGGTGGTGAGCCACCTTCTTGAACCGCTGCAGTCCGTATGGTGAAGGTGCTCCCACAGTGCTGTTAGGGAGGGAGTTCCAGGATTGTGACCCAGCGACGATGAAGGAACGGCCGATATATTTCCAAGTCAGGATGGTGTGTGACTGGGAGGGGAACGTGGAGGTGGTGGTGTTCCCATGCGCCTGCTGCCCTTGTCCTTCTAGGTGGTAGAGGTCGCGGGTTTGGGAGGTGCTGCCGAAGAAGCCTTGGCGAGTTGCTGCAGTGCATCTTGTAGATGGTGCACACTGCAGCCACGGTGCGCCGGTGGTGGAGGGAGTGAGTGTTGAAGGTGGTGGATGGGGAGCCAATCAAGCGGCTGCTTTGTCCTGGATGGTGTCGAGCTTCTTGAGTGTTGTTGGAGCTGCACTCATCCAGGCAAGTGGAGAGTATTCCATCACACTCCTGACTTGTGCCTTGTAGATGGTGGAATGGCCCTAACACCATTCAGAAGTCTCGGCGAGTTGCTGCAGTGCATCCTGTCGATGGTACACACTGAGAGGCAGCACTGTTTTTCCAGCTTAGTGTTGAGTGGAGGGAGGGAGAGAAAATGGGAACAAGAGTTGCCTCTGGGGAAGTCCCAGAAAGCGGTTACATCCGTCAGCGTTGCTGGGGCCTGCTGTTCCAAACTGCTCCTAATTGGGATGGAATGAGCTCTCTCAAACCATGAGCCAAAGAGGTAACTGAGGTGTTGAAACTTGGCGGGGAACGTGGAGGTGGTGGTGTTCCCATGTGCCTGCTGCCCTTGCCCTTCTCGGGGGTAGAGGCCGGGGTTGGGAGGTGCTGCCGAAGAAGCCTAACACAGTAAATGACATGTCGGGAATGCAAAATGCAAGTGTACCTCCCTGAGTAGGAGTGTATCTGGAAAGAGAAGGAGTAAGAGGGGGAAACACAGATAGATGAAGAATTGTGGATTGGAAAAGGTCAAGGTGAAAGAAACCAATAGTTTGATAAACCGACGGCGGTTAGCGTGACATCGCGATTACTCCGTAAGGCTTTGTGCTTGATGACTGCACACGCGTGGGTGCACTCACCATGGAAGCTTCCCCCTAACACCACCCCCCCCCTCACCCCGCCCTTCTCCCCCCCTCGCCACCTCTCCCTCCCTTCCCCCCATTCCCCCCCTCTCCCATCAACATGTGCAATCTCTGACGTGGCCGATATATTGGCAGTAACTGAAATGAATTCTTTCTCCCGCAGGTTGACGGTGGTGATGAGCGGCGGAGGAACCTGACCCCTCTGGCCCTGCGTGAACGCTACAGCACATTGACCGAGCCGGCGATGGGTACGGACCCAGCTTGTTTACCTTCCTTTCACCCTTCGAATCGGGGCAGCGCTGGGCTCGGGCAGCGCTGGGGATGAGCACCCGTGGGGTCTGTGCATCGCCCAGCCCACATCAGGTGCCAAATCCCACTCCGGGAACAGAGCAACAGGAGGAGGCCATTCAACCCCTCCAGCTGTCCGATGAGATCACGGCTGATCATCGATCGAACTCCATATACCTGCCTTAGGCCCATATCCCTTAATACCTTTGGTTAATAGAAAGCTATCACTCTCCACTTTAAAATTAACAATTGATCGAGCATCAACTCTAACGATACAACAGCCCCTCGTGCTGCCACTGTGTTGTTGGGAGAGAGCAGGGTTGATGAAGGTTCTCTCTTCCCTCTTTCTAGTGGTGACATTCTGTGATCAGCAAAAGTAATTGAGGTCAATGGTGATGGAACTCGGGAGAGATGTATAACAAGTAGCTGAAGCCAGTTCGTCCATTTTACACCACTGCCCAATGAGGAAATCACCACCTGGGTCTCCAAACTCTTCCTAGTCCATCACTCGGAGATATGTGGCAGAGCCGTTCATTGCAAGAGTGAAGGCTAACTGCACCCAGCCTACCTGACTTTCCTTCTCTCTTTAACTTCCTCGTTCTTTTCCCATCCTATCCTTCCTCTTCCAACTTTCTCTCTCGCTCCCATTCCCAATTTTTCCCCCTCCCTGCCCTAACCCCCGCCTCTCCGACTGCCCTCTCCGACTGCCCTCTCCTACTGCCCTCTCCTACTGCCCTCTCCGACTGCCCTCTCCGACTGCCCTCTCCTACTGCCCTCTCCGACTGCCCTCTCCTACTGCTAAAACGGGATATTAAACTTTTACTTCCGAGGCCACTTTCAGCACAAAAAGTGATGGGCAACCAGTTTATTCATTTCTTTATATATGCACAAGTAAATTAGTGACCCTCCCATTGTGTTGCTGCCAACATGGAGATGAAGGGTTTTCCCAACACTATTTCACGTCAGACGCTCATTTTATCTATTTTAGAAACGGGCGAGACCCACCAGAATAAACTCCGCGATATTATTCTGCAGTCCCAGCACCAGGCGATTAAAGATCATAAACAAAGGCCCAGACATTGCTGTGGGCGGAAGACTTTGACCGAAATTCTTTTTACAAAAGTACCCGGTGGTCCCAGAGGAACGAACACTCGCGCTCCGAGACCTCGATGCGCGGCCCAGCGTAGGGGCCCACGTATTCCAGGAGCATGTGTGCATCCCGGGATCACCCGGGCCGGACCGACCAATGCCGTGTCCCCGTTCACAGTAATGGGGAGTTCCGTTTGTACGGAGATCACCGTTTCTGTGAATGGGGACAGCCCCAAAAACACAAACATGTTCAATAAATAAGAAAAACACTTCACATAGTTAAAATTAATTGAAATTGAATATTTTAGACAAAAAATTATTTTATTTAAATTTTTAAATATTTTTAATAGGGGTAAAAATAAATTTACTTTAATGGACAGGGTTTTTAATATAAAAATTATTGATAAAATGTTAGTTTTCTATCTTTTAAAACTCTTATGCTGGTAACAGTAGGTCATACGCCTGCTTTTTCCAGATGTAAAAGTTTAGAAACATAGAAAGTTACAGCGCAGAAGTAGCCCATTCCGGCCCATCGTGTCCGCGCCGGCCGACAAAGAGCCGCACGGCCCTCGGTCAGCAGCCCTGAAGGTTCGATATAAACCTATGAACAATGGCGGAAAGGCAAAGAGCACCCAGCCCAACCAGTCCGCCTCACACAACTGCGACACCCCTTACACTGAAACATTCTACACTCCACCCCAACCGGAGCCATGTGATCTCCTGGGAGAGGCAAAAACCAGATAAAAACCCAGGCCAATTTAGGGAGAATAAAAATCTGGGAAAGTTCCTGTCCGACCCATCCAGGCGTTTTTACGGACATTCGCTGGGCAGGAGTTGAGCAAAGAGACCAAATCTCCTCCCTCGAAGGCCCTTCTCCCGGGGATGGGTTGGAACTGTCAGAATAAATGTTGACAGATCGCGAGTGCCGGGTTCAGGCGCATCGTGAGCCAAGAGCCAGAACTTGCGGGGTCCCTACCGAAGCGACACTGCAGAGACCGCGACTTTTGGCCCAAAGCGTCAGACAGATAATAAGCGTTCGCACAGAGCTCATGATCTGAGCAGACAACGCAGCTGTGGGATAGTGAGCTCGGTGATCCTCACTGAGGTTTACAGAGAGGCTCCCGGGAACACTTGCTTTCCTGCACCTTGTGGTCCCAATGGAGGAACTTCAAGGGGGAGCGATTAAAACCATGGCAGCCGCTGTGTAATTCAGAGAGAGACAACAATCGTCCCACTCAAGTGCGCCGAGAAGAGTCGACATGTTCAGTGAGGGGTAATGGTTTCAACGGGTGTGTAACGCTGTGTTTGGAATGTTGCAGCTACCCTGAGCGCCTGGGAGCGTGCGGAAATGAAGATGTCTTTGATCGCCGAGCAGCTTGGCCTCTCCTGGGCTGGTGAGTTCAGTTCCAGAGTCTCAAACACTGATCGTATTTTTGTCATTTTATGAATGTGGCCGACCGAGATTTTTTTTTAGGGTCAAATAGGCCAAAAAAAGACAAATGAGACTCTGGATATGGGATATAAAAGCTGGGTTGTTGAATTTATCTATGACCTTGGTTGGGCCACAGTTGAAGTATTGCACGTGTTTCTGTGTACCCTATTATAAGGATGTTCGAGTCACACAAAAAAGAAAGACTTGGATTTATATAGCGCCGTTCACAACCACCGGATGTCCCAAAGTGCTTTACAGCCAATGAAGTACTTTTGGAGTGTAGTCACTGTTGTAATGTAGGAAACGGGGCAGTGCAGAGGGTGTGCCGCACTGTCAGAGGTGCTGTCTTTCAGATGAGACGTTAAACCGAGGCCCCATCTGCTCTCAGGTGGATGAAAAAGATCCCATGGCACTATTTCGAAGAAGAGCAGGGGGAGTTATCCCCAGTGTCCTGGGGCCAATATTTATCCCTCAATCAACATAACAAAAACACATTATCTGGTCATTGTCACATTGCTCTTTGTGGGAGCTTGCTGTGTGCAAATTGGCTGCCACGTTTCCTGCATTGCAACAGTGACTACACTTCAAAAGTACTTCATTGGCTGTAAAGTGCTTTGAGACGTTTGGTGGTCGTGAAAGGCGCTATATAAATGCAAGTCTTTTTCTTTTTTCTTTCAAATTTTATTCCTTGTGTTGTTACTGTTGGAGACTCTTCTGGAGGTTTTTTCCTTTCAGTTCCCTCATACCCCGCGTCACTCAGCAGACAAGAGAGCAGGTGGCTGACTGACACACAGATCTCTGCCCGTCTCCTGGTGTCTCAGCCGTAGCTCAGGTTCCGTTCAACCTCCCTTAGATACAGTATAAAAGCAGAGAAGTCCTGCTACAACTGTACAGGGTATTGGTGAGGCCACACCTGGAGTACTGCGTACAGTTTTGGTCTCCGTATTTAAGGAAGGCTATACTTGCATTGGAGGCAGTTTAGAGCAGATTCACTCGGTTGATGCCGGAGATGAGGGGGTTGATTTATGAGGATAGGTTGAGTAGGTTGGGCCTATACTCATTAGTGTTTAGAAGAATGAGAAGTGATCTTATTGAAATGTATAAGATAATGAGGGGAAACTAAAACTAGTGGACATAGTCTCAGAATAAGGGGCCGCCCATTTAAAACTGAGATGAGGAGGAATTTCTTCTCTCAGAGGGTTGTAAATCTGTGGAATTTTCTGCCCCAGGGAGCTGTGGAGGCTGGGTCATTGAATATATTTAAGGTGGAGATAGACAGAATTTTGAGCGATAAGGGAATAAGGGGTTATGGGGAACGGGCGGGGAAGTGAAGCTGAGTCCAGGATCAGATCAGCCATGATCGTATTAAATGATGGAGCAGGCTCGAGGGGCCGTATGGCCTACTCCTGCTCCTATTTCTTATGTTCTTACCTCCCAGTGGGACAGGACCCTCATCAACATTCAGCATCTGCTGAGATTACGTGTCTGGGGTAAAGATGTTGCTTGGTGGAGAGATCAGACCCGGTCTTACCACCATGCAACTACTGGACTGTCACAAAAACCCACCAATAATATCCTTTAGGGAAGGAAATCTGCCGCCCTTACCCGGTCTGGCCGATATGTGACTCCAGACTCTCAGCAATGTGGTTGACTCTTAACTGCCCTCTGAAATGAGCCAGCAAGCCGCTCAGTTAATAATAAATAATAATAACTTGTATTTATATAGCACCTTTAACGTAGTAAAACATCGTAAGGCGCTTCCCAGGTGTGTTACACACAGATAAATTTGACACCGAGACACAGAAGAAATTAAGGCAGATGACCAAAAGCTTGGTCAAAGAGGTAGGTTTTAAGGAGCGTCTTGAAGGAAGAAAGAGAGGTAGAGAGGCGGAGAGGTTTAGGGAGGGAGTTCCAGAGCTTGGGGCCCAGGCAACAGAAGGCACGACCACCGATGGTGGAGCGATTATAATCAGGGATGCTCAGGAGGGCAGAATTAGAGAAGCGCAGACATCTTGTGGGGTTGTGGGGCTGGAGGAGATTACAGAGATAGGGAGGGGCGAGGCCATGAAGTGATTTGTAAACAAGGATGAGAATTTTAAAATCGAGGCGTTGTTTAACAGCTAGAAAAACACCACACGGACTGCAGCAGTTCAAGAAGGCGGCTCACCACCACCTTCTCGAGGGCAACTGGGTAGTGAACAGTAAATGCCGGCCTTGCCAGAGATGCCCATATCCTGAGAATTTTTTTTTAATAATTCTCGGATGGGTAGCTGGGTAATGAGGAGGTGCCTCCCCTTTGGTGGGGGGTGGGGGGTGGGGGGAGAGGGTGGAAGGGGGGAGCCAGCCATCTTTCTTCAAACACTTCCTCCAGCAGAGGAAATTAAAATAAAAACTATTAATCTGAAATAAAGCCAGAAAATGGTGGAAATATATGGAACGTCCGTAATCAATCATCTACAAAAAGAAAGGTTTTTGGCGAAGAATCTTGGTCCTGTAGGTTAACCTTTCATTTCTCAGATGCTAATGGACCCGCTATGTAGCATTTTCTGTTTTTATCTGTTTTGGAAGAAGCCTCCAGGGAGAAGCCATTGTTCCTTTGGTCTCGAGCCAACATCCCATTGACAATACCTCCCTCCATGTGTAATGTATTTGCTCCATGGGTTCTTTGCTTAAGCATTCATAGCAACACATTGCTATTAAGAACGAGTTGATTTATTAGCAACGGTTTAACAATCACACTACACATTACCAGTTCGTCCACCAGGCTCACAACCACCTGCCCCATCATGGATCCCCCGAACCCAACTGGCCGGGGTTTTATTGAGTCTTATGAACATTATGTGACTGGCTAAGCCACTCCCAACTCAACTGCTCTCTGCACCTCATCAAATGACACACAATATCAGCATGTTTCTGTAAAGGAGGCGCAGTGACGCTGGTCAGTGTGGTTCCTGGGGAATTTTCCACTGTGTGTTGTTGGAACTTGTAATATTTCCGGTACGAGCTCACAAACACAAAGGTTTTAAGATGGCTGATAACTTCAGGAAGCCTGTCAGGTGACCTGACCCTGTTTTATTCTCATAAAACACCAATGGCTACAACGCCATGTATATTACAGAACTAACTTCATCTCCGCCTGTCGCTTGCAGAGTTGGCAAGAGAGCTACAATTCTCCGTGGACGACATCAACAAGATCCGAGTGGAGAATCCCAACTCGTTGCTCGAGCAGAGTGCTGCACTTCTCAACCTGTGGGCCAGCCATGAGGGAAAGAGAGCCAAAAGTAGGTTGAAAATACAACCTGGGCCATGGCTACATTTGCAAAAGCCAAGTGGCAAATTGCATAAAAAGAAACGCAATTCTAAAACGGCAGAATTTAAAGGAGACCTAATTTTTCTGGACAAGACTAAGTGCTCAATTTTCCCCAAAGCATTTTTTTGGCGTACTTGAAGAGTTACGCCCGATTTTTTTAGGGCCTAAGTACGCCAAAAAAAAATGTTCGAAGTTTCCCCGTTGGATTTCTTCATTTTGGCCTGAGGTAACCCGACCTTTAGTTTTGGAGATGGAGCCTTGATCTGCACCAAAAAGATCGGGTTGCCTTGGTAACCAGGGACACAATGCGAGCTGAGGCTGCAAAGTGAAGCATACAGCCAGCTCCCAACACATTAAAAGAATTGAAATATACAGAGCAGCAACTTACCTCCAACCCCGCCCGAAGGGCTTGCCAGTCCGGACCGGTCAGCCTCTCTTGTGTGTATGTGTGGGTGAGTGAACCGGGGACCGAGAATGGGGCCGGACAGCCTTGGGCGGCGTTGGAGGTAAGTTGCTGCTATGTGTTCTTCGATTCTTTTAGTGTGTCCGGGCATCTGCTGGGCCGATTCCCTTACCCGGGCCCATTCCCTTACCTGGGCCCATTCCCTTACCTGCGCCCATTCCCTTACCCGGGCCCATTCCCTTACCCGGGCCGATTCCCTTACCTGCGCCCATTCCCTTACCCGGGCCCATTCCCTTACCTGCGTCCATTCCCTTACCCGGGCCCATTCCCTTACCCGGGCCCATTCCCTTACCCGGGCCCATTCCCTTACCCGGGCCCATTCCCTTACCTGGCCCGATTCCCTTACCCGGGCCCATTCCCTTACCCGGGCCCATTCCCTTACCCGGGCCCATTCCCTTACCCAGGCCCATTCCCTTACCTGGCCCGATTCCCTTACCCGGGCCCATTCCCTTACCCGGGCCTATTCCCTTACCTGGGCCCATTCCCTTACCTGCGCCGATTCCCTTAACTCTCCGGAAGGTTTTTCTGCAGAGGCCACACGCCGGCCTAAGCAGAAGTGGAGTAACTCTCAGCTGGCCAAACTTGCCTAAATGGCCAGAATTGACACGGGTGGCAGGTTACATCCCCTTTTGCTGAAAAAAAAACTGACTTAAAAAATCGGAACTAACTGCGTTACGCTGATGCAAATTGATCGGGCAAACTGTGGCTTTTCAACTTCGGCCAAAAAGAGCAGCCTGCTCCAAAAAAACCAGCGCAAATTACTGGGGAACATTGAGCCCTAAGAATGTAAAAGTGACTCCCAGCTAATGCAGTTGCTTCCATGTCAAGAAAGGAACGGAATAGATATTTGGTTGGGAACTGTATTGATGTCTAAAAGAATAAATGTAGACTGACATGATCTCAACCATCTATATTGATGACTTAGATGAGGGGACCAAGTGTAATGTATCCACATTTGCTGATTGTAGTGTATTTGCTTCATGGGTTCTTGGCTTAAGAATTCACAGCTACACATTTGCTGTTAGGAACGAGCTGGTTTATTAGCAAAGGTTTAACAATCAAACTGAACCCCTACCAGTTCATCCACTAGGCTCACAACCACCTGCCTCATCGTGGATGATCTGGATCCAACTGGCTGGGGTTTTATTGAGTCTTGTGAACATCAGGTGACTGGCTAAACCACTCCCAATACAACAGCTCTACATACCTGTGAGCATGCAATATTTTTTAAATGGCGAGAGACTGGGAAATGTTTACATTGAGAGGGACCTGGGTGTCCTTGTACATGAATCACAGAAAGTTAATGTCCAGGTACAGTGAGCAATTAGGAAAGCAAGTGGTATGTTAGCTTTTGTTACAAAGAGATTAGAGTATAAGAGTAAAGAAGTCTTACTACAATTATACAGGGCATTGGTGAGACCACACCTGGAGCGCTGTGCACAGTTCTGGTCTCCTTACCTAAGGAAAGACATACTTGCCTTAGAGGGAGTGCAATGAAGGTTCACCAGACTGGTTCCTGCGATGAGGGGATTGCCCTATGAGGAGAGGTTGAGTAGAATGGGAGGTGATCTAATTGAACTATGTAAAATTCTTAAGGAGCTTGGCAGGGTAGATGCTGAGAAGATGTTTCCTTTGGCTGGGAATCTAGAACTAGGGGGCACAATCTCAGAATAAGGGGTCGGCCAGTTAGGACTGTCTCATGAGGTGCTATTCGGAGGTGTAACAATGAGGATTTAGGTGATGGATGAACGTTGGAAGAGAAGAAGGGGTTAGCAACAAGTAGAGTTTAAAAAGTCAGGCAGAAGTATAAAGTTTATGAATAATACCCAGAGAAGGCCATTGAAGCGGAAAGTGCTAAAGGCTCAAGAATGGGTTTCTGGAGAGAGGGGACTGAGCGATCTGGTGAGTGAGTGTAAAAAGAGATGAATTCTTTCAATTCCAAAAAGTTCTTAATGTTCTGAACTCTGCCGATAAATGAGTGCAACGAAAGATCTAAGCATGGTTCTCTTTCACGGTATTGACCTGATACTTCTATCTTGTTAGTGGAAAGCTTACATTCAGCTCTGAAGAATATTGACCGGAACGACATAGTGAGTATGCTGGAAGGGTCCAATATAAACAGTCGGAATCTGAAAGGGAATAAGAGGCATGCGGA
This sequence comes from Pristiophorus japonicus, assembly GCF_044704955.1. NCBI lineage: Eukaryota > Metazoa > Chordata > Chondrichthyes > Pristiophoridae > Pristiophorus > Pristiophorus japonicus. The sequence continues at coordinate 66,054,417 of NC_091998.1, read as the reverse complement.
ACGAGACCATAGCTTGTCTCCTGCTGTCAATGGTAAGCATGAACAATATATTTCTAATCCGTGAGCTGTTCTTGGTCTCTTCTTACCTGTACTTCGCTTGCAAGCCAGAAATTCTCGTCACCAATCCCCATATAAGAACGGTGTGAAGTACAGTGTCATCCTTTAAAGGTGCACAGTGCAGTAAGCCAACCGTAGTGCCTGAAACAATTGAATCGCCAATATTCAGCTGCCTGCATACTGGATGCATTTGTGTTTTTCTCGGTATGATGGCGTTACAGTCATAAGAACATAAGAAATAGGAGCAGGAGTCGGCCATTCGGCCCCTCGAGCCTGCTCTGCCATTCAATAAGATCATGGCTGATCTGATCTTGGACTCAGCTCCACTTCCCTGCCTGCTCCCCATAACCCTTCACTCCCTTATCGCTGAAAAATCTGTCTATCTCAGCCTTAAATATATTCAATGACCCAACCTCCACAGCTCTCTCGGGCAGAGAATTCCACAGATTTACAACCCTCAGAGAAGAAATTTCTCCTCATCATGGTTTTAAATGGACTGCCCCTTATTCTGAGACTATGTCCCCTAGTTTTAGTTTCCCCCATGAGTGAAAATATCCTCTCTGCATCCACCTTGTCGAGCCCCCTCATTATCTTATAAGTTTCAATAAGATCACCTCTCATTCTTCTGACCCTTCCTTCATCGTCATGACCGTGTTTTCAAAAGGATCTCATAAGAACATAAGAACATAAGAATTAGGAACAGGAGTAGGCCATCTAGCCCCTCGAGCCTGCTCCGCCATTCAACAAGATCATGGCTGATCTGGCCGTGGACTCAGCTCCACTTACCCGCCTGCTCCCCGTAACCCTTAATTCCCTTATTGGTTAAAAATCTATCTATCTGTGACTTGAATACATTCAATGAGCTAGCCTCAACTGCTTCCTTGGGCAGAGAATTCCACAGATTCACAACCCTCTGGGAGAAGAAAAGGAGTTAAACTAATATTGCAGGGGGATGGGAACCTAGGCAGGGAGACAGAGGGAGACAAAAATGAGGCAAAAGCAAAAGACAGAAAGGAGATGAGGAAAAGTGGAGGGCAGAGAAACCCAAGGCAAAGAACAAAAAGGGCCACTGTACAGCAAAATTCTAAAAGGACAAAGGGTGTTAAAAAAGCAAGCCTGAAGGCTTTGTGTCTTAATGCAAGGAGTATCCGCAATAAGGTGGATGAATTAACTGTGCAAATAGATGTTAACAAATATGATGTGATTGCGATTACGGAGAAGTGGCTCCAGGATAATCAGGGCTGGGAACTCAACATCCAGGGGTATTCAACATTCAGGAAGGATAGAATAAAAGGAAAAGGAGGTGGGGTAGCATTGCTGGTTAAAGAGGAGATTAATGCAATAGTTAGGAAAGACATTAGCTTGGATGATGTGGAATCTATATGGGTAGAGCTGCAGAACACTAAAGGGCAAAAATCGTTAGTGGGAGTTGTGTACAGACCTCCAAACAGTAGTAGTGATGTTGGGGAGGGCATCAAACAGGAAATTAGGAGTGCATGCAATAAAGGTGCAGCAGTTATAATGGGTGACTTTAATATGCACATAGATTGGGCCAGTCAAACTGGAAGCAATACGATGGAGGAGGATTTCCTGGAGTGCATAAGGGAAGGTTTTCTAGACCAATATGTCGAGGAACCAACTAGGGGGGAGGCCATCTTAGACTGGGTGTTGTGTAATGAGAGAGGATTAATTAGCAATCTCATTGTGCGAGGCCCCTTGGGGAAGAGTGACCATAATATGGTGGAATTCTGCATTAGGATGGAGAATGAAACAGTTAATTCAGAGACCATGGTCCAGAACTTAAAGAAGGGTAACTTTGAAGGTATGAGGCATGAATTGGCTAAGATAGATTGGCTAATGATACTTAAGGGGTTGACTGTGGATGGGCAATGGCAGACATTTAGAGACCGCATGGATGAATTACAACAATTGTACATTCCTGTCTGACGTAAAAATAAAAAAGGGAAGGTGGCTCAACCGTGGCTATCTAGGGAAATCAGGGATAGTATTAAAGCCAAGGAAATGGCATACAAATTGGCCAGAAATAGCAGCGAACCTGGGGACTGGGAGAAATTTAGAACTCAGCAGAGGAGGACAAAGGGTTTGATTAGGGCAGGGAAAATGGAGTACGAGAAGAAGCTTGCAGGGAACATTAAGGCGGATTGCAAAAGTTTCTATAGGTATGTAAAGAGAAAAAGGTTAGTAAAGACAAATGTAGGTCCCCTGCAGTCAGAATCAGGGGAAGTCATAACGGGGAACAAAGAAATGGCAGACCAATTGAACAAGTACTTTGGTTCAGTATTCACTAAGGAGGACACAAACAACCTTCCGGATATAAAAGTGGTCAGAGGGTCTAGTAAGGAGGAGGAACTGAGGGAAATCTTTATTAGTCGGGAAATTGTGTTGGGGAAATTGATGGGATTGAAGGCCGATAAATCCTCAGGGCCTGATGGACTGCATCCCAGAGTACTTAAGGAGGTGGCCTTGGAAATAGCGGATGCATTGACAGTCATTTTCCAACATTCCATTGACTCTGGATCAGTTCCTATCGAGTGGAGAGTAGCCAATGTAACCCCACTTTTTAAAAAAGGAGGGAGAGAGAAAGCAGGGAATTATAGACCGGTCAGCCTGACCTCAGTAGTGGGTAAAATGATGGAATCAATTATTAAGGATGTCATAGCAGCGCATTTGGAAAATGGTGACATGATAGGTCCAAGTCAGCATGGATTTGTGAAAGGGAGATCATGCTTGACAAATCTTCTGGAATTTTTTGAGGATGTTTCCAATAAAGTGGACAAAGGAGTACCAGTTGATGTGGTATATTTGGACTTTCAGAAGGCTTTCGACAAGGTCCCACACAGGAGATTAATGTGCAAAGTTAAAGCACATGGGATTGGGGGTAGTGTGCTGACGTGGATTGAGAACTGGTTGTCAGACAGGAAGCAAAGAGTAGGAGTAAATGGGTACTTTTCGGAATGGCAGGCAGTGACTAGTGGGGTACCGCAGGGTTCTGTGCTGGGGCCCCAGTTGTTTACATTGTACATTAATGATTTAGACGAGGGGATTAAATGTAGTATCTCCAAATTTGCTGATGATACTAAGTTTGGTGGCAGTGTGAGCTGCGAGGAGGATGCTATGAGGCTGCAGAGTGACTTGGATAGGTTAGGTGAGTGGGCAAATGCGTGGCAGATGAAGTATAATGTGGATAAATGTGAGGTTATCCACTTTGGTGGTAAAAACAGAGAGACAGACTATTATCTGAATGGTGACAGATTAGGAAAAGGGAAGGTGCAACGAGACCTGGGTGTCATGGTACATCAGTCATTGAAGGTTGGCATGCAGGTACAGCAGGCGGTTAAGAAAGCAAATGGCATGTTGGCCTTCATAGCGAGGGGATTTGAATACAGGGGCAGGGAGGTGTTGCTACAGTTGTACAGGGCCTTGGTGAGGCCACACCTGGAGTATTGTGTACAGTTTTGGTCTCCTAACTTGAGGAAGGACATTCTTGCTATTGAGGGAGTGCAGCGAAGATTCACCAGACTGATTCCCGGGATGGTGGGACTGACCTATCAAGAAAGACTGGATCAACTGGGCTTGTATTCACTGGAGTTCAGAAGAGTGAGAGGGGACCTCATAGAAACGTTTAAAATTCTGACGGGTTTGGACAGTTTGGATGCAGGAAGAATGTTCCCAATGTTGGGGAAGTCCAGAACCAGAGGTCACAGCCTAAGGATAAGGGGTAAGCCATTTAGGACCGAGATGAGGAGAAACTTCTTCACCCAGAGAGTGGTGAACCTGTGGAATTCTCTACCACAGAAAGTAGTTGAGGCCAATTCACTAAATATATTCAAAAGGGAGTTAGATGAAGTCCTTACTACTCGGGGGATCAAGGGGTATGGCGTGAAAGTAGGAAGGGGGTACTGAAGTTGCATGTTCAGCCATGAACTCATTGAATGGCGGTGCAGGCTAGAAGGGCTGAATGGCCTGCTCCTGCACCTATTTTCTATGTTTCTATGTTTCAACTCGGTTTTACATTGGCTCCCCTGTATTTTGAGGCTGTGCCCCCTAGTTCTAGTCTCCCCTACCAGTGGAAACAACCTCTCTGCCTCTATCTTGTCTATCCCTTTCATTATTTTAAATGTTTCTATTAGATCACCCCTCATCCTTCTGAACTCCAACGAGTAAAGACCCAGTCTACTCAATCTATCATCATAAGGTAACCCCCTCATCTCCGGAATCAGCCTAGTGAATCGTCTCTGTACCCCCTCCAAAGCCAGTATGTCCTTCCTTAAGTAAGGTGACCAAAACTGCACGCAGTACTCCAGGTGCGGCCTCACCAATACCCTATACAGTTGCAGCAGGACCTCCCTGCTTTTGTACTCCATCCCTCTCGCAATGAAGGCCAACATTCCAGTCGCCTTCCTGATTACCTGCTGCACCTGCAAACTAACTTTTTGGGATTCATGCACAAGGACCCCCAGGTCCCTCTGCACCGCAGCATGTTGTAATTTCTCCCCATTCAAATAATATTCCCTTTTACTGTTTTTTTTCCCAAGGTGGATGATCTCACACTTTCCGACATTGTATTCCATCTGCCAAACCTTAGCCCATTCGCTTAACCAATCCAAATCTCTTTGCAGCCTCTCTATGTCCTCTACACAACCCGCTTTCCCACTAATCTTTGTGTCATCTGCAAATTTTGTTACACTACACTCTGTCCCCTCTTCCAGGTCATCTATGTATATCGTAAACAGTTGTGGTCCCAGCACCGATCCCTGTGGCACACCACTAACCACCAATTTCCAACCCGAAAAGGACCCATTTATCCCGACTTTCTGCTTTCTGTTCGCCAGCCAATTCTCTATCCATGCTAATACAAAAGCTCTAACAAAGCAGGAGCTCACAAGGGTCGTCTGCAATTTTCCAACCTATTTGTGGACTCATTTCGCATTGTAGTCCTGCCAAGTGATAAGACAGGGACATGTTCCAGTGTCATAATTCTTATTCATGTATGGAGCATTAGAACACCAGTCTGGACTCCCACCGTGTGTTGAGCAGATCTGGCAATTCATTGTTTTAAGATACTGGTTTGGCAAATCAAGAATATTTTCTCTAAGCAATACATTATTGACGTGCATTTAAGCTCCCTTCCAACTAAAGCCTAACTCCAGTCTATTGAAACTTATCAATCTGTTTCACTCTAAGCAATGAGTGTCACCGTCTCCGGCAACAGGTTAAGCAGATCATCTTATAACCAAATCCAGCTCCTTGTATTCTATCCGATAATCCACTCATACTGATTATTGAAAGCATCTGCAGGCAGGTTTAATTCGGAAAAAGTGCCCTGATGCTCAGTGTGTTTGTATGCAGTTGGGATGTTGTGGCGTATTCCACATCTCAATACCTCGACTGAGATAAAACCATGAGCATGAACTTATTTCCCATTCAGTCCCATGTGGATTTAACTTTGCCGGTTAATGATTTTTAAAATTCGTTCCTGGCATGTGGGCGTCGCTGGCAAGGCCGGCATTTATTGCCCATCCCTAATTGCCCCTTGAGAAGGTGGTGGTGAGCCGCCTTCTTGAGCCGCTGCAGTCCGTGTGGTGAAGGTGCTCCCACAGTGCTGTTAGGGAGGGAGTTCCAGGATTGTGACCCAGCGACGATGAAGGAACGGCCGATATATTTCCAAGTCAGGATAGTGTGTGACTGGGAGGGGAACGTGGAGGTGGTGGTGTTCCCATGCGCCTGCTGCCCTTGTCCTTCTAGGTGGTAAAGGTCGCGGGTTTGGGAGGTGCTGCCGAAGAAGCCTTGGCGAGTTGCTGCAGTGCATCTTGTCGATGGTAACACATATTAAATAATTGGAGCACATGCAGATGCTTCAGTCCATGTCGGGGTCATTTTAACCAATCTGGACTGCTCACTTCAGCCACTCAATATCGCTGCAGCCTAAAGTGGGATCACATTGACACACGGTAAAGCAACCTGAAGTAACCTTTGTGTTTACAGCTGAATTCTTATTGTTCTGTGTTTGTCAAACATTTTCTTCTGGTTGTCAGCAGTTTACTTCCTGTGCCAAAGGTGAAACTATTTAAACTTTCTGTCACCTCTCCACCTCTGACCTCTGATGTCATGTTGATATCTGGCTTTGTGCCATCTTTGCATTGCATGTCCATTGCCTCCATCTCTACATCTCAGGCTAGAGAGTATTTTCCTAGGGAACTATTGGATAGCAGATTACACTCCTAATCCTGAATGCACAGAGTGGGGAAAAATTCCTTTTGTACCAAACTCTAGCACTATTTATGGCTTTTGGTAATCCTAAAAGTACGTTAAAGAAACCCCATGAAAACTTTCTTGGCCTTTTCCCCTCATGGAGCCTCTTTCACTCAACAAAAGATGACAATGTCTTATCACGTCAAAATGTATGCAAAGTAATTTGCTTTAATGGATTACTTTGGAAGGTCGCTGCTGCTGTTCTGTTGGCCAGTACAAGTCACAGACAGCAACCAGTTCGGACTATAGACCTCTCCATTACCCAAAGGATGGTGCAATCTAATGAACTAACGACAAGCCCATACAGCTCCTATCAACTGCAGCCGGGCACGCTCACACGCAATGTCTCCTTGCCTTCCAGTACCACAACTAGAATTTGACAATTGTTCCAGCTGCGCTATCTCTCCATTCTTAACATAAATTTGCCCGCAGCACATATACTGGGAATCACGGAAGGATTCCACATACTCCCAAGCAAGAATATCATTTTATTTCTTCTGCCAGAACTTGCATTTATATAGCGCCTTTAACGTAGTAAAAAGTCCCAAGGCGCTTCACAGGAGAGTAATCCCCCAAAAAATACACACCGCCAAAGAAGGAGATATTAGGGCAGGTGACTGAAAGCTTGGTGAGAGAGAGAGGTTTTAAGGAGCGTCCTAAAGGAGGAGAGCAAAGAGAGATGGAAAGGTTTAGGGAGTGAGTACCAGAGCTTGGGACTTAGACAGCCGATGATGGGGCAAAGGAAGTCGGGGATACGCAGGAGGCCAGAATTGGAGGAGCGCAGAGACGTCGGAGGGTGTACACAATGTTCCCTATTATTTTATTTTGGGTGCGCGGCCCATTCACAGTTTCGTTGAAAAAGTCGGTCCCGGGTTGTGCAGGACTGGCAAAGAAAGAAAGACAGAAAGACTTGCATTTATATAGCGCCTTTCATGACCACCGGACGTCTCAAAGCGCTTTACAGCCAATGAAGTACTTTTGGAGTGTAGTCACTGTTGCAATGTGGGAAACGCAGCAACCAATTTGCGCACAGCAAGCTCCCACAAACAGCAATGTGATAATGACCAGATTATCTGGGGTTTTTTTGTTATGATGATTGAGGGATAAATATTGGCCAGAACACTGGAGATAACTCCTCTGCTCTTCCTCGAAATAGTGCCGTGGGATCTTTTACGTCCACCTGAGAGAGCAGACGGGGCCTCGGTTTAACGGTCCCAAGTTTCGGGCCGGGCCTAGAACGGCGCAGCCCCGACCTGGACGCCCGGTTTTCGCGCCACAAAGTGCGCCTAAAAAAAACTTAGATTGTCCGGCTCCCTGCATGTCCTCTGTAGCCGGGCGCAGCGCAGCATGAGCTGTGGGGGGCGGAGCTACATCACTGCGCTGAAAACAGTGCCGGGTTCTCTGCACATGCGTGCTACAGTGGGCGCGCATGTGCAGTAGCTCCAGGCGCCCAAAACTGTGTGGGCGGGGCCCGAAGCACACAGCCCCTAGCCCTGGCCGAATGGCCTCACTGGGGCTGCGTGAATAAGGCTCCTCCCACGCCCAGCTCCTGCTTCCTCCCGACTCGACTCCCGCTTCCCGCCCCCCCGCAGACCGGACCGGACCCGCGCTCCCCGCCCCGACCTGACCTCTCCCTCCCCCCCCGACCCGAACTGAACCGACCTCCCTCCCACCACCCTCCCGACCCGACCTGCGCTCCCGACCTTCCCCCCCCACCCGGACCGGACCCGACCCGCGCTCCCCCACCCGACCTGACCTCCCCCTCCCTCCCCCCGACCCGAACCGACCTCCCTCCCACCACCCCCCCGACCCGACCCGCGCTCCCGACCCTTCCCCCGCCACCCGGACCGGACCGGACCCAACCTGACCTCCCTCCCCCCGCCCCCAACACGCACCGAATCGACCCAACCCAACCCGCGCTCCCTCCCTCCCCCCCCCCCCCCTCTACCCGAACCAACCCGACCTCTCTCCCCGACCCGACCCGCACTCCCTCCTTCCCCCTCCTCCCAGGACCCGACCCGATCCGACCTCCCACCGCGCTCCTGACCCCGACCCGACCGGCGCTCCCGACCCCGGACCCGACCCAACCCAACGCCACCTACCTGTAAATCTGGTGCTGGGGACGGGCCCTGCCCGAAGTCTTTTGCCCGGCCGGGCCCGGCCCATTCAGCCTCCCCTCGCCCACTTCTCCTTTCCCCCCCCCCTTCTCCTTTCCCCCCACCCTTCTCCTTTCCCCCCACCCTGCTCCTTTCCCCCCACACCCTTCTCCTTTCCCCCCCCACCCTTCTCCTTTCCCCCCCACCCTTCTCCTTTCCCCCTTCCCCTTTTCCTCCCCCTTCTCTCCCCCCTCCCTCCCCCTTCTCTTCCCCATCCCTCCCCCTCTGCCTCCCTCCCTCCCCTCCCCTTGCCCCCCCACTCTCTCCCTCTATCCTCCCCCTCCCCTCGCTGTCAGAAACACAGACACTGACAGACAGAGAGTGAGAGACACAGAGAGACAGAGAGATAGAGACACTGACAGAGACACACTGGGGGGGGGCATCCCAGCACGCTGTTGGAGGGCTCCCGGTGCCGCAGTCGGTAAGTAGAAAATGTTTTATTTATTGATTTAAAAAATGTTTTATTTATTGATTTAAAAAAAAAATTATTTCTTATTAATTTTTTTTGATTGATTTATTGGTTGATTTATTGATGTTTTTATCATTTATTATTGATGATGGCTCTTTATTTATAAAACTGAAGTGTTTCCCTTTAAACCCCCCCCACCATTCCCTACGCCTGATTTGTAACCTACGCCTGATTTTCTAAAGTGTAGACAAGGTTTTTTCGAGCGTACAAAAATCTTCACTTACTCCACTCTAAGTTAGTTTGGAGTAAGTTTTCACTGACGAAACTTTGAAAACAGGTGTAAGTGGCCGGCACACCCCCTTTTGAAAAAAAAATTCTGTTCCAAAGTGAAACTGTTCTAACTGACTAGAACTGGAACAAACTAAATGCTGAGAATTTAAATTTCTAAGCTACTCCGTTCTACACCAGTTGCTCCAAAAAATCAGGAGCAACTGAGGCCGAAACTTGGGCCCAACGTCTCATCCGAAAGACGGCACCTCCGACAATGCAGCACTCCCTCAGCACTGCACTGGAATGTCAGCCTAGATTTTCTTGTGCTGGAGGGCTGGAGGAGGTTACAGTGATAGGGAGGGGCTAGGCCACGGAGGGATTTGAACACGAGGATGAAAATATTTAATTCGAGGCGTTGGTGGACTTGAAGCCAATGTAGATCAGTGAGCACAGGAGCGATGGGTGATGGGACTTGGTGCAAGTTAGGACACGGGAAGCAGAGTTTTGGATCAGCTCAGGTTTATGGAGGGTGGAAGATGGGAGGCTGGTCAGGAAAGCGTTGGAATACTCAAATCTGGAGGTATCAAAAGCATGGATGAGGTTTTCAGCTGCAGATGGGCTGAGGCAGGAGCCAAGATGGGTAATGTTGCAGAGGTGGAAATAGGCAGTCTTAGTGATGGACAGCGTAGAAAGGTTTCATAAGAACATAAGATATAGGAGCAGGAGTCGGCCATTTGGCCCCTCGAGCCTGCTCCGCCATTCAATAAGATCATGGCTGATCTAATCATGGGCTCAGCTCCACTTCCCTGCCCGCTCCCCATCTCATCTGATGTCAAACATACCCAAAATTGAACTTTTGTACACCAGTATTGTCAATAATTGCAAAAGCACTGTGGCCTGGCCTGCACAGAGATTCTTGCTGTCTAACCAATCCCCCATGAGGAAACAAGCTCCGTGATGGAATCAGGTCCTGGTGGGTGGGGAAAGGGGATGGTTTAGAATTGGAGCAGCCCACGAAATTTGTGTAAGTTGTTCTTAAAATTGTACAGATAGGGAACTGATCTGAAAATGATCCCCATGCCTTGGATAAAAGGGATGGATTCATTATCCCAAATGCCATATTTTACCAGACATAATTTCCCTAGGAATACTGAAAGAGATGTCATCCATTCAATGAAATTAATATTGGAAGCTGAAAGTTGCTTGCATGTGACTGAATTATGCTTTAATGTAAACATCATTTAGAATGGGCAGCCATCAAAAAGAAATCAACTCTGTCCAACACAAAACCTGGACTTGAGCAAGAATCCAGAGTGACAGACACACTTTGCCAAATTATTAGTGTCACATGGCACATCTTTCTAAAACAGGCAAGTCAGAAGGAAGTGTTTCGATTTATGTTAATTTGAAGACCATTCTATTTGTCTCTTCCAATGCCCGCAACTCAAATTGAACAGTTCCTGAATGGCTGGACGCAGCTATCACCTTGGGTACATCCTGAGTGTGGTCGACCTTTCTCATTGACCTGAATCGGTCAGCTCCTCCTCCTCCTCCTCTGCACCAGCAGCAAGAGGACACGAGGCCCTTCACAGACACACACTCCATGCCAAGGTTAACCTTAAATTGGAGGTTTGCGTGCAGGAGATGGAGTGTCTCTGCCCGATTCTAACCTGCGTGACAGCAGGAAGAAATTCTGTTTCCAGGGTAGCCTTTGGAAACTCGGAAGTCCTGAAAAGCAAATTAATGTTTTACCGGACTTTTCTCCTCTGGCTCGATCGCCTGTGTTTATTGAAAATCTATTGTTTGGGGGAAATGGTGTTCTGTTTGCTGTGCATGTGGTGCTGTGTGTTGTGTCATTTCACATGTGGCTATTCCTTCTTCATGTCATTGAAGCAGAAAATAATATTCTTTTACTCAAAGCATCCATCACAAGTGCTGCGTAAGTCAGGTCATGGGAAAGAAAGGAGGCGTCGCCCCGGGAGCCATTCCATCTTTAGCAAACATTGGGGTAGACTTTGACTTTTGGGCGGTCAACCAGTCGAGCGTGCCAGCCGACTGCCAACCCATTCCGGTGGTGAAGGGGCCGCTGAGATTTCTGAGGGCCCCCCCCCCCTGCCGGCATCATTCGAATCTGACCAGTGAGCTGCTAATGTCAAACGGACATCCTGAGGCAGCTCACCAGTTCTGGGCCACAGCAATGTCATCTAGTTGGGACACCATGTGGCAGCTGCAGGTAAGTTTTCAGGGTGGGTGGGGGAGACCGAAGAATGTCGCTGCAGCCTTAGCGTCAGGTGGTGAGGCCACCAACCCCATTTTGGGGTCATTACCGTCCCCTCAACGCCGATTTTGGTAACTTAAAATCAGCCCCTTTGGTCCTGGACTGTAAAGGATCTCCCTTCCTGTATCCTATATTCACTGAGCCACACATCAATCCTACAATTGTCCTCCAATTTCTCCTACAATCTACAATAATATCACTACTGGTACCAAGACCAAAAAACACAGTAAGCCATTCTTATGTTCCATGATCTTTCTTGAGATGCCATTCCTCTGAGAATGTCTAGCCCTTATGGCTTTCTTTGCCTTGTGATCCATTCTTAGCCCTCACTGACTCACTAAAGTTGGTAATTTAGGAATTGCATTGCAACTGTAAATGGTTGCCCCCAATTCTTTATTAATTAACCACATGTTGTATTGTATTTGCTCCATGGGTTCTTTGCTTAAGAATTCATAGCAACACATTGCTATTAAGAACTAGTTAGTTTATTAACAAAGATTTAACAATCACACTACACATTACCAGTTCATCCACGAGGCTCACAACCAGCCACCTCATCATGGATCCCCCGAACCCAACTGGCTGGGGTTTTATTGAGTCTTGTGAATGTCAGGTGACTGGCTCAGCCACTCACAATGCACAGCTCGACAACTCTTTAGTTGTTAACGAATAATCAAGTGCCCCCTGATTAAAGGGGGCGGGCACACTCCAAACACTTTTCAAGTGCCCCCTTTTTTTGTTTTTTTTTAGGGCAGTAAAAACACAAATTATACAAGTGGCCCCTGGCTAAAAGGGGGGAGGCACTAAAACCGGCAATTAAACAAATTAAACTTTAAACAATATTAATCGACAGCTCTACAAACCATACTCACAGGTGCATACACTACAACTATGGACAAAAGATTTTCCTGCAATAGGTTTGGGCATAGATGTGCATTTATCACTGAAAGCGAAGGCTGTAAACATTGAGACCAAACCTAAAGGATGTGAGTTGCACCAAACACAATACGGAGCCAATGGTGGTGCTGATAGACGCATCGCTTATGCCTCTAGTGGCCACCTGTTGTTTTACATCCAGTGGTTGATCAGATGCTGTGCCAGTGCAGTGATGTTGAACGACACATTGCAGGAGCTCGGCCAACAAATCTGATCACACGATCCTCTACGTTTACTGCGCAGAGTAAGCCCCCACTCCGGCCCCAATCAGCCTTGATATTGGCTAGTCACAGCCTTTCTCTCTGCTGTTAGCCTGTAAATGCACCTCAGTCCCGGTACGAGTTAGGGCACACACCATGATATATCCTAGCTTTCTTTTGTCTTTCAGAGGGACATTCTCAAACTAGGAACATCTGGCAATCAGATATATCTTTGTCCTGTGGACATGGATCGATGGGGCCAAACTCATTTTCTCAGGATCTTTAATAGTCAATAAAATGAAGACTCAGGGTTTTACGAGATCAATGAATGTTGAACGATAAGGGAGTCAAGGGTTATGGGGAGCGGGCGGGGAAGTGGAGATGAGGCCAGGATCAGATCAGCCATGATCTTATTGAATGGCGGAGCAGGCTTGAGGGACCAAATGGCCGAGTCCTGCTCCTATTTCTTATGTTCTTATGACATAATTTGAAGGAAGCTCCAGATACCAACAAAGTGCTCGCTCTCATCCCTATCCAACCTGGTACTTTGAGACCAGTTGGAGTACGGGAAGCTAGTCTACTCGCTGCACAGTTGTATCTCACTTGAGTAACGGAGTAACAGTGTTTCCCATTGGGTTCAGTGTAGCAAGGGACAGTATGAGGTGAGGCAGCGTGCCAAAAGAAACTATGGTCTGTGTAATGTATTTGCTTCATGGGTTCTTTGCTTAAGGATTAATCGCAACACATTGCTATTAAGAACTAGTTGGTTTATTAACAAAGGTTTAACAATCACACCACACATTACCAGTTCATCCACCAGGCTCACAACTGCATACCTCATCGTGGATGAACTAGACCCAACTGACTGGGGTTTTATTGAGTCTTGTGAACCTCATGTGACTGGCTAAGCCACTCACAATGCAACAGCTCTACAAACCTGTGAGCATACTCGCAGGTTCACACATTACAGTCCGTTAAAAAGCTGATAAACTGTTAAAAAGACCACCCTAAGTGGAGGAAGAGCATCGGGAGGGGGCTGAGCACCTCGAGTCCCATCGCCGAGAGCATGCAGAAATCAAACACAGGCAGCGGAAGGAGCGTGTGGCAAACCAGTCCCACCCTCCCTTTCCCTCAACCACTGTCTGTCCCACCTGTGACAGAGACTGTAATTCCCGTATTGGACTGTTCAGCCACCTGAGAACTCACTTTTAGGGTGGAAACAAGTCTTCCTCGATTTCGAGGGACTGCCTGTGATGCCGATGATGATATACATTGCATTGATTTCTTTATTGCTACTTGATTGAATATAGGTATTTTTTCATTGCAAATTGATAAATATATATAGAACATAGCTGCATTGAGTCCCTATGAGTCATAGAAACATAGAAACATAGAAAATAGGTGCCAGGAGCAGGCCATTCAGCCCTTCTAGCCTGCACCGCCATTCAATGAGTTCATGGCTGAACATGAAACTTCAGTACCCACTTCCTGCTTTCACGTCATACCCCTTGATCCCCCGAGTAGTAAGGACTTCATCTAACTCCCTTTTGAATATATTTAGTGAATTGGCCTCAACTACTTCCTGTGGTAGAGAATTCCACAGGTTCACCACTCTCTGGGTGAAGAAGTTTCTCCTTATCTCGGTCCTAAATGGCTTACCCCTTATCCTTAGACTGTGACCCCTGGTTCTGGACTTCCCCAACATTGGGAACATTCTTCCTGCATCCAACCTGTCCAAACCCGTCAGAATTTTAAACGTTTCTATGAGGTCCCCTCTCACTCTTCTGAACTCCAGTGAATACAAGCCCAGTTGATCCAGTCTTTCTTGATAGGTCAGTCCCACCATCCCGGGAATCAGTCTGGTGAATCTTCGCTGCACTCCCTCAATAGCAAGAATGTCCTTCCTCAAGTTAGGAGACCAAAACTGTACACAATACTCCAGGTGTGGCCTCACCAAGGCCCTGTACAACTGTAGCAACACCTCCCTGTCCCTGTACTCAAATCCCCTCGCTATGAAGGCCAACATGCCATTTGCTTTCTTAACCGCCTGCTGTACCTGCATGCCATCCTTCAATGACTGATGTACCATGACACCCAGGTCTCGTTGCACCTTCCCTTTTCCTAATCTGTCACCATTCAGATAATAGTCTGTCTCTCTGTTTTTACCACCAAAGTGGATAACCTCACATTTATCCACATTATACTTCATCTGCCACGCATTTGCCCACTCACCTAACCTATCCAAGTCACTCTGTAGCCTCATAGCATCCTCCTCGCAGCTCACACTGCCACCCAACTTAGTGTCATCCGCAAATTTGGCGATACTACATTTAATCCCCTCGTCTAAATCATTAATGTACAATGTAAACAGCTGGGGCCCCAGCACAGAACCCTGCGGTACCCCACTAGTCACTGCCTGCCATTCCGAAAAGTACCCATTTACTCCTACTCTTTGCTTCCTGTCTGACAACCAGTTCTCAATCCACGTCAGCACACTACCCCCAATCCCATGTGCTTTAACTTTGCACATTAATCTCCTGTGTGGGACCTTGTCGAAAGCCTTCTGAAAGTCCAAATATACCACATCAACTGGTACTCCTTTGTCCACTTTATTGGAAACATCCTCAAAAAATTCCAGAAGATTTGTCAAGCATGATCTCCCTTTCACAAATCCATGCTGACTTGGACCTATCATGTCACCATTTTCCAAATGCGCTGCTATGACATCCTTAATAGTTGATTCCATCATTTTACCCACTACTGAGGTCAGGCTGACCGGTCTATAATTCCCTGCTTTCTCTCTCCCTCCTTTTTTAAAAAGTGGGGTTACATTGGCTACCCTCCACTCGATAGGAACTGATCCAGAGTCAATGGAATGTTGGAAAATGACTGTCAATGCATCCGCTATTTCCAAGGCCACCTCCTTAAGTACTCTGGGATGCAGTCCATCAGGCCCTGGGGACTTATCGGCCTTCAATCCCATCAATTTCCCCAACACAATTTCCCGACTAATAAAGATTTCCCTTAGTTCCTCCTCCTTAATAGACCCTCTGACCACTTTTATATCCGGAAGGTTGTTTGTGTCCTCCTTAGTGAATACTGAAGCAAAGTACTTGTTCAATTGGTCTGCCATTTCTTTGTTCCCCGTTATGACTTCCCCTGATTCTGACTGCAGGGGACCTACGTTTGTCTTTACTAACCTTTTTCTCTTTACATACCTATAGAAACTTTTGCAATCCGCCTTAATGTTCCCTGCAAGCTTCTTCTCGTACTCCATTTTCCCTGCCCTAATCAAACCCTTTGTCCTCCTCTGCTGAGTTCTAAATTTCTCCCAGTCCCCAGGTTCGCTGCTATTTCTGGCCAATTTGTATGCCATTTCCTTGGCTTTAATACTATCCCTGATTTCCCTAGATAGCCACGGTTGAGCCACCTTCCCTTTTTTATTTTTACGCCAGACAGGAATGTACAATTGTTGTAATTCATCCATGCGGTCTCTAAATGTCTGCCATTGCCCATCCACAGTCAACCCCTTAAGTATCATTAGCCAATCTATCTTAGCCAATTCATGCCTCATACCTTCAAAGTTACCCTTCTTTAAGTTCTGGACCATGGTCTCTGAATTAACTGTTTCATTCTCCATCCTAATGCAGAATTCCACCATATTATGGTCACTCTTCCCCAAGGGGCCTCGCACAATGAGATTGCTAATTAATCCTCTCTCATTACACAACACCCAGTCTAAGATGGCCTCCCCCCTAGTTGGTTCCTCGACATATTGGTCTAGAAAACCATCCCTTATGCATTCCAGGAAATCCTCCTCCACCGTATTGCTTCCAGTTTGGCTAGCCCAATCTATGTGCATATTAAAGTCACCCATTATAACTGCTGCATCTTTATTGCATGCACCCCTAATTTCCTGTTTGATGCCCTCCCCAACATCACTACTACTGTTTGGAGGTCTGTACACAACTCCCACTAACGATTTTTGCCCTTTAGTGTTCTGCAGCTCTACCCATATAGATTCCACATCATCCAAGCTAATGTCTTTCCTAACTATTGCATTAATCTCCTCTTTAACCAGCAATGCTACCCCACCTCCTTTTCCTTTTATTCTATCCTTCCTGAATGTTGAATACCCCTGGATGTTGAGTTCCCAGCCCTGATCATCCTGGAGCCACGTCTCCGTAATCCCAATCACATCATATTTGTTAACATCTATTTGCACAGTTAATTCATCCACCTTATTGCGGATACTCCTTGCATTAAGACACAAAGCCTTCAGGCTTGCTTTTTTAACACCCTTTGTTCTTTTAGAATTTTGCTGTACAGTGGCCCTTTTTGTTCTTTGCCTTGGGTTTCTCTGCCCTCCACTTTTCCTCATCTCCTTTCTGTCTTTTGCTTTTGCCTCATTTTTGTCTCCCTCTGTCTCCCTGCATAGGTTCCCATCCCCCTGCAATATTAGTTTAACTTCTCCCCAACAGCACTAGCAAACACTCCCCCAAGGACATTGGTTCCGGACTTGCCCAGGTGCAGACCGTCCAGTTTGTACTGGTCCCACCTCCCCCAGAACCGGTTCCAATGCCCCAAGAATTTGAATCCCTCCCTGCTGCACCACTGCTCAAGCCATGTATTCATCTGCGCTATCCTGCGATTCCTACTCTGACTAGCACGTGGCACTGGTAGCAATCCCGAGATTACTACTTTTGAGGTCCTACTTTTTAATTTAGCTCCTAGCTCCTTAAATTCTTTTCGTAGGACCTCATCCCTTTTTTTACCTATGTCGTTGGTACCAATGTGCACCACGACAACTGGCTGTTCTCCCTCCCATTTCAGAATGTCCTGCACCCGCTCCGAGACATCCTTGACCCTTGCACCAGGGAGGCAACATACCATCCTGGAGTCTCGGTTGAGTCCGCAGAAACGCCTATCTATTCCCCTCAGCATCGAATCCCCTATCACTATCGCGCTCCCACTCTTTTTCCTGTCCTCCTTTGCAGCAGAGCCACCTACGGTGCCATGAACTTGGCTGCTGCTGCCCTCCCCTGATGAGTCATCCTCCCCAACAGTATTCAAAGCAGTGTATCTGTTTTGCAGGGGGATGACCACAGGGGACCCCTGCACTATCTTTCTTGCACTGCTCTTCCTGCTGGTCTTCCATTCCCTATCTGGCTGTGGACCCTTCTCCTGCGGTAAGACCAACTCACTACACATGATACTCACGTCATTCTCAGCATCGTGGATGCTCCAGAGTGAATCCACCCTCAGCTCCAATTCCGCAACGCGGACCGTCAAGAGCTCGAGGCGGATACACTTCCCACACACGTAGCGCCCAGGGACACCGGAAGTGTCCCCAAGTTCCCACATGGTACAGGAGGAGCATATCACATGGCCGAGCTCTCCTGTCATGCCTTAACCTTAGATACACTTAAATTGGTAATAACAATGTTGCAGTTCACTTACTGATATAAAAAAGAAAAGAAAAGCTACTCACCAATCACCAGCCAATCACTTACCACATTGGCTGTGACGTCACTTTTTGATTACTTTCTACTTCTATTTTGCTTTCTCTCCCGCTGTAGCTGCACCGGTACGCTGGCTCTCGATCTCCCGCTGGGCCTTTTATAGGTCGCTCCCCTCTCACCCACTGCCGCTGGCTCTCGATCTCCCGCTGGGCTTTTGACAGGTCGCTCCCCTCTCACCAACTGCCGCTGGCTCTCGATCTCCCGCTGGGCTTTTGACAGGTCGCTCCCCTCTCACCAACTCAATGAATATCACAGCAGCATGTCTGACAGGGGATTCAGGATATGCAGCAGTTCTTGACCAATCAGCGCCTATTTCATCTCCACCTGTAATATTAGCTGCATTTCCTCAAACCTGGCTCGAACTGTGTCACACTTCTGTAACCTCTTACTTCATGTGCTTGTGGTCTTGCCAATTCCAGTGCAACCAACGTTAACATCAATGCTAAAAGCGACTGTAAGCTCAGTCCCAGAAATATTCAGTGGCATCAAGTTGCATGGCCTGAGAAGCCGGGAGCTTCTGGCTTCTGGCCTGCTCATGTCTGGGACTGTATTTCTCAACACTGACTCCATTCTACGAAGGCTGAGAGACAGGTACACTGTCTGTGTCCAGTGCAGTCCGTGACACTTGAGAGCAAGACGAGCAGTTTTACTGCCGGAGACAGCAACATCTGCATATCAGGTGGATATTGCAGCTGTACAGAAGGGATCTTTTTGCCCCTGTGTGACCTGGTGTGTGCTAGTGCTGTACCACCAAGCTCATGGTCTACAGGGCTGTAGTGATACCCGCCCTCCTGTATGGCTCAGAGACATGGACTATGTACAGTAGACACCTCAAGTCGCTGGAGAAATACCACCAACGATGTCTCCGCAAGATCCTACAAATCCCCTGGGAGGACAGACACACCAACATTAGCGTCATTGACCAGGCCAACATCCTCAGCATCGAAGCACTGACCACGGCTCCGCTGGGCAGACCACATTGTCCGCATGCCCGACACAAGACTCCCAAAGCAAGCCCTCTACTTGGGACTCCTTCATGGCAAACGAGCCAAAGGTGGGCAGAGGAAACGTTACAAGAACACCCTCAAAAACTCCCTGATAAAGTGCAACATCCCCACCGACACCTGGGAGTCCCTGGCCAAAGACCCTAAGTGGAGGAAGTGCATCCGAGAGGACGCTGAGCACCTCGAGTCTCGTTTCCGAGAGCATGCAGAAATCATGCGCAGGCAGCAGAAAGAGCATGCGGAAAATCTGTCCCACCCTCCCTTTCCTTCAACCATTGTCTGTCCCATCTGTGACAGGAACTGTGGCTCTCATATTGGACTGTTCAGCCACCGAAGAACTCATTTTAAGAGTGGAAGCAAGTCTTCCTCGATTCTGAGGGACTGCCTATGATGATGATGATGAGGGTAGCGAGAATTATTGCTGAGGACACCACGCTGAGTTGATGGGGGTGCTGCTCTTCAACAGATGAAGCATTGGCCTTGTACTTGTTCCCGCTCCCCAAGAGCTTCCTCACAATCCGAACACACAATCATTATTTCGGCTTTGCAGCAGCCTGATGGACAAGTGCAACACCTTCAGACCTTCTTCTTAGAGTGTTGGAAGGTGGATTCTCAACACTGCCCATTGTACCCCAACACAACCCTAACCTTAACCCTAACCCTATCCCTATCCCTATCTCTATCCCTAACCCTAACCCTAACCCCAACCCTAACCCTAACCCTATCCCTAACCCTAACCCTAACCCTAACCCTATCCCTATCCCTATCCTTAACCCTATCTCTAATCCCTATCCCTAACCCTAACCCTATCCCTAACCCTAACCCTAACCCTATCCCTATCCCTAACCCCAACCCTATCCCTATCCCTATCCCTAACCCTAACCCTATCCCTATCCTTAACCCTAACCCTAATCCCTATCCCTATCCCTAACCCTATCCCCATCCCCATCCCTATCCCCATCCCTATCCCTATCCCTAACCCTAACCCTAACCCTATTCCTATCCTTAACCCTAACCCTTAACCCTAACCCTAACCCTAACCCTATCCATAACCGAAACCCTACCAACTGTGCCTCCAAGCAACTGTTAATGTCAGCTTTCAGATCTAAAATTATTGGAACTCATTTCTTTTTTAGTGCTAGTTGATTTGTAAATTCTGACCCTTTATTTTGGACAGTTTAAACACTTCTAGTGACATCCAGTTTAAATGTCAATAGTTTAGCTATGGAACTTAACTGGATTGGATGAGGAGATCCTTTTCCTTCAAAGTCTATGGGTGGAAATTCGGTTGGAGGCTGATTGGGGCGCTAATGGCGGCGGGACGTTAATTTTGCCCTGAGTGTGGGGTGGAGCGCTATGGGGGGCGTTATACACCTCTCTCAGGGCGCTAGGCTGGCTGAGCTACTGAAAATCCCGAGCTAACGCACCAGCCTCGGAGCGCCCTCAGAGAGGTTTCCCTGGAAAAAGAAACAATTGGCAAAAAAACCACAAGCAACATTCCCAATACCTTGCTCACCCCACTTAAACATAAATCGCAAAAAGAAAAACACTTACCCGATGTATTCATTCCCTCCTGCACCGCCACCAGGACAGCTCCGACCGCCCGCTTACCCAGGCGGCCCCACTAGGAGGCGCTATAACATGAGCGCTGTCGAAACCGAGGGCGTTGCATACCGGCTCGGTGCTCCCGGTTGGGTACTGGTCAAAGCTGCCGACACCGGTAACACTGAATGTGCCGAGCGGTGCGAATACTGGTGCTCGCGGCTCCGACCCCCTTTAACGGCCCTGCTCCCACCCTTTCCAGCGAGCGAGCGGATTTCTGCCCGTTAGAGTTCAAACCTAGCCGCAGTTATAAAGGATTTCAGGTCATCAGTCCGATTATCTCTCAGTGCATCAAGTCCTTCTCGGCATCTATAAATCAAGGGCCTCACCCTCTCCGACCCTTGATAGCATCCTCCAGTCTCAGTTCCTCTCCGGAGTCCTCCGGCCTCTGTCTCTGGTCTTCTGTGTATCCCTGATCTCTCTGCTCCATAATCAGCTGGCTGAACCTTTGGGCCTAGTCTCTGGCACTGCTTCCCTAAACCTAAACCCCACAACTCCCAATTATCTCTCTACCTTCAAAAGCATTCTCAAAATCTAGGTCTTCCACTCAATGGATGATCACTTCCTCTAACTTTTCCACAGTGGCTTATAATCTACTCCCTCTTCCCTCTTTGAAACACTTCGGGCTATTTTTCTATGTTTAAAAAATGCTTTATAAATGCATGTTTTTGTAGTTGTCTATTACATAGATAGAATATATAACATAGAAACAGGCCATTCGGCCCAACCAGTCCATGCCGGCGTTTATGCCCCACTCGAGCCTCCTCCCGTCTTTCCTCATCTAAATCTATCAGCATAACCCTCTATTCCCTTCTCCCCCATATACTTGTCCAGCCTCCCCTTAAATACATCGATACTATTCGCCTCAACCCCTCCCTGTGGCAGCGAGTTCCACATTCTCACCACTCTGGGTAAAGAAGTTTCTTCTGAATTCTCTATTGGATTTCTGGGCCATCTAATATTGATGGCCTCTCATTTTGCTCTTCCCCACAAGTGGAAATTCTCTCTCTGTATCTGCTCTATCAAAACTTTTCACAAAGGTTCTGTCTACTCTCTGTTACCTCTTCAAAGAATTCAGTGATAGTCAAGCAAGATATTCTCTTTTAAGAACTTAAGAAATAGGAACAGGAGTCGGCCATTCAGCCCCTCGAGCCTGCTCCCCCATTCAATAAGACCATGGCTGATCTTCGACCTCAACTCCACTTTCCCGCCCGATCTCCATATCCCTTGATTCCCTTAATATCCAAAAATTCAAAAGATTCACCCCCTCTGAGTGAAGAAATTCCTCCTCAGCTCAGTCTTAATTGGCCGACCCCTTATCCTGAGACTGTGCCCCTTAAGTATTTTGAAATCCGTGCTGACCATTCATTATTATAATTTTGGTTTCTAGAGTCTAGAAATGCGTCAACCCGTTCAATCCACACCCGTTCGGAAGAATGCAGGCAGCTCATGAACTTTGTGCTGCTCATTTCCATGATCGCAGTGTTCAGCCCAGCACTGACCGTGCTGCTGGGTGGCTGAATACTCAGCAGGAGACCCAAGTTCATGCGGGGCCAGCACCACTTAAAGCTGGCCTGCACTTCCTAAAGGCAGCCTGCACTTCTTGAATCATCATCATCATCATCATCATCATAGGCAGTCCCTTGGAATCGATGAAGACTTGCTACCCACTCTTAAAAATGAGTCCTTAGGTGGCTGAACAGTCTAATATGAGAACCATAGTCCCTGTCACAGGTGGGACAGATAGTCGTTGAGTTTAGGGGAGGGTGGGACAGGTTTGCCGCACGCTCTTTCTGCTGCCTGCGCTTGATTTCTGCATGCTCTCGGCGATGAGACTCGAGGTGCTCAGCGCCCTCCCGGATGCACTTTCTCCACTTAGGGGCGGTCTTTGGCCAGGGACCTCCCAGGTGTCAGTGGGGAAACAGAGAAACATAGAAACATAGAAAATAGGAGCAGGAGTAGGCCATTCGGCCCTTCTAGCCTGTACCGCCATTCAATGAGTTCATGGCTGAACATGCAACTTCAGTACCCCATTCCTGCTTTCTCACCATACCCCTTGATTCCCCTAGTAGTAAGGACTTCATCTAACTCCTTTTTGAATATATTTAGTGAATTGGCCTCAACAACTTTCTGTGGTAGAGAATTCCACAGGTTCACCACTCTCTAGGTGAAGAAATTCCTCCTCATCTCGGTCCTAAATGGCTTCCCCCTTATCCTTAGACTGTGTCCCCTGGTTCTGGACTTCCCCAACATTGGGAACATTCTTCCTGCATCTAACCTGTCTAACCCCGTCAGAATTTTAAACGTTTCTATGAGGTCCCCTCTCATTCTTCTGAACTCCAGTGAATACAAGCCCAGTTGATCCAGTCTTTCTTGATAGGTCAGTCCCGCCATCCCGGGAATCAGTCTGGTGAACCTTCGCTGCACTCCCTCAATAGCAAGAATGTCCTTCCTCAGGTTAGGAGACCAAAACTGTACACAATACTCCAGGTGTGGCCTCACCAAGGCCCTGTACAATTGTAGCAACACCTCCCTGCCCTTGTACTCAAATCCCCTCGCCATGAAGGCCAACATGCCATTTGCTTTCTTAACCGCCTGCTGTACCTGCATGCCAACCTTCAATGACTGATGTACCATGACACCCAGGTCTCTTTGCACCTGCCCTTTTCCTAATCTGTCACCATTCAGATAATAGTCTGTCTCTCTGTTTTTACCACCAAAGTGGATAACCTCACATTTATCCACATTATACTTCATCTGCCATGCATTTGCCCACTCACCTAACCTATCCAAGTCGCTCTGCAGCCTCATAGAATCCTCCTTGCAGCTCACACTGCCACCCAACTTAGTGTCATCCGCAAATTTGGAGATACTACATTTAATCCCCTCGTCTAAATCATTAATGTACAGTGTAAACAGCTGGGGCCCCAGCACAGAACCTTGCGGTACCCCACTAGTCACTGCCTGCCATTCTGAAAAGTCCCCATTTACTCCTACTCTTTGCTTCCTGTCTGACAACCAGTTCTCAATCCATGTCAGCACACTACCCCCAATCCCATGTGCTTTAACTTTGTGCATTAATCTCTTGTGTGGGACCTTGTCAAAAGCCTTCTGAAAGTCCAAATATACCACATCAACTGGTTCTCCCTTGTCCACTCAACTGGAAACATCCTCAAAAAATTCCAGAAGATTTGTCAAGCATGATTTCCCTTTCACAAATCCATGCTGACTTGGACCTATCATATTACCTCTTTCCAAATGCACTGCGATGACATCCTTAATAATTGATTCCATCATTTTACCCACTACCGATGTCAGGCTGACCGGTCTATAATTCCCTGTTATCTTTCTCCCTCCTTTTTTAAAAAGTGGGGTTACATTGGCTACCCTCCACTCCATAGGAACTGATCCAGAGTCAATGGAATGTTGGAAAATGACTGTCAATGCATCCACTATTTCCAAGGCCACCTCCTTAAGTACTCTGGGATGCAGTCCATCAGGCCCTGGGGATTTATCGGCCTTCAATCCCATCAATTTCCCCAACACAATTTCCCAACTAATAAGGATTTCCCTCAGTTCCTCCTCCTTACTAGACCCTCCGACCCCTTTTATATCCGGAAGGTTGTTTGTGTCCTCCTCAGTGAATACCGAACCAAAGTACTTGTTCAATTGGTCCGCCATTTCTTTGTTCCCCGTTATGACTTCCCCTGATTCTGACTGCAGGGGACCTACGTTTGTCTTTACTAACCTTTTTCTCTTTACGTATCTATAGAAACTTTTGCAATCCGTCTTAATGTTCCCTGCAAGCTTCTTCTCATACTCCATTTTCCCTGCCCTAATCAAACCCTTTGTCCTCCTCTGCTGAGTTCTAAATTTCTCCCAGTCCCCGGGTTCTCTGCTATTTCTGGCCAATTTGTATGCCACTTCCTTGGCTTTAATGCTATCCCTTGATAGCCACGGTTGAGCCACCTTCCCTTTTTTATTTTTACGACAGACAGGAATGTACAATTGTTGTAGTTCATCCATGCGGTCTCTAAATGTCTGCCATTGCCCATCCACAGTCAACCCCTTCAGTATCATTCGCCAATCTATCCTAGCCAATTCACGCCTCATACCTTCAAAGTTACCCTTCTTTAAGTTCTGGACCATGGTCTCTGAATTAACTGTTTCATTCTCCATCCTAATGCAGAATTCCACCATATTATGGTCACTCTTCCCCAAGGGGCCTCGCACAACGAGATTGCTAATTAATCCTCTCTCATTACACAACACCCAGTCTAAGATGGCCTCCCCCCTAATTGGTTCCTCGACATATTGGTCTAGAAAACCATCCCTTATGCACTCCAGGAAATCCTCCTCTACCGTATTGCTTCCAGTTTGGTTAACTCAATCTATGTGCATATTAAAGTCACCCATTATAACTGCTGCACCTTTATTGCACGCACCCCTAATTTCATGTTTGATGCCCTCCCCAACATCATTACTACTGTTTGGAGGTCTGTACACAACTCCCACTAACGTTTTTTGTCCTTTGGTATTCTGCAGCTCTACCCATATAGATTCCACATCATCCAAGCTAATGTCCTTCCGAACTGTTGCCTTAATTTGCTCCTTAACCAGCAATGCTACCCCACCTCCTTTTCCTTTTATTCTATCTTTCCTGAATGTTGAATACCCCTGGATGTTGAGTTCCCAGCCCTGCTCATCCTGGAGCCACATCTCCGTAATCCCAATCACATCATATTTGTTAACATCTATTTGCACAGTTAATTCATCCACTTTATTGCGGATACTCCTTGCATTAAGACACAAAGCCTTCAGGCTTGTTCTTTTAACACCCTTTGTCCTTTTAGAATTTTGCTGTACAGTGGCCCTTTTTGTTCTTTGCCTTGGGTTTCTCTGCCCTCCACTTTTCCTCATCTCCTTTCTGTCTTTTGCTTTTGCCTCCTTTTTGTTTCCCTCTGTCTCCCTGCATTGGTTCCCATCCCCCTGCCATATCAGTTTAAATCCTCCCCAACAGCACTAGCAAACACTCCCCCTAGGGATTTTGGACTTTATCCGGGAGGCCTTGAGGGTGTCCCTGTAACGTTTCCTCTGCCCCCCCCCCTTGGCTCGTTTGCCGTGAAGGAGTTCCGAGTAGAGCGCTTGCTTTGGGAGTCTCATTGAAGACAGGCACTCGGGGAAGGTGCAAGGGTGATCAATGACTTTGTAATATTGGATGGATTGATGTATAAAGCTGGATTGCAATGTTTCTTTTGTGGGGGCTTTTATTTCAGCATTGTGGCCAAGAGGATGGTGTGATGGTCAATAACAAAGGGAAGGAAGGGGTGGGACTATTGGGGCATGGGGAATTGGGATTGCGTTCACTGGTTCTGCAGTCGGGTGAGTCGATCGGACAGCCTGGGCAGAAAGGGGCTTTCTGAGTTGCCTCTTCCACTTCCTTCTTCTCATCTACCTCCTCCTCCTCAGCCGGTCACCTTATGCCTGGTGACAGGGGCTGTGCCCTCATGACAGCGAGGTTGTGGAGCATGCAGCAGACCACCACGAGTACGGCGGGACTCCTCCAGAGCGGTCCAGGCAGCGGAAGCGTTGTTTAAGGACACCAGTGGTCAGATCTATCACATTCTGGGCATGGCAGAGTGACCCTCGTTGCTCGCACGCTGTCCTCGTGTGGTGGGGGTGCGGAGCAGAGCCATGAGCCAGGTGGTCAGAGGATAGCCCTTGTTGCCCAGTAGCCAGTTTGTGGTTTGTTTTGGTTCCCCAAAGACTAGAAGCATCAAGACTGTTGCCGGGACACCAGGCATTCACTATCCTGATGTGCTGACCAACTGCACATTCAGCGAGTGGTAACCTTTGCGGTTTATTTAGATGAATCGCCCGCAAAGCCGTGTGTGCAGTCGATGGCGCCCTGCACCATGGGTGTAATATATTTACTCTATGGGCTCTTTGCTTAACAATTCATAATTTTCTAATCCTGTCATTGCGACTATGACATTAAGTTGGTTCATCCGTCATTTCTGTGCCATCTTCAAATGACAAACAACATGGCCCCCATTGCTTTCTCATTGATTGCTTTATGCAGTGATTTCAGGTTGCCAATAAACCTATTTGTAATGGATTTGCTCCATGGGTTCTTTGCTTAAGAATTCATAGCAACACATTGCTACTAAGAACTAGTTGGTTTATTAACAAAGATTTAACAATCACACTACACATTACCAGTTCATCCACCAGGCTCACAACCACCTGCCCCATCGTGGATCCCTCAAACCCAACTGGCTGCGGTTTTATTGAGTCTTGTGAACATCACATGACTGGCTAAGCCACTCCCAATTCAACGGCTCTACAAACCCGTGAGCAATGGGGAAGCCTGCTATCCTGAGAAAGCCAGATGCACACTATGCCTGATTTTCGCATAAGAACATAAGAAATAGGAGCAGGAATCGGCCATTCGGCCCCTCGAGCCTGCTCCACCATTCAATAAGATATCGGCTGATCTGATCCTGGCCTCAACCCCACTTCCTTGCCCGCTCCCCATAACCCTTGACTCTCTTATTGTTCAAAAATCTGTTTATCTCCACCTTAAATATATTCAATAACCCAGTCTCCATAGCTCTCTGGGGCAAAGAATTCCACAGATTCACGACCCGCTGAGAGAAGAAATTCCTCCTCATCTGCGTTTTAAATGGGCGGCCCCTTATTCTGAGACTATGCCCCCTAGTTTTAGATTCCCCCACGAGGGGAAACATCCTCTCTGCATCTACCCTGTCCAGCCCCCTCAGAATCTTATACGTTTCAATAAGATCACCTCTTATTCTTCTAAACTCCAATGAGTATAGGCCCAATCTGCTCAACCTTTCTTCATAAGACAACCCCTTCATCTCAGGAATTAACCGAGTGAACCTTCTCTGAACAGCCTCCAATGCAAGTATATCCTTCCTTAAATAAGGAGACCAAAACTGTACGCAGTACTCCAGGTGTGGCCTCACCAGTTCCCTGTACAGTTGGAGCAGGACTTCTCTGCTTTTATACTGGAACCCCCTTGCAATAAAGGCCAACATTTCATTTGCCTTCCTGATTACTTGCTGTACCTGCAAGAAGACAATAAAGTCCCCTCTCCTGGCATAAAGAGCGCCTTCATGTTTCTAATGCAGTAGTGGACACCGAACTGGGAGATGTTACAGATGTCGCCTGCTCCGGTCAGCAGGATCCCGATGTGAGAAAATCCATGGCCACAGTCACCTTCACAGCCGCTGGCAGGGCTGTCCTTGCCCTGGTGTGAGGCTGCAGGTCTGGTTGCAAGAGGTGGCAGAGTTCTGTGAACACCTCCTTCGTAAAAGGCAGACACCTCACACACTGCTCCCGGCCCAGGTTGGGGTAAGAGAATTGCTCTCGGAGGACCCTCGGTGGGTAAGGCCTCCTGCAGGGAGCTCTTCTCCCCCTCCTCATCCTCCTCTGCGAGCAGCTTGCCCTCTTCTTCGCTGCCTCTGCTCCATCTCCCTGCCATGCTGCAGGCCAAAGGCGATAACATCCAGAGCACCCGTGACTGGGAGCAGCTGGCCTGACCGGAAACCTTGCAGTCAGAAGCAAGGCTTTCTCCACGAGCAGCACTACTCCCTGTCTCACCAACTTTAAACAACTCTAGAAATAAAGAAAGACTTGAATTTATATAGCGTCTTTCACGACTACTGGACATCTCAAAGCGCTTTACAGCCAATAAAGTACTTTTGGAATGTAGTCACTGTTGTAATATGAGAAACGCACCAGCCAATTTTGTGCACAGCAAGCTCCCACAAAACACCAATGTGATAATGACCAGATAAACTGTTTTAGTGATGTTGATTGAGGGATAAATATTGGCCAGGACACCGGGGATAACTTCGAACTAGAGATCTTTTACGCCCACTTGAGAGAGCAGACAGGGCCTCGGTTTAACATCTCATCCGAAAGATGGCACCTCCGACAGTTCCAAACACGTCTACAAACTTACGCAGAGCCAGTAACTTTAATCAGCCTGAGAGTGGTTGCTGATCCCTTTAAATATCGCTGGTGGGGGAGAGGGGGGTCCTTGCTGCTGCCAAACGCATCTTCAGCTATGCGAGGTTGACACAGGGCGTTAGCTCCAGCATTGAGGGCAGAAATGGCAACACTAGCGTCGAATCAGCATTGCCCGCTAACTGACGTCACAACCTGCCTACTCTACATACGTCCGGCGCGCGCTCCCAGTGCCGATGTTAACGCCCTCACCAAGATGCCGTCCGGAGGCCCGTACACGGCACGGACGCCATTTTCAGAACAAAATGGCACCAGTAGCAGCGGAAAATCGGCTGCTACGGTGATGAATTTTTCGCCCGAGATGTTTTTCTATTTTCTCCTTCAGTAGAGATTCCATTATCTTTCCTACTACCGATGTTAAGCTGACTGGTCTATAGTTCCTTGTACATGTTCCACCTCCCATCTTCAATATTGGGTTGGCAAAGATATTCAGTGTAGAGAGTTTGGCCTCTGACTATCCATTTATCGGCAAATTCAACTCCACAGCACAAGGCTGTCCTCAGAACTCCTCGATCACAATTGGAACAAAAAGATATCATTGCAGGTCATTCTTCCCCAGAGTATTGACCCGTACAATCCGCCTCCTCCTGCACTGTGCATAGAAACGTAGGATGTGATAACCCACGGAGCGGACACGTCTGCACACACCAACACAACGGCTCAGAAATCCTGGTTTTTCCTTCCCGCGGGCATTCGAATGGATTTTAGGAAAAAGATGCGCACCTACCTGAAGCTGCTGCACCCACACGAGATCCTAGTCCAGAGGCCTCACCTGACTGCGCATCACGACACATGCACGTCAGGACGTGCGCAGGCCTGGAGCTGTAGTCACATGGCTCTGGGCAGCCAATCAGGTAAAGTATATTCTCATTCACTGTAATAGTAGTTTCGTAAGTCCGCAGCTCCTATTACTATGAATGAGAAACACAACCAAACACTACATAAAACATTAAAAAAACACCTCACATAAATACACTAGAAATTAAAGTTGATAGAAATGTTTTTGAAAAAAATATATATTTGCCGATTTTTTAAAAAAGTTTTAATTATGGTTTAAAATAAAACGACCTGTGTGGGCAGGGTTTTTAACATAAATACGTATTTTTTTATTTTATTTTAATATGTTTTTGATATGTTTTTAAACTCTTATGCTGGTAACAGTAAGCTATGTGCCTGCTTTTACCAGGCGCAAAAGTTTTAAGGGCATTCGCTGAGCACGATCTCTGCCATGCAAGTGTCCTCGCTCCCGATATGCAGGAGATCTGTCAGGCCAGAAACTTGACAGATTGGAAGGGCCGGTTTTTAGCGCATGCGCATTGCGCGGCAAAAACAGGGTTTTCCGATGCCTTCCCGGGTCCGTCGAAACTCCGTACGAACCTGGGGAGTCCGCGATTTCTGGACCAACATTTTAATTAACAGCAATTTTAAGGTTCACAGTGAGGTCAGCTAGATCGACCTGCACACAGGTCTCGAAATTCTTTCAGGGTTTCTTCCTGGCAACACACGTAGTTCCGGAGTGCGAACAACACTCCCAGCGGTTTCAAAGCAGCGGAGTTCACAGCGGGCTGAGCGGAGTGCATGGTAAGGTAATCGGGTGAAGAAACCAGGGCACCTTGTGTTATAATTGAACCTGTCTGACATGTTTGCTTTGTGTTTTGTTTTATAACAGACTGGAATGATTCTGTACCAGCTTTGCGAGCTGTTAACTCCCACTGCATGGGGACGATGGACCACATCCCTTCAGGAAGTTATTGTTTCCGTAACTGGAAAATTGGATCCATACAATTTTGCTGGAGTCTGGAAAAAAAAAATCCCTTATTTAATTTACTGCTTCAATTCGCGTGGATTTTTTTTTCTGGGATCACAAGATGCATTTCAATCATTGTGGCCTGAATACAGAATTCTTTCCATCATCAAACTTTAATGCCCCTCCTCATTTTGTTTAGTGGTTCACATATTTTTACATGTTTGATCAAAACTCCAGCAGAATGAATGATCCTATTCCAAAAGCCTTCATCACCTGGCAAGCTCATTCTTACGGCGGTGAGAACACTTAAAAAAACGAACCCATTATTTCTCAGGGTCACACTCATTTGAACAAGTTCTCGATGTGCTTCTGACTTGCAGGAACAATTGGTTAATTGGGCAGCGAATAATCGTTCCTTACACAATTGGCTATCTTTGGGCTCCAGTAATGGTCGGACTTTGAGTTCAGTCTCACCAACAGCACCGATTTGACAGATTTGTAACCACAGGAAAAATAGAGGCCGCATGCATTCCAAAACTGCCTGACTCTCACCAGAAACTGCTCACTGTGTGTGATCCTCTTCAGTCAATAATAATCTGTGCTAGCCACCTTTGAGTACCTCAAAGAACTGCTAATGAAGTGGTGCCACAGGCCGCCTTCAACCCAGCGGTAGAATCAGAAAGTTACAGCACGGAAAGAGGCCATTCGGCCCATCGTGTCCGCGCCGGCCGACCAAGAGCTACCCAGCCTAATCCCACTTTCCAGCTCTTGGTCCGTAGCCCAGTATGTTACGGCACTTCAAGTGTACATCCAAGTACTTTTTAAATGTGGTGAGGGTTTCTGCCTCTACCACCCTTTCAGGCCGTGAGTTCCAGACCCTCACCACCCTCTGGGTGAAAAAATGTCCTCTCAAATCCCCTCTAAACCTCCTACCAATTATTTAAAATCTATGCCCCCTGATTGTTGACACCTCTGTTAAGGGAAATAGGTCCTTCCTATCCACTCTATCTAGGCCCCTCATAATTTTATACACCTTAATAAGGTCCCCCCTCAGCCTCCTCTGTTCGAAAGAAAACAACCCCAGCCTATCCAATCTTTCCTCATAGCTAAAATTCTCCAGTCCTGGCAACATCCTCGTAAATCTCCTCTGCACCCTCTCCAGTGCAATCACATTTTTCCTGTAATGTGGTGACCAGAACTGCACACAGTACTCCAGCTGTGGCCTAACCAGTGTTTTATACAGTTCAAGCA
This sequence comes from Pristiophorus japonicus, assembly GCF_044704955.1. Lineage (NCBI taxonomy): Eukaryota > Metazoa > Chordata > Chondrichthyes > Pristiophoridae > Pristiophorus > Pristiophorus japonicus. The sequence goes on along the minus strand of NC_091998.1, from coordinate 66,022,657 downwards.
TAACCCAGCTGCTCTTGTATTCCATGCCTCGGCTAATAAAGGCAAGTATTCCTTATGCCTTTTTAACGACCATAGCTATGGCCTGCTACCTTCAGGGATCTGTGGACCTGCACTCCCAGGTCACTTTGTTCCTCCACACCGGTAGGTATATGAGAAGCTAGCCATGCCACATAGTTTTGGAGGAAGATTTGGGGATAAGAGAGATTTAATGGACAGGAGGGCGGGGTAAATTCAAAGGCACATGACTCGAAGACAGTGGGGTGAATACCATCAGGACCAGAGGTTTTAATGAAGTCCAGAAAATCCAATAGGCTTGATGTGGATAAAACTTGGTGTTAGTTATAACGACCGAACAGAATGGATTAGTTACTGGGATCGTCGAGGTTAGAGTTGGGGTTTAAAAATGAGCTCAAAAAGCCAGAGAGCTGGCAACTGTACCAGGCTGGTTGGAAAAGGAAAGTATAGAAAGATTTATAGAAATTGGGAGGGACAACTTTGACTCAGGACCATAAGGCTTGGCTGTGAGCTTTGCAGAAAGAAAATCAGTTCTTTTCAATAAAGTTGTTTTTCCCGACTCGTAGTGGACTTGCAGAGGTTCCGAGCAGCGATGAAACTAGCTCAGGGTGTTTCAGGTTGATTAAGATACCAGTTGTGGCAGGGAACATGATTGGAGCAGGATGTAGTGACGGAAGGGGAAGAATGAGGCAGATGAAACATTCAATGGGTAGAGTGACCTCAGTGACTAAATGGACAGAGTTCGAAGAGGCAGAAGAGTGAAGGGTCAGGGAAGGGTCGGCGAGAAGCTTGAAAGTACATCCCATTTGGCTGGCTTATGGTGCCAACCAAGAGAGGACTTCCTGCATGGGCATCTCCACGAACTCAGAGTCCGTGCCCAGGGTCTCATACCGCATTTCCACTTGACGTCCCTTAAAGTGCAGTTTATCTCCATTGAACATGCCGTGCCATTAACATTTGTACAGATAACTCAGCTCATTAGTTACCGTGTTCATAGGATGATGACCCAAAGTCCAGAAACACGATAATGACTTTAAATGCCCTACATCAATTATCTTTGTGCTAATGATATCAAATCAGCCAATACATTCTTATTTGTATAATTGTCTCCTGACAAATGTATTAATTTCACCTTTCTGCTGCCCCTTTAATCCCATTGCAATTGATTCCAATCATCCTGCCCTGCCCCTGTTCATTCATATCCGATCTGAAAACTCATTTCCATCATTCTTGACTCCCATTAAACATCTTATCAGAATTGGTGTTGTTACACACTGCACCATGAAGTGGTGAGAGGGTGTTCAGCTTGACTCAGTTGGTAATACTCACATCTCCGGGTCAGACTGCGTTGAACGCATTATCTCGGCTGGCACTCCGATGCAGTGCCGAGGCTCTCCTGCACTTTTGGATGTTTCACTTGTTCCCATAATCGAGCGTTTTCCCTGATTGTATTATAACCCTCTGCATTGCACAATCCCCCCCACCGCCCCGCCTTTGTATATTTTGCATTTGGTGTTTTTGTTTTAAAGCTTGAACTCAAAGCATGAAAAACTTGAATGGCCAAGTTATTGCCCAAAGATAGTCCCGTGCCCTGCAGCGTCAGCACTATTGCACAGCTGCCCAGGAAACCCATCGATATTGGTTGGACAAAGCCCTCGTTTTACAGAGGGTCCCCGGTGGTCCATCTCCCCTGCCCCTCCTCCCCCAGTATAATCCATTATTGCAGGTATGGCTTCTGCAGATCTGCTCTGTCTGCTTGTGTAGGTTTCAGCTCAGTGCAGGATGAGATGCTTTCACCCGCTTCGCTTCACTACACGATGCTCTCTCCGCTTCAAGCTGACCAGTTCTGGAACGATGTCACAAGCCTGGATGTCATTCCCCTTGCACGCCCTGACAACGATTCCCTGGTGGAGATATCGGAGGTTAATGTTTGGTCATCGGGTGGCATGCCACCACTAGTGGTGGCCGAAGACTCCTCACTGGACTATAGCAAAGCCGATGAATCATTTCCTGCTGAAGGATTGAGTTCCTTAAACCTCACTGAGGAGGACACAGTGGATTCAGACGCCTTCAATGGGCTGGTAGATGCACTCGACAATGAAGGAGGTCAGAGGTCAGAGAGCAAAGCAGAGATGACAGAAGGAGAGAGTCCGGCCAGGCCGGCAGAGGAACTGAATACAGAGAATGGCATTTCTGTAATTACAGGGCAACCAAAGGCACATGATAGATGGACAGGATCACCAACCTTGAGAAGAGAGACCATAGACTCCAAATGGCCAGACCAGAATGTAGACAGGTAAATGGGAACCTTATTTGGGATCTTGAAATGTGCAAGGCAAGTTCCAGTAATGCATATAAGGGAAATGCCACTCTGCAGCATTATGCAAAGAAAGTATTGTGACAAAATAAGATGCAAACTTGCTTGTAAATCCATCCTGTTGAGCTCCATTTCACTTTCACATCGGTGATGTTGTTTTTGCATCCCTATAGACCTTGCTAGGACATGCCACTTGCATCAGTAACCGGATACTGACAATACGTCCCAGTGAGAGGCAGTGTGACCACCACCAAGAGCCACACCCACGGCAGGGGCCTGAGATAGCTTCTGGCGGGCTCCCTGGGGTTGCGATATGGTGGCTGGGGCAGGTTGTGATTGGTTCCAATAGCAATCAGCCAGTTAAACCCATAGTATTTACACCTTGTTGCCTTTTTAGGAGTTTTATTTCAGAGTTTCTCCCCACACCTCAGTGTTCCCCACAGCGTGTACCGTTCCCTGACCGACAGGGAGAGTGAGAGTGAGTGTGAGTGATCTGATACCAGGCCTCCATCCACACTGCTCAGCATCTCTGAAAGGCAGCAGAATTGCATTTAATTCCGCCTCAGATTCCACCTCCTGGCCTCGGCAGAAGAGTATCATCAGAACATAAATGCATAAGAAATAGGAGCAGGAGTCGGCCATTCGGCCCCTCGAGCCTTCTCCAACATTTAATACGATCATGGCTGATCTGATCTTGGCCTCAACTCCATTTCCCTGCCTGCTCCCCATAACCCTCATAATCCGCTCCCCATATTAGCCCACTTTGTCTTCCTAATCTTTGGTTAGATGAAGCTTCTCTTCACATTTATCTGTCTCTTCACTTGTCCCTGGAGATCAGAACCCAGACAGTATTCTGTTATTCAAAAGAAATATATTTGATTATTGAAATTAGCCTCATCCTATGCAGACTGTGCATTGCTGGAAGCTGTATTAAAATGGTATGCACGGAAAGAGGCAGTAACTGGGTTGACCAGTGGAAGACCTTTATCTCCTGGGCATGAAGGGACAAAGCTCCAGCGAAATGTATCGCCTAGTTTCTCATTGTGAAACGTCTCCCTTAATCCCCTGCCAGCACTGATTTAAATTTAATCCTGACCCATCCATGTACCTTATGACATTCTTCTCTTCTCCAGAAAAGAGCTAATTTTGTGCCAATTTATTTTTATTCCAAGGTCTCAGGCTCCACCTTATAGCTCCATTGTGCAATACCAAACAGTCCATGAGGAGAGAGGGAGGGTCCCTGAGTTTGAAGGGACCTCCGTTGTGACCTCGATAGCTGAGTCCTGGAAACCTGGCTTCATCACCTCACAGAAGGAGGCTTGGGCGGAGGTACTTGAGCAGCGGCCGGCAGAGGTTTTGCCGAGCATTGCCAGGCTGGAGTCAAGCCGGCTGAGGGTGACTGAGGAGAAGCTGGTGCAGCCGGTGGAAGACCGAGTGCAGCAACAGTCGCTGCGCTACTTTGATCTGAAAGATATGGAGAATCCGCTTTGTCTATCCTCGAGGGGCACGGTATTTCAGCGTGGCAACGATCCGCGAAGCAGCTGGATCACGGTGGAAGAGGAAGTCATGGATTCCAGTGAGGAGGTGAGAGGCATTTCCTTGTCTTTGACCATTGCACATGCCTTAGCAATGTAGGCTGGGGGAAAATACAGAAGCTCCGTGGTCACTCAAACCAGATTTGTGGCTTTGCTGATTTCGGGGCGGTAATGGCGGCGGGGCGGGAAAGTTAGCGCCCGGGAACAGTTTGCGGCTCAGTCAGTAACATTGGTCAGCTGGGCCCTGAGTCAGGGGGCGCAGCGCTAAGGGAGGGCGTTGTACCCCTCTCTCGGGGCGTTATGGTGGGAGCTAAAGAGTCGGGCCGGGAGCGCTCCCAGAGACGTTGGGAGGGGGGTGGTGGGGAGGGAACCTAAAAAAAAATCATTGCCCACGCCACCGCAACACAAATTGCTTAGAAATTTGAAAGAAGAACCATCGCCCTTACCTCAGGAGCCCATTACCCACCTCCCCGCTGTCGGGATGGTGGGACCGCCCTGATTTCCCGGGCGGTCACTGCGGGGCGCGCTGCGGGGCGGACGGGTCGGGCGGGAGACAAAACTCGCGCCGGTGTCGCGACCAGGGGCGTTACACACCGGGCGCAGCTCTTCCCCACGGTGCTGCTCCGCGCCGCCGTTAAACCGGACCCGAGGATCGCCCGCCCAGAACACCTCACCCCCGCCATTGCCGCCACTCCGGGGCGAGAAACAGAGCGCAGAGGGGCCGAGAATCCAGCCCTGGGGATGTTGTGCATTGCCAACATGATAAAGCGCTTGGGTTTAAGTTAGATGCTTCTCCCTCAACCACCCAACCAGCAGGGCTGGACTTACGGCTGTCTAATGCCTCAGTTAGCGGCCAGAGGGGGCGTTAATGCGTGCATCAGAGCTTAGCGACCGGGCACGCAACTTTTAGCGTCCCGACGGATAATCCATTCCAGGCTCACCGGGAACACAAACCAGTCGTGTCCGGCCGCTGACGATCGCTCCAATCCTGACGATCGCTCCGGGTGCAATGCCCACGCTCGCGCCCCGGTCGGTAAATTCGGTGTGAGCGCCTCATTGAGCACCCGCCAATAACAACATCTGGGAAAAACAGCCGGTCCGGGCTGGCAGAGTCGTTAACTGGCGGCTACTTAAAGGGATGAGGAAACGCTTCCCTGGGAGGTCGCAGTCAGTGCAACGTTTACACACAGCACGGTGCGGGAGCCTCTCAGTTTGCAGCGGCAGACAGACAGAACGGTGCGGGGGGAAACAAGTGAGTTTGAAAAATTTACTGAGTGCATCACTGTGCCGCGTCTTTAAGACTCGGCTTTTCCCGGGATCTGATTCGGGTTCCGTGTATGCGCAATGGGCCCGCAAAATGTACCGACTGATTTATTGTCCCTGTCAGCTATTCGACCGATTCTGACGAATTTCTTGACTGGAGGCACAAACTTTTTCAAGGCACTAAAAGTACCGCTCTGCCTGGATTAATGCCGCAACAAGGGCACAAGCCAAATTTCTCCCCCCAAGTGTATCGCGCACTTTTCCAATGAAGATGTGTGAGGAAAGATCCTCAGAGGATGCCAAAGCCCTGAGCATCCACAGTACTCAATGCCCTTCTCGTGCCAGACATCATTTTCCATCCAACAATGCGGGTGATGAGCTGGTGATGAATTTTTGCCTGTGTTACTATTGAACCGGAAATGGTAGGACGGAAAAACAGGTGGCATGACGTAGCCTTGGGGCTTACTGTTTCGCTGAAGGCAATTCTGAGATTTGACGAGAACTTTGAGCGGCTGGAATCACACCCCAATCCTGCCACTCTGCTCTTAAAGTGATCAATTCTAAATATTTTAATGCGGGTTAGAGTAATGGGGGCTGAAATTGCCCACCGCTAGAAGCGGGGTGCACACACTCCGTTTCTGGTGTTTTTACCGCCGCGGTGGATGAGGTGGCCTCTTGAGCGAAATTCCGCTCTTTGGCGTTTTTTTCAGGCGGACCGGGGGCGGGTGCCCGCCAGTGAGCACGCGAGAGAGGTGGAAGTTGGAGGAAGGGTGTAATTTCCACCGCTGTCAGTCATCATCACAAGAGGAGGTGCCAGGTTGCCCCTTGGCGGTTCGGCCGAAACCCGGGGGATATAATTGTCGGTCCGACATGGCAGTCGGCCAACAAAAAATAACATGGCGGCAGCGGCAGTGCGCCCTCCCCTTTAATGGGCACCGTGCCGCCATTGCAAAAGGCCACAGCCTCACTGCACCGTCTCAATAAAACAGGTTTTGGCACCGCCCGGCGGGAGGAAGATTTTCTCGTGGTTATTGCGCTCCACAGTGTTCCAGTGTTAACAGGCCTTAAGGGAAGAGGCAGTTTTGCACTCTGACCCCTAGTGCTTGTGGGTAAAGAGACCCCCGAGTGCAACCTAGTGCATCATGAGGGGGCTCGACAAGGTGGATGCTGAGAGGATGTTTCCACTCATCGGGGAAACTAAAACTAGGGGACATAGTCTCAGAATAAGGGCCCGCCCATTTAAAACTGAAATGAGGAGAAATGTATTCTCTGAGGGTTGTAAATCTGTGGAATTCTCTGTCCCAGAGAGCTGTGGAGGCTGGGTCATTGAATATATTTAAGACAGAAATAGACAGATTTTTGAGCGATGAGGGAGTGAAGGGTTATGGGAAGTGGAGTTGAGTCCATGATCAGCCATGATCTTATTGAATGGCGGAGCAGGCTCGAGGGGCCAAATGGCCGACTCCTGCTCCTATTTCTTATGTAACATTAATCCGAAGGACAGGGCGATCCCAGTGTTCAGTTCCCAGTCATTGCTGCCTTAGCCAATCTCAGCTAGAACAGGAGTTGAGGGGGGTGGGGGGGGTTAGAATTAGCCCAGGGATAAGGAAGGGGGAAATCATCCAGGGTTCTCGCTCCTGAATATTCTCTATCAATCCCTCCTTGAAGGACACGCGTGTGGATGTCCAGTAAGGGCATGGTCGGGATTGGCTCGTTGTTTCCAGTTGAGGCGCTCTTCATCATTCCTTGCACTTGGGCAAATCACCAGGGGAACCTGCAGCGCCAAAACGTAACAGGAATCAGTGCCTTCAGGAAAGGAGGGAAGAGAAATGTGGGGAGGGAAGGAAAAACAAGTGGAAGCCCGGTTTCTCCTGACTGGGAAGTAATGCGCAACGGAATATTATTACATATCTTCCCGCAACCAGTTATACTCATAACACCAGTTACAGCTGTGGGCGCAATTTTAAATTCTTTCTCATGGTGGCCAATGTTCTGAAAGGAGCTTTGTTACAACCCTGGAGAGGTTTCTCAGCCTTGTGAGCTGGCATTATCCATCCAAACATTCAAGACCATGGCACCCACTTCAATAACTGGAGCGAATCGTGCTCCCCTCATTGACCGTTTACTGGCGATAACAATTCCCCTTGGATTCGGGCCATGGGGAATATGCGAAAGTTATTTCTCTGCCGTTCCATGCCTTATGTACATTAGTTGAAAGGTCAGGGGTCAAATTCACGTCGCCGATGTGAGTTTCTGTGAAGCCAATCTTGACACTAACAGAATGTCCAAGGACCAACATTGAGCCTGGCCTGACACTTGAGTTTGACTGGAGTTAAGAGAAGAGACTAAGAGCAAGGTGCTGAGGCTGGGTCAGGATGCAATGGCCAGGGTGACGTGTTTAGAACATGGCAGCATATATTTCTGCTAATGCACAGTTACAGTAAAAAAGATATTTCAAAGTAGAGCAGAGGTTGCCGATGAGTGGGGACCTGTTTTATTTTTTTACTGTAAGCTCATGTCAGCCAGTCTGGGACATTAATAGATTGAGTGAGAGCCAGGGCCTGTGAACCAGGCCAAATCAGGAGATGGCCTCCTTGCACCTCTGCATGAAGGGCAAAGTGACAGGCAGAAACGTGAGCTGAGTTCCAGCCAATCCAATCCGCCCCGCTGTAATGTGCACAGACGGTGTTTCCAAATATAGCCGCTCGCTAACGTGCTGGCCGTCTCTCACCTCCTCCACCCTCCCCGATAAACATTCTGGCAGGAAGCCCAGGCTACATCCATGTCATCTCACTGGGCAGAACGAGACCGGGATAGTTCTTAAGGTTTAAGATCAAAGCACCACCGGCACGACGGGTTGACAATGCCGGCAAAACACAGCCGCACCGCGAGAGGAGACAATCAGACAACCCGGTCTCGGGCAACAGGCAAGTGGTGCTGGGCTGTATGAAGCAGTGTGCGCGATGACTCTCACCGGTGTATCTGACGATCTTGATTCGGCCACACACTGCGTGGTGATTCCTGTGGGCCAGCCATGTGACTCAGAGGGTAGCACTCACTCGCCTCTGAGTCACAAGGTCGTGGGTTCCAGTCCCACTCCAGGGACATCAGCACATAAAAAATCCAGGCTGACATTCCCATGCAGTGCTGAGGGAGCACTGAACTGTCGGAAGTGTCGTCTTTCGAGGCCCCGTCTGCCCTCTCAGGTGGACGTAAAAGATCCCACGGCACTATTTCGAAGAAGAGCAGAGGAGTTATCCCCAGTATCCAGGCCAATAGTTAACCCTCAATCAAAAAAACAAATTATCTGGTCATTATCACATTGCTGTTTGTGGGAGCTTGCTGTGCATAAGTTGGCTGCCGCGTTTCCCACATTACAACAGTGACTACTCTCCAAAAGTACTTCATTGACTGTAAAATGCTTTGTGACGTCTGGTGGTTGCTATATAAATGCAAGTCTTTCTTTCACTCTGACAATTAAGTGATGACGACGATTTGGTTCACCTGAGCTGCTGGGTTCTCAGAATATCTAACTGTTGGTTGGCCATCATTGCAGGTAGCGGCTCTGGGTCAGTCCGTTCTTGGGGAGTGCCATTTGGGAGGACGTTGAAATGAGCCGTCTGTATTAGTTGTACGGCATTGTTCGGTGTTTTGGGAGGGACATCTGCCGCTAGTGATGGACACTGCAGACCGCACCACTCTCCATGACACGACCCGTGTGGGAAGGTTACTGATTGCGATACTCCCCAGTTGATGACTGGGAAATAACAAAGTCCACGTGCCTTGTGTGTTATAATATGCAAAGAATGAAAGACTTGGATTTATCAAGCACCTTTCTCAAAGTGCTTTACAGTGAAGTCCTTTTGAAGTGTAGTCACTGTTGTAATGTAGGAAATACACACAGCAAGCTCCCACAAACAGCAATGTGATAATGTCCAGATATACCGAGGGGGATAACTCCCCTGCTCTTCTTCAAAATAGTGCCATGGGATCTTTTACGTCCACCTCGGTTTAACGTCTCATCCGAAAGACGGCACCTCCAACAGTGCAGCATTCCCTCAGCGCTGCACTGGAGTGGGACTTGAACCCACGACCTTCTGGCACAGAGGCGGGTTTACGACCCACTGAGCTACAGCTGACGACAGATGTCAGACTAATGGTGCTGCCTTAAGCACAGTACCGGTTACCTGGGTGATTCTTTCAGTTCCTTCCCTCTGTAAGAAAGAAGAAAGAATTTGAATTTATATCGCAACTTTCTTGTCTTCAGGACGTCCCTAAGCGCTTTATAAACAATGAATTACTTTTGAAGTGCAGTCGTTGTTTGTAATGTGGGAAACGCCTGGACTGGTTAATGGCCACCTTGGCCATGCCCAGGGGCGGCCAACAGCTCTACACACCTGTGACCCTCACAGGTCCGTACATTACAGTCACCATTTTGGTGTAGGTTGAATATCATAATGTGTTCATGATTGTTTAAAATGAACTAAAAATTCTAAAGAGCGAACAACATTTAGCGTGTTTAAGGCAGTGTTTCAGTCTCGTGGTGGAGTTGCTCAACTGGGTGATTGAACTGTCTTGTTCGCATTACCACCAGAGCACTGGGCGCAATGCCCAGTGAAAATTCAGGCACACGCTGTCCCACAATTCAGCGTCCAATGGGAAGTGCTTGCCCAGATTTCCACATTGCACTGCTGGTGTGCGTAGTCAGCGGACAACAGTGGCCTGACACGGACACAGCACTGGGATGTGGAACCATTGCAAACTCCTTCAGGGCTGATCGGACCTGAGCAACCATCCTGAATGCCGCGGCACACCTACCCCGACAGAATGCCAAGCCCGACCTCACCGGGTTGTGGCTTTCACTAAAGTCACTTCAATCGTGGTGCGTGGTACAATGTGAGAACTTGAGTCCGCTGAGCCAGAATCCCTCCGCAGGATCGGATGCTGGTAGCAGTGCGGTGGAGGAGGATTTCCTGGAGTGTATTAGGGATGGTTTTCTAGACCAATATGTCGAGGGACCAACTAGAGGGCTGGCCATCCTAGACTGGGTGATGTGTAATGAGAGGGAACTAATTAACAATCTTGTTGTGCGAGACCCCCTGGGGAAGAGTGACCATAATATGGTAGAATTCTTTATTAAGATGGAAAGTGACACAGTTAATTCAGAGACTAGGGTCCTGAACTTAAGGAAAGATAACTTTGATGGTATGTGATGTGAATTGGCTAGAGTACACTGGCGAGTGATACTTAAAGGGTTGACGGTGGATAGGCAATGGCAAACATTTAAAGATAACATGGATGAACTTCAACAATTGTACATCCCTGACTGGAGTAAAAATAAAACGGGGAAGGTGGCTCAACCGTGGCTAACAAGGGAAATTAAGGATAGTGTTAAATCCAAGGAAGAGGCATATAAATTGGCCAGAAAAAGCAGCAAACCTGAGGACTGGGAGCATTTTGTAATACAGCAGAGGAGGACAAAGGGTTTAATTAGGAGGGGGAAAACAGAGTATGAGAGGAAGCTTGCTAGGAACATAAAAACTGACTGCAAAAGCTTCTATCGATATGTGGAAAAAAAAAGAAGATTAGTGAAAACAAATGTAGGTCCCTTACAGTCGGATTCAGGTGAATTTATAATGGGGAACAAAGAAATGGCGGACAAGTACTTTGGTTCTGTCTTCACGAAGGAAGACACAAATAACCTTCCGGAAATACGAGGAACTAGTGAAATGGTGTTAGGGAAATTGATGGGACTGAAGGCCGATAAGTCTCCGGAGCCTGATAGTCTGCATCCCAGAGTACTTAAGGAAGTAGCCCTAGAAATAGTGGATGCATTGGTGATCATTTTCCAACAGTCTATCGACTCTGGATCAGTTCCCATGGACTGGAGGGTAGCTAATGTAACACCACTTTTTAAGAAAGGAGGGAGAGAGAAAACAGGGAATTATAGACCAGTTAGCCTGACATCAGTAGTGGGGAAAATGTTGGAATCAATTATTAAAGATGAAATAGCAGCGTATTTGGAAAGCAGTGACAGGATCGGTCCAAGTCAGCATGGATTTATGAAGGGGAAATCCTGCTTGACAAATCTTCGAGAATTTTTTGAGGATGTAACTGGTAGAGTGGACAAGGGAGAAACCAGTGGATGTGGTGTATTTGGACTTTCAAAAGGCTTCTGACAAGGTCCCACACAAGAGATTGGTGTGCACAATTAAAGCACATGGTATTGGGGGTAATGTACTGACGTGGATAGAGAACTGGTTGGCAGACAGGAAGCAGAGAGTCGGGATAAACGGGTCCTTTTCAGAATGGCAGGCAGTGACTAGTGGGGTACCGCAGGGCTCAGTGCTGGGACCCCAGCTATTTACAATATACATCAATGATTTGGATGAGGGATTGAGTGTAATATCCCAAGTTTGCAGATGACACTAAGCTGGGTGGCGGTGTGAGCTGTGAGGAGGACACTAAAAAGCTGCAGGGTGACTTGGACAGGTTAGGTGAGTGGGCAAATGCATGGCAGATGCAGTATAATGTGGATAAATGTGAGGTTATCCACTTTGGTGACAAAACCACGAAGGCAGAATATTATCTGAATGGCGGCAGATTAGGAAAAGGGGAGGTGCAACGAGACCTGGGTATCATGGTTCATCAGTCATTGAAAGTTGGCATGCAGGTACAGCAGGTGGTGAAGAAGGCAAATGGTATGTTGGCCTTCATAGCTAGGGGATTTGAGTATAGGAGCAGGGAGGTCTTACTGCAGTTGTACAGGGCCTTAGTGAGGCCTCACCTGGAATATTGTGTTCAGTTTTGGTCTCCTAATCTGAGGAAGGACATTCTTGCTATTGAGGGAGTGCAGCGAAGGTTCACTAGACTGATTCCCGGGATGGCAGGACTGACATATGAGGAGAGACTGGATCGACTGGACCTATATTCACTGGAGTTTAGAAGGATGAGGGGGGGATCTCATAGAAACATATAAAATTCTGACGGGACTGGACAGGTTAGATGCAGGAAGAATGTTCCCGATGTTAGGGAAGTCCAGAACCAGGGGACATAGTCTAAGGATAAGGGCAAAGCCATTTAGAACTGAGATGAGGAGAAACTTCTTCACTCAGAGAGTTATTAACCTGTGGAATTCCCTACTGCAGAGAGTTGTTGATGCCAGTTCATTGGATATATTCAAGATAGAGTTAGATATAACCTTACAGGGATAAGGGGTATCAAGGGGTATGGAGAGAAAGCAGGAAAGGGGTACTGAGGTGAGTGATCAGCCATGATCTTATTGAATGATGGTGCAGGCTCGAAGGGCTGAATGGCCTACTCCTGCACCTATTTGCTATGTTTCTATTTTGTGCAATCCGCCATCAAGCCAACCTCACTTGCCGAGTGAGAGCCTGGTCCAGGCTGATTAAGGTGTCGATTCTGGCTCGGTCTCGAGGATCAGATATAGAGTCGCATCTCATCTTTCCGCCAACGAGGCACTTCACACCCCCGACTAGGAAAACAGGCAGTCTATCAAATGTCTACAAGAATGCACTTGCAATCGCCGTGCTTTCTTTTCTCACATCATAGTCACTGCTCCCTGGCAATGTGCCGCTCCCTTCTCAGGGGCAGAACGTGCTGCTCTGGGACCAACAATCACGAAGGGCTCTCCCTCTGATCCGCCCCCATACACACCAGTTCAAGTCATCATCATAGGCACTTCCTCGAAGCGAGGATGACTTGCTTCCACATCAAAAAAGGATGAGTTCACAGGTGTTTCAATGAAGGACCTAATCACCATCATCATAGGCAGTCCCTGGGAATCGATGAAGACTTGCTTCCGCTCCCAAAGTGAGTTCTTTGATGGCTGAACAGTCCAATACGAGAGCCACAGACCCTGTTACAGGTGGGACAGACATTCGTCGAGGGAAGGGGTCGATGGGGCTGGCTTGCCGCGCGCTCCTTCCGCTGTCTGTGCTCGACCTCTTCATGCTCTTTACATTGAGACTCGGAAGAGCTCAGAGCCCTCCCGGATGCACTTTCTCCACCTCGGGCGGTCTTTGGCCAGGGTCTCCCAGGTGTCAGTGGTGATGTCGCACTTTACCAGGGAGGCTTTGAGGGTGTCCTTGTAACATTTCCGCTGCCCACCTTTGGCTCGTTTGCCATGAAGGAGCTCCGCATAAAGCATTTGCTTTGGGAGTCTCGTATCTGGCATGGATTTTTTCTAACGTGTGGAGGCTGTTGCACACCAGCAGCAGGTCGGGGCCATAAAAGGAGCAGAGTTCAAGTCGACATCTTGTAGAGAGCAAGACACAGGATCCCACTACATGGCACCAGGTGCTTACGATACTTTGGGTGGTATCTAACTGCAATGTATTTGCTCCATGGGTTCTTTGCTTAAAAATGCATAGCAACACATTGCTATTAAGAACTAGTTGGCTTATGAGCAAAAGGTTTAACAATCACATTAAATCACAATCAAATAAAACATTACCAGTTCACCCACCAGGCTCACAGCCGCCTGCCTCATCGTGGCTGGGGTTTTATTGAGTCTTGTGAACATCACGTGACTGGCTAAGCCACTCCCAACTCAACAGCTCTACAACTATTTTAAGTGGAAACCATAAATCATGTGCCCCCTTATTAAAGGGGCACTAAAACCGACAAATTAAACAAATTAACTTTTTATCGTAAACTTAAATCAAATTAAAATTTGGTTGCCGGGGGTGATGATGCACTCCAGTCCCTCCGGCGCCCACCTCTCGCGGAAGGCCGCAAGCGTACCTGTGGACACCACGTGTTCCACCTCCAGGGACACCCTGGCTCGATGTAACCACGGAAGAGAGGCAGGCAGTCGGGCTGAACGACACCCTCAACCGCCCGCTGCCCGGACCGGCTGATGGCCCCCTTGGCCAGGCCCAGGAGCAGTCCTACGAGGAGGCCTTCCAACCTGCCCGCTCCCCTCCGCACAGGGTACCCAAAGATCAGGAGTGTGGGACTGAAGTGCAACCAGAATTTGAGGAGCAACCCCTTCAGATATTGGAACACTCAACATACACATAGAACACGGACTCCTCCAGACCACAGAAATTGCAGGCGGCCTAGGAGCCCGTGAACCAACTTAAAAACTTATTGCATGGGTCTGCTCCGGTGACCACCCTCCAGGCCAAGTCCCCAATAAATAGAGGGAGGACTCCCGCGTAGAGAGCCCGCCACTGGGGACCCCTGCTTCCTCCGGTCCAGGCAGCGGGCGGCCGAGGGGGTCGTTCAGCCCGACTGCCTGCCTCTCTTCCGCGGTTATATCCGAGCCAGGGTGTCCCTGGAGATGGAGCACGCGGTGTCCACCGGTACGCTCGTGGCCTTCCGCGAGAGGTGGGCGCCGGAGGGACTGGAGTGCATCATCACCCCTGGCAACCAAATTTTAATTTGATTTAAGTTTATGGTAAAAAGTTAATTTGTTTAATTTGTCGGTTAACTTGTTTAATAGTCAACAGCTCTACAAACCTGGTGCACAGGTGCCTATATTACATAACCCAAGTAGCTCGTTGGGTGGGCAGTGAAATTGCTGAATATATTTTTAGCCCTTTGGGGTTCCACTGAGCAACTCAGTGAAGTTTATAGCACAGAGACGTTTATAGCTTCTGGATATTTTGGTGCAAAAATCTTCCCCATTTATAAACGTGATAAATCAGGAACAACTACATGTGGCACATTTGTCTGTGGGCAGGCAGTACTGTAAATGGTGAGGTTGACTGTCCATGAACTCTGAAACCGAATCCAGTGTAAAATCCATTTGCACACAACTTTCGGCACCACACGAACAGGAGTCAGTCAGGTTCATTGTCCATCCTACCTTCCCTGTGCAAGCACTCCGCCCACACTCATCCCCAGGACCAGCTTTCACTGCTTTGGGATGCAGAGGGGTTCAGGAAAATCAGGGCTATTTGGGAGCAGTACGCTCTCAGCAAAAGATGTTGGCATGTGCTGCGTTCATTTAAAAATATACATACAACTGGGAGACACAAGCCAATACCGGGCACGGGATCGGTGAATGAGTTAAGTCCAACTCTGATAAATTTAACTTGAAATGCAGATAGCTTTCCTCCTTCAGCATCCAGTACAGCGTACAGTGAGTACTGCGTGTAGTTCCATTCACCACATTACAGGAAGGACGTGATTGCACTAGAAAGGCTGAGAGGAGATTTACCAGGATGTTGCCAGGACTGGAAAACGTTAATGGGGCTAGAAATTGGCCGACTTTGCGACCATTTTTGTTTTGGCGCTATTTCACCATATTTTGGCGAAAAACCGGTCGGCGGGAATTTCGGTGACGTTTTGCGTTTGAGGAGCAATTTATTTTTTGGTGTTTTACCGTCCTCCTAAGACCCAACTGCCGGCGGTATCGGCCTCGGCCTAAAGTTGGCGAGGATCGCGGTTTGCGCCACGAATCCTCGTGCAACACCGATTTTTATTGCTGCGCAAATTAAAGGTTGAATTTCTGGCCTGATAACGAAGCGATAACGGTTAATTTGGCGCAAAAAATACCATTTTCGCTGAGAACCGAATTTCTAGCCCTAGCTACGAGGAAAGATTGGATAGGCTGGGTTTGTTTTCTTTGGAACAGAGGAGGCTGAGGGGTGCCTTATTGAGGTGTATAAAATTATGAGGGGCCTGGATAGAGTGGATAGGACGGACAGTATTTCCCTTAGCAGAGGGGCCAATAACCAGGGGGCATAGATTTAAAGTAATTGATAGGTTTAGGGGGGAGATGAGAAAACACCCAGAGGGTGGTGGGGGTCTGGAACTCACGGCCTGAAAGGGTGGTAGAGGCAGAAACCCTCACCACATTTAAAAAGTACTTGGATGTGCACCTGAAGTGCCGTAACCTACAGGGCTACGGACCGAGAGCTGGAAAGTGGGATTAGGCTGGGTAGCTCTTGGTTGGCCGGCACGGACACGATGGGCCAAAAGGCCTCCTTCTGTGTGGTAATTTTTTTATGATTCTATGATCTACAATAATTTCTGCTGTCGGCTTCACTCTGTTCATGGTAACCGTAGCCAAGCTGCAATATAAATGCAACGAACGTGACGTTAGTGTTTTAAGGGGTTATAGCACTGACTCACTATTGTCGTCGTCATCATCATCATCATCATAGGCAGTCCCTCGGAATCGAGGAAGACTTGTTTCCACTCTTAAAAATGAATCCTTCGGTGGCTGAACAGTCCAATACGGGAACCACAGTCTCTGCCACAGGTGGGACAGACAGTAGTTGAGGGAAGGGGAGGGTGGGACAGGTTTGCCGCACGCTCCTTCCGCTGCCTGCGCTTGTTTTCTGCATGCTCTCGGCGATGAGACTCGAGATGCTCAGCCCCCTCCTGGATGCACTTCCTTCACTTAGGGCGGTCTTTGGCCAGGGACTCCCAGGTGTCGGTGGGGATGTTGAATTTTTTCAGGGTGCTGCTGATTCCCCGTTGTGACCACTTCCCAGTTTTACTGTAGTGTATGGAGAAAGAGTCAGACTGAACACTGTGAGCTCAAAGTAAAGTGTGACTTTAAGTTTTTTATTGCAGGTCTCCAGAGTGCCTCTCCAACCTGTGAAGCCTCCTTAAATACCTGTGCTCCCAAGGGATTATGGGATCCCTTGGGACTCCAGGGGATGAGCCCTGTGGTGGCTTACAGAGTAAATACAAGTTTACATATATAACACTTACTAAAGACGGCAAGCAGGGATAAGGGCCGAGACATTAGTTTTGGTGGGTGTTGCAGCATGGGTGGTATCGGATTGGCCGCCCGTTAGACGCGACGATTGATGTTTGGTTACACCGCAGTTCTTGGCCAAGGGACTGGTCCACAGACAGAGGGAAAATTGCAGAGTGATTCAGAGCAGATTCACCATTGGCTGCAGTCCTCCGCTAAAAGCCACAGCATCGGACTGGGAACCTGGCAATTGAATCACCGCCAGTGTGGCTTCCCCGCCGCTGTGTGGTTGGTGCGGTAAACACCACTCAACGGGAACGGAATTATATCTGGGCGCCCTCGCCCCAATTTGTCCCTGCCCTCGAACCCCTGCTGTATCTGAAGACGTGGTCTGTGTGCAACATCAAGGGAGATTGGTTAGTAATATATTAAAGAGTCTTCCCATCACACTTTCTCCATCACAATTACATCCCGCTCGTTGTAAAACAGTCGGGGGAGAAATTCAGCCGTGTGGCACCTCAGTTGGGGCGGTGTCCCGGACGGAGCAGTAACTTTTGCACCGGCCGATAGTTTGCGTCTATTGCCGCAATATTCATCAGCTGGGCCCGGAGTTTGGAGCGGGGCACTAATGGAGGCGTTGCCCGCGTCTTTTAGGGCGCTAGGTCGGCTGAGCAAAGGGGAAATCCCCCGAGCTAAACAGCCGGCCTCGGAGCACCATAACCGAGGCCTCGGGGGGGCGGGGGGACCTGAAAAAACCACCAAAAACATTCTCAATAAATAACTCGCACCACCACAATGTAAATCGCAAAAAACAACCACACTTAAACAACCACACTTCACCTCACCGCGGCCGTTACAGCTCAGACCGCCCGCGTTCACCGGCGGTCCCACCAGGGGGCGCTACGGATCGGGCGGGAGCCAAAAATCGGGCCAGTGCCACAACTAGAGGCATTGCACACCGGCTCAGCTCTCCCGGGCAGTAAAGCTCCGCGCCCCATCGATACCAGCGCCGAATATCCCGGCGGGACGCAGGAAGCTGGCTGCCCAGGTGCAAGTGCTTTCTGCCGCCATTGCCGCCCATCTGGGGCGCTAAGAGGGGCGGCAGAAGGCCGAAAATCGAGCCCAATATCCCCCACCTTACAGCGAGCAATGCCACGGGCGATCTGCTAGTACGTAATTATATGTATCCATTCACGGGACGTGTATTTATTGGCCATCCCTAATTGCCCTCGAGAAGGTGGTGGTGAGCCGCTTTCTTGAAAACTGAGTGTCTCGCTGGGCCATTTCAGGGCAGTCAAGAGTCAATCACATGGCTGTGGGTCTGGAGTCACATATCGGCCAGACCGGGTAAGGGCGGCAGATTTCCTTCCCTAAAGGACATTCATGAAGCAGACGGGTTTTTACGACAAGCCAATAGTTACATGGTCACCATTACTGATACTGGCTTTTTATTAAATTCCAGATTTATTCAATTAACGGAATTTAAATTCCCCAGCTGCCGTGGTGGAATCATGTGTCCCTGGATCGTTAATCCAGGCTTCTAGATTAGCAGCCCAGTAACATAACCACTATGCTACCGTTACCAGTGTGTCTGTGTACACAACATATATATATATATATATGGGAATACCAGACGGCTGGGAGTGAGTTTAAAGGCCTCAAAATCAGTGTTTCGAAGTTTTCACAGAGAAGTAGACTGAATGACTGAACCAAAGATAGGATAAAATCCTGCAATCCCAAATAATAAAAACAAAATTTGGTTTATTTACTTAATGTAGAAGCCCTACTTATAAATGGATGAAATTCCAGACTGATCCCGAAATACCTGAACAAATTCCTGCTGCGCCCCGCCAGTGCTGAAAGTGCCCCTTATCAAAGTCACAAATGACATCTGATGTGCTTGTGGCAAACGACTCCCTCCCCGTCCTTCGCGAGCTGTCTACAGCCTTTGGCACGGTTGTCCTCTCCATCCTCCTATGAGCCAGTCGCAGTGAGCCAGGTTACATTTGCTGCTGTTTCCGCACGTGTTGTAAACAGGGTTTCTTTTCAATGGGATCTCAGCCTTTGGGGGCGGAGCTCAGTGTCGTCAAGGTGACATGATGCAAAAGTGACAAGGATGGTAAAGCTGGATCTGAAGGGTCAGAACAAGGAAAGTGTAGTCGCATGTTACTTGATTGTGAGAGGGTGAGAGAGAACATTCACCCAGCTCACAGTCAGGATTAAAATGGCTGCCTTTGTCAAGTCCTTATCCAGCAATGGCGATACACTGTAAGAAATTAATAATGATTGCGTGTGATATTAGCACATCACAGGAATAGGAGGAGGCCATTCAGCCCCTCAAGACTGTTACACAGGAACAGGAGGCCATTCAGCCCCTCGAGCCTGTTACACAGGAACAGGAGGAGCCCATTCAACACCTCGAGCCTGTTACACAGGAACAGGAGGAGGCCATTCAGCCCCTCGAGCCTGTTACACAGGAACAGGAGGAGGCCCATTCAGCCCTTCGAGCCTATTACACAGGAACAGGAGGTGCCCATTCAGCCCCTCGAGCCTGTTACACAGGAACAGGAGGAGGCCATTCAGCCCCTCGAGCCTGTTACACAGGAACAGGAGGAGGCCCATTCAGCCCTTCGAGCCTATTACACAGGAACAGGAGGTGCCCATTCAGCCCCTCGAGCCTGTTACACAGGAACAGGAGGAGGCCATTCAGCTCCTCGAGCCTGTTACACAGGAACAGGAGGAGGCCCATTCAGCCCCTCGAGCCTGTTACATAGGAACAGGAGGAGCCCATTCAACACCTCGAGCCTGTTACACAGGAACAGGAGGAGGCCCATTCAGCCCCTCGAGCCTGTTCCGCCATTCAATGAGATCAGGGCTAATCTGTATCTTAACTCCACCCACCCGCCTTGGCTCCAGATCTCTTAATACCCTTGTCTAGCAAAAATCTATCGATCTCAAATTTAAGATTATTAATTAAGCTTGCATCTCCTGCTTTTTGAGGGACAGAGTTCCACGCACAGTCAACGTTTAACATTGTTCGTATGGCTTTCTCCACTATTTTAACAAAGACGTTAACCATCATGGCTTGTTCAAAGCACCACCAGAACCAGTTTAATTGGTCATTCTTCTTATTACCGTTTGTGGTATCTTGCTGTACACAAATTGAGCTCTGCTGTTGCCTCCTTAACAACAGTGACTGTGCTTCAAACTAACTTGCAGCATGGGAAGTTTGCATCTGATGTTTCTCAGAGATATGATCACCTCTCTCTCCATCTAAACTCCCCTACCCATAATCACAGCCACCCCCTCGACCTTGCTCTCTCAGTTGGCCTCTCCACTCCCATCCTGTCAATCACAGATAAGGCCATCTCTCATCTCTTCCGTTTATCGCTCTGTACCCACTTCCCCCCTTTCCCCCTCCCAGCCCCACTTCCTTCTGTGTCCGTCCCTGGAAAAAAAATTCTGCCCCAAGTCACTTACAACTACATGTTCCAATTGCCAACGGTCTCGAACTTTGGCCCTCCAAACACCACAATATTTCTGCAGCTACTGATCTGCTCAATTATACCTGCACCTCCACCCTTGGTGCTCTTGTCCTCAGTAAAACCATTACCCTCTCTCAACTGGTCAGGCCCACTAGTACAGCCCTTGTCTCCGCTCCCTTAAAACCAAGGGACACAGATTTGAAAGTTATGGAGGCCAACTGGTTTAGCCATTCATGGAGTTCAGAAGAACGAGAGGTGAACTTATTGAAACATAAGATAATGCAGAGAGGATGTTTCCACTGATAGGGGAAACTAAAACTAGGGGACATAGTCTTAGAATAAGGGGCCGCCCATTTGAAACTGTGATGAGGAGGAATTTCTTTTCTCAGAGGGTTGTAAATCTGTGGAATTCTCTGCCCCGGAGAGCTGTGGAGGCTGGGTCATTGAATATATTTAAGGCAGAGATAGACAGATTTTTGAGCGATAAGGGAGTAAAGGGTTATGGGGAGCGGGCGGGGAAGTGGAGCTGAGTCCATGATCAGATTAGACATGATCTTATTGAATGGCTCGAGGGGCCGAATGGCCGAATGGCCGACTCCTGCTCCTATTTCTTATGTTCTCCTCACCAGATCTGACTGGACCTATTGGGTTTAGCTCTCCTCTGCCGAAACTGTTTACTATTCTCAGATCATACTGGAATGCAAAGATAACCCCACGCCTTCTCTTCATTATAACTGTCTTCTTAAACCCCTCTCCCCTGTTCCTCCACTCTCACCTCCAACAAGTGTGAAGTGCTCAAGGACTGACTTATCACTCAGATTGAGACCATCCGTTCATCTGCCTCTGCCACTTCCCTCTCTTTCCCTAGCCAACTGGGACACACTTCCCCTATAGTCCCTCTTGCTCTCGCCCTGAACTCACATCTTTCTCTAGTTTCTCTCCAATCTCCCTTCAAGCTCTTGCTGAGCTCACCTCATCCATGAGACCCACCTCTTCCTCCCTCGACCCTATTCCCACCAAACTGCTGACCACCCAACTTCCCTTCCCGGCCCCCATGTTGGCTGATCTTGTTATTAGTTTCCTCTCCTCAGGTACTGTCCCCCACCCCCCCTTCACCGGCCATTATCACCCCTCTCCTCAAAAAATCCACCCTTGATCCCTCTGTCCTTGAAAACTTCCCATCTCCAACCTCCCTTTGCTCTCCAAAGTCCTTGAGCGTGTTGTCACCTCCCAAATCCGTGCCCGTTTTTCAGCAACTCCATGTTTGAATCCCTGCAACGGCTCTTATCAAAGTCACATGACATTCTATGTAACCGTGGTAAACAATCGCTCCTCATCCTTCTCGACCTGTCTGCAACCTTTGACACTGTTGACCACTCCATCCTCCTCCAACGCCTCTCCACCATCGTCCAGCTGGGTGGGACTGCACTCACCTGGTTCCATTCTTATCCATCCAGTTGTAGCCAGAGAATCGCCTGCAATCGACTCTCTCCCTGCTCCTACACCGTTACCTCTGGAGTCCCCCCAAGGATCTAAACTTGGACCCCTCCAATTTCACCTGAATGGAAGGGGCAGCATTACCTGAAAACATAACACCAGGTTCCACACACAACACACCCAGCTCTACCTCATCACCACCTCTCTCAACCCCTCCTCCATCTCTAAATTGACACACTGCTCGTCCAACATCCAGTAAATGTCAGGAAAACCGAAGACATTGTCTTTGATCATTTCACAAGCCCCGTTCCCCAGCCACCGACCCCGACCCCCAGCCCCTGACCCCGTTCCCCCAGCCCCCGACCCAGTTCCCCAGCCACCGACCCCGACCCCCAGCCCCTGACCCCGTTTTCCAGCCCCCGACCCCGTTTTCCCCAACCCCTGACCCCGTTCCCCCAGCCCCCGACCCAGTTCCCCAGCCTCCGACCCCGTTTCCCCAACCCCTGACCCCGTTCCCCCAGCCCCCGACCCAGTTCCCCAGCCCCTGACCCCATTTCCCCCAGCCACTGATCCCATTCCCCCCAACCTCCAACCCCGTTCCCCCCAGCCCCGACCCCATTCCCCAGCCCCCAACCCCATTCCCTGACCCCAACCCCCAGCTCCTGACCCCCAGCCCCTGACCCCCAGCCCCAGCCCCCGACTCCATCCCTCTCCCTGGCATCTGTCTGAGGCTGAACCTTGGTTCCGTATTTGACCCTGAGTTGAGCTTCTAACCTCATATCCTCTCCATTAACAAGACTTATTACTTCCACCTCCGTAACATTATCTGACTCTGCCCCTTCCTCCGCTCACTGGCTGCTGAAACCCTCACCCATGCCTTTGTTACCTCTAGGCTCCACTATTCCAATGCTCCCCTAACCGGCCTCCCACCTTCCACCCTCCATAAACTTGAGATCATCCAAAACTCTGCTGCCTATAACCTAACTCGCACCAAGTCCTGTTCACCCATTGCCCCAGGTGCTCACTGACTTACATTGGTCCAGCAACCTCTCCATTTTAAAATTCCCAACTTTGTTTACAAATCTCTCCATGGGCTCACCCCTCCCTATCTCTGCAACCTCCTCCAGCCCCACAACCCCTCGAGATCTCTGCGCTCCTCAAACTGTGGCCTCGTGCACATCCCTAATTTTGAATTGCTCCAGCATTGCCGGCTGTGCCTTCAGCTGCCTGGGACCCTAACCCTCTCCGCCTCTCTACCTCTCTTTCCTCCTTTAAGGTGCTCCTTAAAACCTACCTCTTCGACCAAGCTTTTGGTCACCTGTCCTAATATCTCCTTATGCGGCTCGGTGTCAAATTTAGTTTGAGAACATTCCTGTGATGCGCCTTGGGATGTTTTGCTACGTTACAGGCGCGAGATAAATGCAAGAAGTTGTGGTTATTGATCAGGCTAAATAAATGCCGGTCTTCAATTCTGACGTGAAGACATTAAGGGGTTGAAATTAGGTTGTGGACGGCGCCTCTTACCGCCGGCAATGGGCGGCAAACGAGCGGCAAAGGGCTACCGTCGGCGTTAAGCCACGTCCCCGCCCCGGCTGAAATTAAGTCGGCTCTTTGGCTGAGGCTCCAAGACACAACACTGTGCCGGCTAACGCTTCCCGCGTGGTGACATCATCCCGCGTACAACGCCTCTTTGTCGCCTCTGTCGCGATATGTGCTTTGTACGCTGCCGTACCAACAGGGCTTGAAATAGTGGTGGTTAAAGAGTGGTTCTCGGACAGAATCACCCAGAAAGTTTTTTTCTTTATTTATTCCTGCGTGCTTTCATTAGTTTTACGAGTCGGGGAAGTGTGTGTGTGGATCGGAGAAGTTTCTGGTTTTTTTTTTATTCCCGTTTTTTCCCCCGAGTATGGTGGCAGCCTCCCAATGGGGAAATTCAGTCAGCCTCCTGAGCTCCCGCCTGAGGGGGGAGTGTGCAACGCCACTTTTTAGCGCTGCTCTCTCACCTTTGGGCGTAAAAACTGAATATTGCAGATGGAGCCTGCACCTAACGCCCGGCGGTAAAACCAGCTCTCAAGCGGGACACCACCTCAAAAACGGCCATAACCAATTTCGAGCCCTAAGTACTCACACATTAATATCACACACTGATTTGTTTTTGAATTGTGGATGGGGGGGCGGGGGTGGGGGGAGATTTCCTGGCCTGGGGCTTTGTAAATAGGGGACAAAGTCCAGGAAATGCTTGTAACACCACAGGTCTCAATGGCTACACCGACAGGTTATACAATGACAGCAACTTTCCATTCACACAGCAGATTACTGTGCAATGGTCATGTGCAGAGACAAAACAAGAACGTTTTGTGCATCTGAAATAAATAACAGAAAAGTGCTGGAAGGCCATGGTGAGTCACTCGGTGTCTACAGAGATAGACAGGGTTCGCATGTTGGGCGGGGGTCCCTTCTGGGCCTGACCAGGGTCCACATACGAAATGTTTGCGTATCCCTGTCTTTCAGCTGCTGACTAACCTGGTGTGGGTGTCCACTATTTACTTACCTTTTTATTTTGGATTAATCGCTCTGACACATATCGATATTCAAACCGAGCGTTCCCTGTGTTATCTGAAGGGCTCCTTTCTGTAATCTAGACTGAAGGCTGTACAACAGTTGTTCCCAGGTATCAAGTGTCCTGGGAACGGTTCCCATGTGCTGACAGGGATTTAGTATAGAGGGCGATGATCCGAGCCAGCCGAGCGAGCACCTAAAATTACCCCATGTAGTTGCAGCCGACGCAGCCTGTGATTTCAGTAGCCATGCAGAGGGAAGGATGCTGACATTGCTCAGTGAGTTCCTCATCAGCCTTGTGCTGCTTGGCTTTTTCCTCGTCAGCTGTCAGAATGTCTTCCAAATCGTGTCGAACACTGTGCAATTTGTGCTGAAATACATCCACCAGGAGCTAGACAAGGAGCTCGGGGAGACGGAGACCAGCTCTGACGATGAGGAGATCGTCACCACCAGGGTCACTCGACGGAGGCTCATTGTCAAGGTAGTGCCTGGATTGCAGTGGCTGTTCTTGGCCTGGGCGGGAATTGGGGTGGGGGTGGGGTGGGGGGGAGTGTGGCTCTGCTAATCAGTACGTGTATTGCTCGTTTGATTTCTGTGCCTGCACTGAGTACGGTGTTGGGTCATGCTGGTGAAATGCCGGTCTTTATATAGCTTGTTTTTTTTTTAATGAGCTGTGCTGCATGGCATTGCTGTAAGTGAAAGAGAAAGTGTGCAGGCTTCAGCTGGCAATACTCCCCGACATAGGCAGACCGTAATTAGGATTGGCATGGCCAGGCACGAATTGAAATGAGGTGGTTTGCAGAGATGGTAGATTGATTAATGGCTGACTTTGTGTGTGCGAGAGGTGGCTTCTTGCATCGGCAGTGCGCAGTTGGCAGTACCCAACAGTACCTTCACAGCCGAAGGCACATCGTGTAATAGAGCTCCACCTGGTGGACTACTGTGGTAATGCAACTGCTGATGTATCCAATGAAAGCATCAGGTGACAAGGTCACCTGACAAGTCCCCGCAGAGCCATTGTGCATGTGTGTGCTCGTGGTGTCGTAAACAAAATATCGCAAGTAGTACCATCATGGGCACCACACGTGCTTCGACACGAGGGTTCTTGGGGACCCCGATGAAGGAGGTGTGAAGTCCAGACCTTTGTCCTCATGGGACTTGCAACAACCCGTATTGGGACTGGCAGCACACTGATGGACAACAGAGACACAGCAGCACTTGCAAGTCATGGGTCTACCCCTGAAAGTCACTTCCCTGGTGTTCTAGCATGGCTATTGGGTCACAGTAAAATTCAGATTAACTGCACGATGTCGAACAAGGCCGGTTTAATTGTGATTGGCAAGATGCTATGAACAGGCAACATGGTGTCAGCAATCACCCCTTCAGTGTGACCATAGCAACAGAGAGGTAGTCATTGAACAATAGTGGGCTGATTGGATTCACCGATGCATTATTATTGCAGCGCAGTAACCTTTGGTCCGGTCCAGAGAAATAGTTTTTGTTCATTGGCATGCCCACACCCTTTATTTACAACAAGTCCCACCCATTGCTTGTTTCAAACTATGCATCCCACATTCTCTAAACACGCAGGCTGAATCCTCATATCATTATCATCATCATAGGCAGTCCCTCGGAATCGAAGAAGACTTGCTTCCACTCCTGAAGTGAGTTCTTTGGTGGCTGAACAGTCCAATACGAGAGCCACAGTCGCTGTCACAGGTGGGACAGGCAGTCGTCGAGGGAAGGGGAGGGTGGGACAGGTTTGCCGCACGCTCTTTCCGCTGTCTGTGCTTGGTTTCTGCATGCTCTCGGCAATGAGACTCGAGGTGCTCAGCGCCCTCCCGGATGCACTTCCTCCACTTAGGGCGGTCTTTGGCCAGGGACTCCCAGGTGTCGGTGGGGATGCCACACTTTATCAGGGAGGCTTTGCGGGTGTCCTTGTAACGTTTCCTCTGCCCACCTTTGGCTCGCTTGCTGTGAAGGAGTTCCGAGTAGAGCGCTTGCTTTGGGAGTCACGTGTCGGGCATGCGAACAATGTGGCCTGCCCTGCAGAGCTGATCAAGTGTGGTCAGTGCTTCAATGCTGGGGATGTTGGCCTGGTCGAGGACGTTAACGTTGGTGCGTCTGTCCTCCCAGGGGATTTGTAGGATCTTGCAGATCACACATTTCACATGGCAAAACTACCAGTGGCAGCACCTCAGATCCCAGCTGCAGCCCTTCATTTGGTGACTAGTTAGAGTGCTGGGGTTCTCGTGCACATCCCTTCCCCCTCCCCTTCCCAGCTCTGTAACCATGAGTCATCCACACCAGTTCCTGATTGCAATTCTCAGGTGGCTGCACCAACTGGAAACTTAGTGCGTCCCATGAGAAAAGTCTGGCCATTACTCCACGTCATTGGCTGAGAACCGAGAGCCTTGCTGTTCTTACGCTCAGGAATATAAGAAATTCGGCCCCTCGAGCCTGCTCTGCCATTCGATGAGATCATGGCTGATCTTCTACCTCAACTCCACTTTCCTGCACTATCCCCATATCCCTTAATATCCAAAAATCTATTGATCTCTGTCTTGAATATACGCAACAACTGAGCCTCCACAGCCCCCTGGGGTAGAGAATTCCAACGATTCACCACCCTCTGAGTGAAGAAGTTTCTCCTCATCTCTCATTCTTCTAAACTCTAGAGAATATCGGCCTAGTCCACTCACTCTCTCCTCATAGGACAATCCCCCCATCCCAGGACTCAGTCTGGTGAACCCTCAATAGCAAGTATATCCTTCCTTAGGTAAGGAGACCAAGGTGCAAAATTGCCCCTCTAAGAGGCGGTAATGGGGCGGTAAGGCCTTTCCGACCAGGAGCAGGTGGATTGGCCGACCCATCCGAAATTGCCCCCGGGCCCCAGATTTCCGCCGCGCCCCGTGTTCCAACCGCGCCCCGTGTCCCCGCCCCGTCGGGCGCATGCGCCGATCCCCTACCGCTCGGTGGTGACCCCTTACTGCCCGGCGATCCTTTCTGCCCCGCGAGGGAAATTGCCCCGCGGGAGTGGAGCCGTCGCCGCTCGGTGCCCCCGACACCTTTTCCCGGCGGGAAGCTGCCATTGGCTGGGCGGCGCGTCCGCCCTTAAAGGGGAGGCCGCAGCCGCCATTTTATTTTAACTGTTGGCCGACTCTGAAGTCGGTCCGACAATGGCGGCCACGGGTTCGGTCGGGCCCCTCTTGGGTACCGGGCCGTTGACCTGACCAAAACCCTCCCTGGTGGTTCAATGGGAGCCACTAAAGTGGCTGCAGAGCTCACAGCGGCCCTCCCCTTTAACTGACGTCAGAGCGGTGCCAATGACATCGCCCGCCTTCCGCCCCGCCCCACTTCCGGCCTGCAGCCGCCCGAAACACCGCCCCAACGAAATCACAGAGGAAAAGAGGACAAAATCCCTCTATTCTCCTTCCCATGGATTGGGATGGAGAATAATTATTTAATTCAAATTATCCGCCCCATTTGGACAATTTCAGCCCCCAAAACTGTACACAATACTCCAGGTGCGGTCTCCCCAGGGCCCTATATAATTGCAATAAGACATCTTTGCTCTTGTACTCAAATCCTCTTGTCATAAAGGCCAACATACTATTTGCTTTCTTAATTGCTTGCTGTAGCTGCATGTTAACGTTGTGATTGGTGTACCTATTGCGAGACAACAATTGGCAGAAACGTGCAAGTGTTGAATCTGCTTTAGTAACTGAAGCCAATGTGGTATTGCTGTCTATCGGTACTGCAGTGAGCAACAACATGTGGCGGGGGTACCCAGGTCCTAACCCAGCCGCGTTGCTGAGGGAAAATCCCACGTGGAAGCTGGGAGCGGACATGCAGGAGACTGGAAATCTCAGGACGATGATCATTGGACTCGTGTCTTCCATGGGCAAGTGCTGGCTCACAGCCACCGATGTCTGGAATCCACATGATGCCACTGAAGAATTACTCTCTCCGTTATTGGCATCATCTGAATCGGAAATGTCTGGGTGAAGATCCAGAGAGGAACGTTCGAGAAGCGGCTCATGAATCACATGGACCTTGTCAACCAGCCGAGCTTCTTTCGAGGGCACATACATCACAACTACAGTGTGGGAGCAGTTCCTGTGTCAGGGCTGAGCCCACACTGGAGGGAAGTGGGGGGGGAAACGCTGCTGGAGGAAGGACTTGCGCTCCACTTTGCTTTACAGTTAGTTTGGGCCTGAACACTTGACTTACATTACACATGTTTAGCATCATGGCAAAGACAAAACTGCTTCCCACCAACGCTAAACTCGCTGTGTAAATATATGCTGGGATTTCCCAAGCCTCCCTCTCCCTCCCCCCACCCCCCCAAACATTGAATATAATTACTTCCCTGGCTCTCTCCCCTGACATACAGGGGCAATAGGTCTGAGTGAGACATCCCACTGCCAAATGGGTTGGGCTTTCATTCTGGAGACCACGGACGTTCTTGCGGTTTGGAGGCATGGTATCAGCAGCTCTGTGTTTGACCACTGCAGCGAATGCTGATTTGAATGGGGTCGCATTAAAATCCCCAAATCCAGAGACACGGACCTCAGTCTAACCAAACGGTACAAATCCTGCACATTGTAACGCAACCTGCAAATCGTTTTGCGATCACTGTCAAAATCCTTCACTGCCTGACTGCAGCGTAACCTGGCAAAGTATACCTCCCACTCAGGTTCCAAGTCAAACAGTTGAGCGTGTTCTTGTTCCGACTGTTCGGACGGTTTCTAATTTTTATTTCCAAGAGGCTGAGCGGAACATGCAGATATTGTTCGAGGGGTTGATGAGTGAAGTGTTGGTTGGCAGTGTAGCAGGCCAAACACTGTGAAGAGAAAGGTTTGCTGAAGATGGTTAAGCTGGTTAAGAAGGCATATGGGATACTTGCCTTTGTTAGTCGAGGCATAGAATACAAGAGCAGGGAGGTTATGCTTAAACACAGCTGGAGTACTGCGTGCAGTTCTGGTCACCACATTACAGGAAGGATGTGATTGCACTGGAGAGGGTACAGAAGAGGTTTACAAGGATGTTGCCGGGACTGGAGAATTTCAGCTATGAGGAAAGATTGGATAGGCTGGGGTTGTTTTATTTGGAACAGAGAAGGCTGAGGGGAGACCTTATTGAGGTGTATAAAATTATGAGGGGCCTGGATAGAGTGGTTAGGAAGGACCTATTTCCCTTAGCAGAGAGGTCAATAACCAGGGGAAATAGATTTAAAGTAATTGGTAGGAGGTTTAGAGGGGATTTGAGGGGAACTTTCCTCACCCAGAGGGTGGTGGGGGTCTGGAACTCACGGCCTGAAAGGGTGGTAGAGGCAGAAACCCTCACCACATTTAAAAAGTACTTAGATGTACATTTGAAGTGCCGTAACCTACAGGGCTACGGACCGAGAGCTGGAAAGTGGGATTAGGCTGGGTAGCTCTTTGTCGGCCGGTGCGGACACGATGGGCCGAATGGCCTCCTTCCGTGCTGTAAATTTCTATGATTTTAAGATTCTAAGACTAGTAGATTACTGGAGCTAACACGATCCAGAGGTCCAGAGCATGAATGGGAGCAGTCTGACCCGGTAAACATGCTAAACCCGCGATAAAATGGAGACGCGGAAGAAATGACTGGACACTGCATAGATGTGGAAAGGGAGCAGGCCAGTGTGCTGTGTTTTGGACTCTGTAGCGACGACACGAAGGGCTGGACAGCCTCCATCTGTACTGGAGACTTTTCTGGTTCTCTGATGGGTTGACGATGAGTAAAAATGCTAAGGAATTGTGCTGCTCCATGCACTGGATAGAACTAGTAACCAGAATGGAAATGATTCCAGCTGACAGTTTAAAACTCATATTTAGAATTCCATGTTGCCAAATTTTACTTTGTGAAATTAATAGTGATGGTTTTGTTGCAAATATAGCACAACTGTTAAAATTGGCAGATTATATGAAGGTGAATTAAATATTGCATAATTAATCACATTGTAGAATTTCTACAGTGAATTCATCAGTCAGGCAGGTATCTGACAGTGCTCGATATAATGACATCAATAATTCTCCCATCTTAATTGGCTCCCCATCCCCCACCTTCAACACTCACTCCCTCCACCACCGGCGCCCCCTGGCTGCAGTGTGTACCGTCTACAAGATGCACTGCAGCAACTCGCCAAGGCTTCTTCGGCAGCACCTCCCAAACCCGCGACCTCTACCACCTAGAAGGACAAGGGCAGCAGGTGCATGGGAACACCACCACCTTCACGTTCCCCTCCCAGTCACACACCATCCCGACCTGGAAATATATCGGCCGTTCCTTCATCGTCGCTGGGTCACAATCCTGGAACTCCCTCCCCAACAGCTCTGTGGGAGCACCTTCACCACACGGACTGCAGCGGTTCAAGAAGGCGGCTCACCACCACCTTCTCAAGGGGCAATTAGGGATGGGCAATAAATGCCGGCCTTGCCAGCGTCGCCCACATCCCAGGAATGAATAAAAATAATCTTCCCCCAGACTGATGATCCAAAATGCGCTTGTCATGTAATCATTTGATATGTTTTCCAGCGTGCAATAAAGAGAAAGCAACGAGGGGATGGAGACTAGGTTAGATATGAATGGATCAGCAGCTGCTCTAAGTGTTAGAATTTGCAGCACTCACATTGCACAGACACCTGCTATACATTTCTTCAGACAATGCCCAATTTTTCCAGCTCGCTATCTTTTGTATCATAATGCAAGTTGTCTTGTATCCTTGCCAGCATCTCTGGTAAGCATACAGTGCACATAAGAACATAAGAATTAGGAGCAGGAGTTGACCGTTTGGCCCCTCGAGCCTGCTCCATCATTCAATAAATTCATGGCTGATCTCATCTTGGCCTCAACTCCACTTCCCTGCCCACTCCTCATAACCCGTGACTCCTTTATCATTCAAAAATCTGTCTATCTCCATCTTAAATATATTCAATGATCCAACCTCCACAGCTCTCTGGGGCAGAGAATTCCACAGATTCACCGCCCTCTGAAAGAAGAAATTCCTCCTCATCTCCATCTTAAATGGGCAACCCCTTATTCTAAAACTGTCCCCCTAGTTCTAGATTCCCCCATGAGGGGAAACATCCTCTCTGCATCTACCCTGTCCAGTCCCCTCAGAATCTTATGTATGCTTCCTTCAATGAGTACAGGCGCAATCTGCACTTCGGATACACCATGAGTACGGGATTTAAGCAATGAGCTGAGTTGTCAATCTCTTCAAGTAGGGGCAGTGTTACACTTGCACCAAAACTTTGGCTGGTTGTGCGAAATTGCGTTCCAAGTGTTTGTTGCTGAACAAGTGTCAAAGTTCTGTGGTCCTGACCTTTAGCCTCTCGCGGGCTATTGTCTTGCACTATTACGCAACGCCTCCGGGGGGGGCACGCGTGGGGGAGATTGCAGCGTTTAAGATTAACGTCTCGCTAACTCTTCTTCCATTCCAACACACAGGGCGAAGAAGCAAAGAACATTCCGGGAGAATCGGTGACAGAAGAGCAGTTCACAGATGAAGATGGCAACATAGTCACTAAGAAAGTAATGAAAATGATAAATATTTTACGGGGCAGGTCGTTCAGGCATTAACGGGGTATCGGCGCTATGTGGGGAATAGAAGACCTCTAGAAAAGCCAAGCACTATATATATTTGTGGGCGTCGCTAGCAAGGTGAGCATTTATTGCCCATCCCTAATTGCCCTCGAATGGCTTTCTAGGCCATTTCAGAGGGCAGTTAATCATCAACCACATTGTTGTGGGTCTGGAGTCACATATCGGTCAGACCGGGTAAGGGCAGCAGATTTCCTTTCCTGAAGGACATTATTGAACCAGATGGGCTTTTACGACAATCCGGTAGTTTCATGGTTGGCACTACTGATACTAGCTTTTTAATTCCAGATTTATTTAACTAACTGAATTTATATTCCCCAGCTGCCGGGGCGGGGTTTGAACTGATGTCTCCAGATCATTGGTCCAGGCCCCTGGATTACTGGTCCCGTAACATTACCATTGTGCTATGTTTCCTTGAACTAATGGCGCAAAATCACGACATTCCAGGCAATATGTTTCTGCACCATTTTATATTTAGTGTGACAACTTCATAGTACGAATGTTGTCACTGCACCAATAAAATGTGAAAGCTAAATGGTGACATTTAATTGATCAAAGTGTGAAATGGCCCTGGGGACATCAGCCTGAAGCTTGCTCTGAAGGAGAGGCCTGTGAGTCACTACACTGGAGTGTTGCTGTAGATAGGGCTTGGAGTTGTCACATTGCTGGCTGTTAAACACAGGTTTCCTACAGTGCGCATTTTTTGCTTGTTTCATCTCTGGAAGGGCATTAGTTCATGTGTTAGCCACCAAAATGCCGTGCAGCCTCCTTAATGAGCACTTGCGAGGCAAGGTACACGTCGTTCAGCACCTAACCCATCCTCTGGGCAGCCGTTCCTGGCAGAAGCCTCCATTCCTTTACCAAGATGGCGTCTTGCGCTAAACACGGGCTAAACTGGCGTTTCAACTTAAGAAAGAATGAAAGACTTGCATTTATATAGCGCCTTTCACGACCACCGGACATCTCAAAGCGCCTTACAACCAATTAAATACTTTTGGAGTGTAGTCACTGTTGTAATGTGGGAAACACGGCAGCCAATTTGCGCTCAGCAAGCTCCCACAAACAGCGATGTGATAATGACCAGATAATCTGTTTTTGTTTTGTTGATTGAGGGATAAACATTGGCCCCAGGACACCAGGGATAACTCCCCTGCTCTTCTTCAAAATAGTGCCATGGGATCTTTTACATCCACCTGAGAGAGCAGACGGGGCCTCAGTTTAATGTCTCATCCAAAAGACGGCACCTCCGACAGTGCGGCACTCCCTCAGCCTAGATTTATGTGCTCAAGCATAAGACCACATCTTGGCTACCTTGGAGGCTCTTTAGCGCCTAAAGTATCTGGGGGAAATCAAGCTCTTCCCCCACCGCAGTTTTTGTTTATGGTCAAAATATACAGTTGGGTGACTAATGTGCGAATGAAGTGAATGTAATCACGTTGCATCTTTTTTGTAGATTGTGCGAAAGGTTGTTCGACGGATGACACCCGGTGAAGGGAATGCAGAGACAGTGGAGGTGTTACACCAAGAGCCAGCGGGGTTAGAAAATCAGGCAGACGACGTCACAAAGTACAGCATATTAACGAGGGACACCATAAACAGCAAGGTAAAGCCGTCTTAAACATGCTGAGCACGGGCGGGCAAGTGCAGGCATCACTGCAGACACCTCACGCCAACAGGCCCCAGAACTAGGTGTGTGTCATGGGCACCCAGAATGCACCCTGTGTCATCCATTGTTTTCACAGAAGCTGCACCCTCCCAAACCGTTTGAGTTCCGCAACCTTTGGTGGTGGCATTATGTCCCCCTGTCCCTTTTGGCTAAGATCAAGTGTAGTATCTGTTCTTATCAGTTTAATATCCCCTATGGGGACATGATATTGAATTGATTTTTGGACAGGGAGCTGGATCAGGGGCTTGCCCCATCCTCTCCATGCACCGACCTGGTATTGCAATATTTCCAGGAACGGTGCAACTTCACCTCTCGGCCTTCTGGCCTAAGATCAAATACATTGGCGCAAAGTGATCTTTGGCGTTAGAGTTGATCTGGAAAGAAATTGGATAAAAAAAAAAAATGTTTTAATTAAAAAAAATTATGTCCCCCTGTCCCTTTTTGAATGATAATTCAGGAATGTACTGGGAAACCTTTGATGCCTTTGGCCACAGCAGCTACATCCTAGAGTAGGCCAACTTAAGATGGAGGCATATGCCCAGGAAGAGACGGCACCAGAAGATGCAATTGCCTCTTACTGCTGCGCATAAATCAAATGTAAATGTCCACCAAATATCACCTCCGGGATTTTTTTTTAATATCCACCAAATGAATTGTGATTAATGTTTAAACTGGAGCAGGTCAAACAGTCTAGATTTGTTGAACTATTCTAAGTTTGTCCAGTCTGTGTGTTTCACCTGTGACTGAACAGTCAGATCGGCGAGAGCAGTAATACTGGTTGCTTAATTGCACATCCCCAGGTTGTGTTGAGATGGTCTGATTCCAAGGGGGTTAGTCTGAGGGACAACAAAAGGGCATTGAAGCAGTATTGTCAGTTTTATATAGAGACAGCCATTTCATGGATCCAGTTCCTCTCTCTTCCAATCTTTCATCCTCTTTAAGGGATAGCTCGGACACCTGATCGATTCCTGAGTCTGCAAGGCAGAACGGGGACCTGGTTAGGGGTCCGGAAAAAGATGGTAATGAATCAGAGCTAGACGTTAATGACAGACTGAGCTTGAACGGCAGAGTGACCTTTCCTCAACACTAGGGTCTTTGGTTCTGAAAGATCTGGTGTTGGCTGGTGAGCTCACAGCAGATCAAATGTCTTTTTGTTGAGGTTATTTATCCAGTCAAAGTGACCGACGCAGCAGGTTGGGATGAGTGAGCTGAGAGGACAGCTCTGTGCTGACACGCCTCCTGGGCCCTGCTCCTCAATTCAACATGATGGTCTAAACAGACCGAGTCTTGTTCCCCCTCCAAGTCACGCACTTGGAAATATATCGGCCGTTCCTTCATCGTCGCTGAGTCAAAATCCTGGAACTCCCTCCCTAACAGCACTGTGGGAGCACCTTCACCACACGGACTGCAGCAGTTCAAGAAGGCGGCTCACCACCACCTTCTCAAGGGGCAATTAGGGATGGGCAATAAATGCCCAAATCCTGTGAATGAATATTTTTTTAAAAGACTCTTCCTCCTAGTTAGCACCACGCAACCATCATCATCATCGGCGGTCCCTCGAGTCGAGGATGACTTGCTTCCATGTCAAAAAGTTCACGGGTGTTTCAGTGAAGGACCTAATATTCCAGATCCCGAACTACATCCTGAAGGGTGGAAGATGCCTGTGCGTGGATTTTTTTAACGTGGGGTGACCGTTGCACACCAGCCACCACACGGGCTTGACAGAGCGAGGTCTTGGTCCAGTGGCAAGGGTTAACCAGGACGACTGGAGACCTGCTCTGCTGTACGGGACTAGTGCGCACATATCGCAGTGTGGGCTGGCCCGTGCTGCCCCTGGGCCCTCGCCTCTTCTGGGCCCCGATCACGTCCCTCTACAGTCTCTCGCCGCTCCTTCGCCCCGACCTCGCCGCTCCTGCTGTATCTGCCCACGCTCCAATCCTCGAGCACTGTGATTGGTTGCAGAACATGCTGCTCCCTGGGACCTCCGGCCTCTGAGCTCGATTCCTGTTGGTTCCCAGGGCAATCAATCACCACTCCCCATCACGCAACCAAGAGAGATGGTGAATACATCATCCATCTCGTGCCTGAGAATAATTTGAGTGTCTGTCCTTAACCCTGCACTTGACTAGTATTCCGGTTTACAAACCTTCGGCCTAGTATTGCTGCTACTTAATGTTCAGGAGCCATTGGTGCCATTGAACTGATTGCTAACTGCTCCTCCCTCCCTCGGGTGGTTGACTTCTCGTGGTCACACAGATATAAGGCCAATACAACATTTGTCACACCTGAATCCCACAATGGCCCAGGGTCTTAGAATTGTGCTTTCAGTTCCCCCGGTTGGTCTGAAACTGTGACAGGCACAGGGTGCACGATCAGAAGGTTTCTGTGCTATCTTGCCGGGTTTTATGGATATTTAAAAACTCTGCTCATCCATATCATAATACCTGGGTCCGAGACAGTTTCTCACACGTGCATTGTAAATATCCAACTCAGAACCATCGGCTGCAATATCACCAAAAGATGGCATGTTTTTGTTGAGTTTGGGATGACAGATTGTGTGTATTTGTATACTACTGTGTGCATGTGTGTGTGCATATACTGCTGTGTGTATGTACACTGCTGTGTGTGTGTATGTGCATATACTGCTGTGTATGTGTACACTGCTGTGTGTGTGTATCTATACACTGCTGTATGTGTGTGTTTACGCTGGTGTGTGTGTACACTTTTTTGTGTATGTGTATCTGTATACTGCTGTGTGTGTGTGTGTACACTTGTGTGTGTGTGTACACTGCTGTGTGCATGTATCTGTACAGGTATACTGCTGTGTGTGTGTGTGTGCGTATACAATGATGTATGTGTGTGTATGTGTACACGGCTGTGTGTGTATTCACTGCTGTGTGTGTGTGTACACTGCTGTTTGTGTGTATCTGTACAGGTAGACTGCTGTGTGTGTGCGTTTACAATGATGTATGTGTGTGTATTTGTACACGGCTGTGTGTTTGTGTGTGTATTTACACTGGTGTATGTGTACACTGTTGTGTGTTTACAGGGTGTGTGTGTGTATCTGTATACTGCTGTATGTGTGCGTGTATCTGTATGTGTGTGTACACTGCTTTGTGTGTGTGTGTGTATCTGTAAGTGTGTGTACACTGCTGTGTGTGTGTGTGTGTGTTTACACTGGTGTATGTGTACATTGCTGTGTGTGTTTACAGGGTGTGTGTATCTGTATACTGCTGTATGTGTGTGTATATCTGTATGTGTGTGTACATTGCTGTGAGTGTGTGCGTGTGCTGCTGTGTGTGTGTATGTGTGTATATGTGTACTGCTGTGTGTGTGTATGTGTGTATATGTGTACTGCTGTGCATGTACATTGCTGTGAGTGTGCGCGTGTGTGTGTATATGTGTACTGCTGTGCATGTACATTGCTGTGTGTGTGTTTAGATTCACTTTTCTCTTTCCTTCATTCTGTCTGTCTTACCCGTTGTGATTTACTCTCTCCCCATTCATTCTCTGTGACTGTGTTTCTGTGTTGTCGGACTCTGTTGTCTCCACTGTCTCACTCAGCTGGGAGAGAGGGATAGTGCCTTGTACAATGAGTGGATTCAAGGTCGAATGGGTGCACAGATTGTGAAGAGAATCGGCTCGCACACGAATACGCCAAAGCAATGATTTAGGGATGATTACAGAAAGGTAACTGGAATTCTAAGAAACCTTAGAGATTCTCACCCCCTGATATCTTGTTTAATGCCGTTGTGCTTAGAAACAAAAGTCCAAAGTTGGAGTTCAGTGTTACTGTAAAGATACAGGGGTGGAACATGTACTCACCGAACAAAATTCCTGCAACACTCTTGCGTAGTCATCTCTCTCCTGTAACGCTCCTCTGTCCGAATAGAGCCTGTGTGTAACATTTCATACATAACCCTCTCCCAACACTAATGTTATCTAAAACACTGCTGAAACGCTACACTTGCGTGGGATCTAAAGACAGATTTATAAGGAGCGTGAAATCACGGATCCAGGGTGCCTTACATAGGATATAGGGCACAGAAAGAGGTCATTCAGCCCAACCAGTCCGTGCCTTCATTAAAACAGTATGGTTAAATGGGAAGGATTCATTCTCTGCAAGTCAACTGTGACCTTTGACCTTTGGCACTGCCTTCAGGTTCAGCCAAAAGCTTATTGCTGTACATGTACGGCCCAAATGAAAATGTTGTGGGCGCTCTGTTTAATTAAATGGAGCATTTTAACGCAGCACAGATCCATTCTCCACAGTTTATCAATCGTTAAGGCCCCTTAAACTATTTGGCGCTACTCCTGAGAGCTTTAGGATCAAAAGCTGTGCAGCTCTGTAACACAATTTGTGGGTTCAGACTTCGCCTCAAGTGCTTTGCACAGACCATTGAGTGAGACGTGTAAAGTGGGAGCCTTATACCGAGGGTGGGGTGTAACAGAGGGAGTGTTATAACTGAGAACCTTACACTGAGAGTGATGTGTGTAACGGAGAGTGGATATAACTTTTCTCAAATCTTCATGTCTGTCTCTCTTTCTTTTCCATCTCTTGGTCGCTTATGCTTCCAGGTTTTGTCCAAATGGTATGTTGGCCTTTATTACAGGAGGATTTGAGTATAAGAGTAAAGGCATCTTACTGCAATTATATAGGGCCCTGGTGAGACCACACCTGGAGTATTGTGCACAGTTTTGGTCTCCTTACCTAAGGAAGGATATACTTGCCATAGAGGGAGTGCAACGAAGGTTCACCAGACTGATTCCTGGGATGGGGGGATTGTCCTATGAGGAGAGATTGAGTAGACTAGGCCGATATTCTCTAGAGTTTAGAAGAATGAGAGGTGATCTCATTGAAACATACAAAATTCTTAAAGGGCTTGACAGGGTAGATGCAGGGAGGGTGTTTCCCCCGGGCTGGGGAGTCTAGAACCAGGGGTCACAGTCTCAGGATAAGGGGTCGGCCATTTAGGACTGAGATGAGGAGAAACTTCTTCACTCAGAGGGTGGTGAATCTTTGGAATTCTCTGTCCCAGAGGGCTGTGGAGGCTCAGTCGTTGAGTATATTCAAGACAGGGATCGATAGATTTTTGGATATTAAGGGAATCAAGAAATATGGGGATAGTGCAGGAAAGTGGAGTTAAGGTCGAAGATCAGCCGTGATCTTATTGAATGGCGGAGCAGACTCGAGGGGCCGACTGGCCGACTCCTAATTCTTAAGTTCGTATTTTCTTATCTCCCGTTAACTGTTGGGTTTTCCCGGTAAGATGGTGTATGTTAAATGATAGGTGGTGCTCAGATACAGTATACTTCACCCTATAAATACTGCTCGAAGTGCTGTCTGTTACTGATCTATTCGTGCCCAGCTGTGTGAGCTGGAGATCAGGTTCCATCTCAGCATGAAAGTCCCAGTAATATGACAGGAGATCAGATTATCAAAATAGTGGGAGGAAAGGCTGGAATGTGACTGAAGGAGGTTTATGGATAAATTAGTCACAATTAGCTCAAATCTGAATCAGAACCAAGAGATATCGTTGCTTTAAACATTTAATGTGGGGCGATGAAAAGATGCCGGGTATCAGTATTGTGAATTTTGTTTAATTCATTCACGGGATGTGGGCGTCGCTGGCAAGGCCAGCATTTATTGCCCATCCCTAATTGCCCCTTGAGGAGGTGGTGAGCCGCCTTCTTGAACCGTTGCAGTCCGTGTGGTGATAATTCTTTAAGCGGTTTAATGCAACTGGCCATTTCAGAGTCAATCACATTGCTGTGGGACTGGAGTCACATATAGGCCAGACCGGGTAAGGGCGGCAGATTTCCCTCCCTGAAGGACATTAGTGAACCAGATGGGTTTTTGCCACAAGCCGGTAGTTTTATGGTCACCGTTACTGATACTAGCCTTTTATTCCAGATTTATTTAATGAACTGAATTTAAATTCCCCAGCTGCCGTGGTGGGATTTGAACTCATGTCTCTGGATTACCACTGTGCTATTGTTCCCGGTAACAGCTTGTGTCCGATTAAAAAAGACCCACCTGGAAATTAAGATGAGCTCTGCTATAACTGTGTCAGATTCCACTGTCCACTGTGTTAATGGCTTAAAATAATTGACAAAGGAATTTGACGCCAAATATGTCCATTGTACAATAATCTTATGAATCAAACATCTCTCTTGTGCAAACTAACACCAGCCAAATCTATTCACTTTACTGCAAGATCTTTCACAGCAGAGGTGGGGAATAGACCTCCCACCACTCTGAACCAGACAGGCCCCCAGCCTCAGCGTTGGAGCGGCAATAAAGCGAGTCCTCATCACAACACTACAATGTCACACTTGAGTTTCCAGCTGTGTTCCAGAGATGCAGCCTGTAGCCCCCCCGCCCCCCGCCCCAGAGACCCTCACCCCACCCCGGCTAGAATTAAGTGAAGATGTTTGGACAAATGGACACTTTCAGGAGGAGGCCATTCGGCCCCTCGAGCTTGCTGCGCCATTCAGTGGTGTGATCAGTACCTCAAACCCATTCACCAGCCTTTGACCCATATCCCTTGATACCCATACCCAACAAAAATCAATTCATCTCCGTCTGGAAAACTTCAATTGACCCAGCATCTATAACCATTCAAGGGAGCAAGTTATAGGTTCCACTACCCTTTGCATTTGAAGTGATTCCTGATCTCATTCCTTAATGGCCTGGCTCTGATATTAAGATTATGTCCTCTTATTCCAAATTTCCACCCCCACCCCCCGAGGAGATAGGTTCTCTTTAACTGCCCTATCAAATGCCTTAATCGTTTTAAACACCTCAATTAGATCACCTCTCAACCTGCTAAAATTAAGGGAATACAACCAAATTTTATGGAACCGATCCTCATAATTTCACCCTATAGGCCCTGGTATCATTTTGGTGAATCTGCGCTGTCCCTCTCTTCAAGGCCGATATATCTTTCCTGAGGTTCAGCCAAAACTGAAAGCAATACTGCGGATTCCCCCTCCACGTTCCCCTCCAAGTCACACACCGTCCTGACTCGGAAATATATCGGCCGTTCCTCCATCGTCGCTGGGTCACAATCCTGGAAC
Organism: Pristiophorus japonicus; assembly: GCF_044704955.1. Lineage (NCBI taxonomy): Eukaryota > Metazoa > Chordata > Chondrichthyes > Pristiophoridae > Pristiophorus > Pristiophorus japonicus. The sequence continues at coordinate 65,981,988 of NC_091998.1, read as the reverse complement.
TCCCTCCCTAACAACACTGTGGGAGCACCTTCACCACACGGACTGCAGCGGTTCAAGAAGGCGGCTCACCACCACCTTCTCAAGGGGCAATTAGGGATGGGCAATAAATGCCGGCCTTGCCAGCGACGCTCATACCCCAGGAACAAATTTATTTTTAAAGATGGGATCTAACCAAGTCTCTGTATAACTAAAGTATCACTTCCTCTCCATTTCATTCCAGCCCCCTTGAGATAAAGGCCAACATAGCATTAGCATTTTTGATGACTTTTTGTACCTGTGCATTAGCTTTTAGTGATTTGTGCACCTGAACATAAGAAATAGGAGCAGGAGTCGGCCATTCGGCCCCTCGAGCCTACTCCACCATTCAATACAATCATGGCTGACCTGATCATGGGCTCAGCTCCACCTCCCTGCCCGATCCCATAACCCTTTACTCCCTCCTCCACAAACACTTGTCTCCCACCATTATAAAAATAATAGGATTTGCCTTTCTTGGATCCAAAGTGCATGACCTCACGTTCCCCACATTGAACTGGTATTTCCCACCCACTAAGTCTGTCTGTGTCTCCTCGTAGCTTCCTGACACCATCTACACAACTTGGAGACACAACTCTCTATTCCTTCATCCAAGTCATGAATGTACATGGTGAAAAGCAGATGCACCAGTCCAGATCCCTGCCAATTGGAGAATGTTCCCCTTTATTCCTAGTCTGTTGATTCCTTATGCAAAGTGTGCAGAGGAGAGGAGAGATTGAGATTCAACTGAAATGCCGCTGATGGTAAAACAGCCTGGCAGTACTCAGTGTCCAAGTTTGCACATGAAGGTTGGCTTCTTGGTTGAGGACGAAGAATCGAGTTAGTGGAAGTAAAACCGCAACCCAAAAGAAGGGGCAGCAAATTGGAGTGTGGGGAGGAGGAATACATTGAGGTACATCAGTGAGGTAACAGAGCTGGGAGCTCTTCAAAGTATCAGGATATTTGTATAGTTTCATATGAACAACTATATCTCTGGAAGTCTTAGATAAATAAATTTGCATGAGCGAGCTACCCTAACACAAGTTCTAATGGAATGTAACCGCTTGCATCATTCCAAGACAAATAGTAATGCTGCTCAGTTTTGCTGCATTTGTCACCGAGGGCTCAATTTTCCCCAGTGATTTGCGGCATTTTTTTTTGGAGCAGGCTGCTCTTTTCAGCCTAGGTTGAAAAAGCACAGTTTCCCGATCAATGTGCACCAGCGTAGCTCAGTTACAATTTTTTTGTTCAGCCAACGGAGGTGTAACCAGCCACCCGCGCCAATTCTGGCCATTTAGGGAAGTTTGGCCAGCTGAGAGTTACTCCAGTTGTGCTTAGGCCAGTGTATGTGGCCTCTGCAGAAACACCTTCCGGAGAGTTAAAGAAATCGGCGCAGCACATGCCCGGACACAGTGAAAGAATTGAAAAACACATAGCAGCAACTTACCTCCAACCCTTCCCGAAGGACTTGCCAGTCCGGTCCCATTCTCGGTCAAGAGAGAGAGAGAAGTTGGTGCTCTGTGTATTTCAATTCTTTTAATGTGTTGGGAGCTGGCTGTATGCTTCACTTTGCAGCCTCAGCTCACATTGTGTCCCTGGTTACCATGGCAACCCGATCGTTTTGGTGCAGATCAAGGCTTCGCCCCCAAAACTAAAGGTCGGGTTACGCTACGCCAAAAAATGAAGAGATCCAACGGGGAAACTTAGAATATTTTTTGTTGCCGTAATTAGGCCCCCAAAAAATCGGGCATAATTCTTCAAGTACACCAAAAAAATGCTTTGGGGAAAATTGAGCCCCATGATTGGTGCAATTTGGCAGCAGAGAAAATTAACTTTGTGGGCTTTTCTGAAAGGTCTCAGGAGGATGCCACTAAACTCTCAGTAATTGTTGCAAGTGTAAAAAGATTAAACAATCTATAATTTAGATCAAAGTTGGTGTTGAAGGGTTGAGTTTTTCTCTGAGGCTCCCCATACATTGTACTTGAACTATTGAATCAGAACTGGTGAACGTGATACCCACCCCTGAAATGTGTGAAGCGTTTAAGTTGTAAGCACCTCCTCCGATATCCCTGGAGCAACCTGCCTGCCTCGCAGCTGCCGACATGTGTAGAAAACGGGAGGAGTCACAAGTTCACCAAAATTCTACGGTCAAGATCGGACGCAAAAAAGCATTGATCCTGAAAATGAGTTTCTGAATACTAGCAAGTTGTGTGGTTTGCTGTGTGTGCCCATATGTGTAGTACGGAACTTCACAAGCAGCTGCCACTGGTCAGTGGGTTATCCCCTGGAGGTACCCTTTGGTCACATTCTGAGCTTCCAGTCACAGCTTCCATATGGATGGAGTTTAAAGATACTTCACATTGCCCTATTTTAACCCCATTCCCTCCCCCACATACCTACCACAAAAGATTTGGATGGCTGTGATATATTCTTACGACATCACGCACACAACACACACACACACAAGTTGTCTCCAATACAGAAAATCTATCGTGACGTGGCTGCATGACCCTTTTATTATTGACATCAGTAGTTGCATTGCCACAGTAGTGCACTAGGTGGAGCAGTAGTCCACTGGGGGGAGCTCTGTTCCGCTTCTCCCTCCTTAATGAAGAAGTAATCAGAACACAATAATCATTATACATAACTTGCATGGTTATATACAACAAAAGATACTGACTTATTTTTCCATATTTACAAATCAAACTTAATCACTGTGAGCTTGCAAGCTTTGTCGAATCTGTCTACAGTAACAGGGGGCTCGTCTCAGTAATAGGACAGCCTGAGTTTGCCCTCTCTTCCTACCACATGGCAGTGAGGCAGGAGCTTGGGCTGAAGCCCATGGTCACGAAGCTGCCCCGCTGCTCCTACACCGTCACAAGTGAGGAGCACATGGAGCGGCGAAACGTGACCACTTCGAATACTTCCCCATGTCAGGAGTTGCATTGGCTTCGGCACAAGGTTGGACTGCTCCTGTTAGTTAGAGCCCAGCATTCCTCACTTCACAACCCAACCGAGGTTCCCCCTCACTTACCCTCGCGCTCCGTGAGAACTACAATTATATTTCCCAAGGTGGGTACATCCAACATAAAGGCCAGGAAGGTCCCAGGATCAAGTCGGCCAATCTCAGCCCTGATGGTCGTGGGGGCAATGCACTCAGCCTGCGATAGGGAGGGAGAAAGCTGATTGTCCTCTGCTGGAAAGGCTCGGATAAGGTTGTGTGACCTCCCTCCCTCTCCCCCATGCACACACAGATTGTCCCCTTGCTGAGGCACTCAAGGGTTGTCGATGGCTAAAAATCATTAACAAAGAAGTGAAGAAAACTGGGGGGGGAGAGTGAATATTTCACTGAAGGTCTTAGTTAAAAAACTTTAGTTAAAAGTGTTTCAAACTAGATTGCTGAAGTTTAAGATATATAATTGGAGAGCATTTATATTACTGACAAACCCTGTGTTCAATGCATGGGCATGGTGTTCCACAATCATATATTCATTCTCTCTCTCTCTCTCTTCTTAATCCCATCCACTAATTCTTTCCCTTTGCTTTGCAGGGAACTGTATTTAAAACACGGCCTTGAGAGGAGGAAGCAGAGGAACTGGGGGCTGTGAGAGAGACAGACTATACATTAGGCTCCAGGCATGATTTCTATAAGAGAGTAACTATTATCAATTAGCATGATTGACTGCCAAAGCATGTACTCTATCGTACCGCCTAAGGGACTGAATGATTACTATTGACAGACAGCTGGGAGGCACACCCCTTCCATCGGAACAAGGAGGAGGACAACCCAAGATGAGGGCTGCATCAAAACAGCAATATCAAAAAAAAAACTAATTCAGTCGCTTTACTGCTCACGTTTATAATTGGGTTTGAACTAGCGTCTTGGAGTTTTCAATACAATTGTTTTGCTGTCTATGATTAACTTAATACTATGCAAAAACAGCAATGCACAGCAATATATTCAGCAGCTGTCGCGGTAGGTACCAGGGCAGCTGTCTAAAAGACAACTTTAGTTTGCATCAAAGCTTTCTGGTATTTTTACGAGACTAGATCAGCGCTAATCCTTTGAGTACTGATTGTGTTTGCAGCTTATAAATTCTGTTACTCTATTTTTTTTTAAAGAACTATGTGTGAAATTTCTGTTGGATTTGAATATCGTCCCACAACATTATTAATTAACCAGAGGGCTGCATTCTCTGTTCTCTGTATTAAACAGTAAAGAGCCACCCTTGTTGGTTTCTGTAAGTTAAGGTTTACCGTTTGCTCTGCGTTGGCCTGGACGGGGTTGGTTTTTGGGGCAGCCTCTCCAGAAACTTCTAAAAGGCGAACCGAACATTGAATTCCCTCTGTTAAGGCATTGGTCATGTAAATGCTCATGTGTAAAATTCCTGCCTGTTATTGTCGAGCCGTAGTTGACCTCTCAGAGGGAATTTGTTAACAACTCCGTTAAGACAGCGCTGGAAAAGACATTTAACTCAAAACGCTTTAACCAGATGTCATTAAACCCCAAAAGCCAGCTTCTGAAAACCAAATGCCCATTGTTGCCCCCCCCCCCCCCCCACCGTTTAACTTTGTGTGGAATCATTACTAGTGCTGCAGGTTTTCAATAAATATTCATCAGCAAGGGCAACTTCCAAAACTCAAACTTTGGTAGCCTCCCAGTCTGCCACTCTCCCTGGCATCCATCCCCAACATGCACGATTTAATTCAGTCACAACTGACTTCCTGCCACGTTGCGGAGTGAGGGGGTGGGGCGGATCTGCAGACACGACCTGCCCCCTCTGCACAGAATAACCTGCAAAGATTTAAACCCCTGTTCCTCACTTATTGATATTGGCGACTATAAACCACCACAGCTCGGGATGTGGGCATCGCTGGCACGGCCAGGCAATTGCTGCCCTTCCCCAGTTGCCCACTGGACTGAGTGGGTCGCTAGGACACGTCAGAGAACAGCCAAGAGTAAACCATGTCGGTGTGGGGCCTGGAGTCACATGTAGGCCCAGACCGGGTAAGGGCAGCAGTTTTCCTTCCCTAAAGGATATCAGTGAACCAGTTGGGTTTTTATGACAATCCAACAGCTTCACAATCACTTTTACTGATCCCAGCTTCATAGTTCCAAATTTATTTTTAACCAAATTTAACTTCTCAACCGATCACGGTGGGATTTGAACTCACGATCTCGGGATTGTTGGTCCATTGTTATTATTGTTAGGGTTAACACCATTGGATGCCTGAATGAATGCTGAATTTCCCAGGAATATGTCTCCGTCAGGTTCTGCTTCTTTCCAATTGGTTGAAGGTTCTCCCGTCTCCCTCTCTGGGTTACTTGTGTGTCCGCCGCAGCTCAGTGAGTAGCGGAGTCAGAAGGTCGTGGGTTCAAGTCCCACTCCAGAGACTTGAGCACAAAAATCTAGGCTGACACTGTCGGAGGTGCTGTCTTTCAGATGAGACGTTAAACCGAGGTCCCATCTGCTCTCTCGGGTGGATGTAAAAGATCCCACGGCACTATTTTGAAGAAGAGCAGGGGAGTTCTCCCTGGTGTCCTGGGACCAATATTTATCCCTCAATCAACATAACAAAAACAGATTATCTGATCATTATCACATTGCTGTGTGTGGGAGCTTGCTGTGCGCAAATTGGCTGCTGCGTTTCCCACATTACAACAGTGACTACACTCCCAAAGTACCTCATTGGCTGTAAAGGGCTTTGTGATGTCTGGTGGTCGTGAAAGGCGCTATATAAATGCAAGTCTTTCTTTTCACGTTGCTCTCTTGTATAAGTATTCCTTCAATGAGGGAGCTTTAAAAGCTGCAGGGTTTCACTGCAGACTTGGAGTAAAAATATAACTTGAATATTGTGGAGTGGTAGCCTTGACTGCTGAAAGTGAATAATGGGCTTTGCCCACTAGTGCCAAGTGGGTGATGTTAGCCCCGCTGCCCATTGCACTCCACCCCTGCCCCCAGTGTTTGTAAAACTGAACAATGTGGTCCAGAATGTGGTATAAAGATGAATCTGGGCATATTATTTAAAAGGAAAGAAAGACTTGCATTTATATAGCACCTTTCACGACCACCAGACGTCCCAAAGCACTTTACAGCCAATGAAGTACTTTTGGAGTGTAGTCACTGTTGTAATGTGGGAAACGCGGCAGCCAATTTGCGCACAGCAAGCTCCCACACACAGCAATGTGATAATGACCAGATAATCTGTTTTTAGTGATAAATATTGGCCCCAGGACACCGGGGATAACTCCCCTGCTCTTCTTCGAAATAGTGCCATGGGATCTTTTACGTCCTCCTGAGAGAGCAGACGGGGCCTCGGTTTAACGTCTCATCCGAAAGACAGCACCTCTGACAGTGCGGCACTCCCTCAGCCCTGCACTGGGAGAGTCGGCCTAGATTTTTGTGCCCTGGAGTGGGGCACACTCTCAGCACTTGGGATTAATCTGCTTGCAATTGCGTGTGCCGTGTGGCGTTCATTACACACTCAATAAACACTCCGGATTCCAGCTCCTTCTCCAACTGGTGTCACTGTTCGGGAGGCTGCATCGACACACTGTCGCAATAGCCTATCTAAAAGGGGCGTTGTGTGTGGGGCAGGGTTGGAGGCGGGTGGGGTGAGCATTACAACACAGAGGGGCACATGCGCTGCCCATCAGTAACAGCTTAACGTCATCATATCTTCTGCATTGCTCATTTTGAAAGAATATTTCCTTGAGTGCGATTAGGGCAGACAGGGTGGAAGGGAATCTAATGGGCATTGCAAGCGAGATCCCAGCAAGTGGACCTCAAATGTGGCCAAACATTGGCTGGCAGGGTCAGGTTGCACTGGCGTACGAAACTTACTTTATGTTTTTTCTTAAGTCAAATCGCAATTGTTTCTCAAGGCAGACACTGTCAGTGGGATATGATGGTGGGAATCCTTGGAGGCGGGGTCACTGAATATATTTAAGGTGGAGATAGACAGATTTTTGAATGCTAAAGAGTCAAGGGTTATGGGAGCGGGTAGGGAAGTGGAGTTGAGACCAGGATCAGATCAGCCATGGTCTTATGAAATGGCGGAGCAGGCTCGAGGGGCCGTATGGCCGACTCCTGCTCCGGTATCTTATGCTCTTCAGCCCGACCTTGGAGTGTCTGATTGGACGCTCGTTGAGGTGGAGGCGTTCCTTTTGACAAAGACAAGGGTAGCAACAAACGCTGCCCTCCCCCTTTGCGTGCGGCAAACAGCAGCAAGATCCTGTATAGCAATAAATCAGCTGTTGCACTGCATGCTACACACCAGCCCTCACCGGGTACTTGGAGCCCGTCCTGCTGTCTGTCTGACCGAAGAGCCAGCGCGGATATATAGTCCCAAACCAAATCCCAACACCACAGGCCCACGACTGGCATCCCATCTGTAAATGGGCTAAGCCCAGTGCTGTCCAGAGGAAATGGTCACCCTGGCAAGCTGTCCCAGCATCCTCTTCCTGACTAGTCTGCAACTGACCCCGCATGAATCTCGGAGATTCGTGCGATCCATCCCGAACTCACAATATCGTACACATCGTGGTCACATCACTACGTGTGGAAACCTAAACAGTTCACCAGATTTACACACACACTCACACTCACACACTCACACACATACATACACAGACACATATACACACACACACACTCACACACATACACACACTCACATATATACATACATACACTCACACACACATACACAGACACATATACACACAGATACACACACACACATACACACTCATATATGCACACACATACACTCACACACACACACACTCACACATACATATACTCATACACACACTCACATATACACACATACACACTCACACACTCACAGACACATGCACACTCATACACAGACACTCACATACATACATACACACACACTCACACACGCAAACACACACATACACACTCACACACAAACACACTCTCTCACATACACACACTCACACACACACACACATTGAGAATGTCTATGTCTTCAATGAGTAAAAGGAAGTGATGATTGATCACCAGCTGCTGTAACATCCCATGCTCCCTGTACATTGAATCGTAGCACTTCCTGAAGCTGAACTGACACGGCAGCTCTCCACACAGCCCTGTTGTGCAGGACACTTTGTTCTGCTTTACTACCTAGGGAAACAGTCATCATATCCAAGACGTATTTGCTATTGACCAGCCAATGACACATGCCACTGAACTTTCAGCAGACTCCAATAATTTTCTAACACTGTCATTGCGACTACAACATTAAGTTAGTTCCTCTGTCATTGCTGTGTCATCTTCAGAGGACAACATGTCCCCCATTGCTTTGAGCTCATTGATTGGTTTATGCACTGATTTCAAGTTGCCAAATGAACCATGGGTTCTTTGCTTAAGAATTCACAGCAACACATTGCTATTGAGAACTAGTTGGTTTATTAACAAAGGTTTAACAATCACACTACACATTACCAGTTCATCCACCAGGCTCACTACCACCTGCCTCATCGTGGATCCCCCGAACCCAACTGGCTGGGGTTTTATTGAGTCTTGTGAACATCACGTGACTGGCTAAACCACTCCCAACTCAACAGCTATTTTAAAATAACTTTAAGTCAAGTGCGCCCTTTTGGTAAGGGCACTAGAACCTACAAATTTAGACTAGAACTGGGAACTTTGCCAAATCAAATTAAAATTCTGTTCCCGGTTGAAATGATGCACTCCAGTCCCTCCGGCGCCACCTCTCGCGGAAGGCCGCGAGCATACCGGTGGACACCGCGTGCTCCATCTCCAGGGACACCCTGGCTCGGATGTAACCGCGGAAGAGACGCAGGCAGTCGGGCTGAACGACCCCCTCGACTGCCCGCTGCCTGGACCGGCTGATGGCCCCCTTGGCCAGGTCCAGGAGCAGTCCTTAGGGCAACAGTTCTACAAACCTGTGAGCATCCTCACAGGTGCCTATTTTGTGAAGCCATGCGATGCTTTGGTTCAGTGGTGTTTACATAGAAACATAGAAACATGATCCCTCTAGTAGTAAGGACTACATCTAACTCCTTTTTGAATATATTTAGTGAATTGGCCTCAACAACTTTCTGTGGTAGAGAAATCTACAGGTTAACCACTCTCTGGGTGAAGAAGTTTCTCCTCATCTCGGTCCTAAATGGCTTACCCCTTATCCTTAGACAGTGACCCCTGGTTCTGGACTTCCCCAACATTGGGAACATTCTTCCTGCATATAACCTGTCTAAACCCATCAGAATTTTAAATGTTTCTATGAGATCTCCTCTCACTCTTCTGAACTCCAGTGAATACAAGCCCAGTCGATCCAGTCTTTCTTGATATGTCATGGCTGCCATCCCGGGAATCAGTCTGGTGAACCTTCGCTGCACTCCCTCTATAGCAAGAATGTCCTTCCTCAAGTTAGTTTGTTGAGACAGTGCATCGCGTTGCTGTTCTGGCTGTGAGCGATGCAAGTTCAGGGACTGAAGTCAGCCATTTAGAGTTTCGGCTTGAGAAGAACATAAGAACATAAAAATTAGGAACAGGAGTAGGCCATCTAGCCCCTCGAGCCTGCTCCGCCATTCAATAAGATCATGGCTGATCTGGCCGTGGACTCAGCTCCACTTACCCGCCCGCTCCCCGTAACCCTTAATTCCCTTATTGGTTAAAAATCTATCTGTGATTTGAATACATTCAATGAGCTAGCCTCAACTGCTTCCTTGGGCAGAGAATTCCACAGATTTACAACCCTCTGGGAGAAGAAATTCCTTCTCAACTCGGTTTTAAATTGGCTCCCCCGTATTTTGAGGCTGTGCCCCTAGTTCTAGTCTCCCCGACCAGTGGAAACAACCTCTCTGCCTCTATCTTGTCTATCCCTTTCATTATTTTAAATGTTTCTATAAGATCACCCCTCATCCTTCTGAACTCCAACGAGTAAAGACCCAGCCTACTCAATCTATCATCATAAGGTAACCCCTTCATCTCCGGAATCAGCCTAGTGAATCGTCTCTGTACCCACTCCAAAGCTAGTATATCCTTCCTTAAGTAAGGTGACCAAAACTGCACGCAGTACTCCAGGTGCGGCCTCACCAATACCCTGTACAGTTGCAGCAGGACCTCCCTGCTTTTGTACTCCATCCCTCTCGCAATGAAGGCCAACATTCCATTCGCCTTCCTGATTACCTGTTGCACCTGCAAACTAACTTTTTGGGATTCATGCACAAGGACCCCCAGGTCCCTCTGCACCTCAGCATGTTGTAATTTCTCCCCATTCAAATAATATTCCCTTTTACTGTTTTTTTTTCCAAGGTGGATGACCTCACATTTTCCGACATTGTATTCCATCTGCCAAACCTTCGCCCATTCGCTTAACCTATCTAAATCTCTTTGCAGCCTCTCTGTGTCCTCTACACAACCCGCTTTCTCACTAATCTTTGTGTCATCTGCAAATTTTGTTACACTACACTCTGTCCCCTCTTCCAGGTCATCTATGTATATTGTAAACAGTTGTGGTCCCAGCACCGATCCCTGTGGCATACCACTAACCACCGATTTCCAACCCGAAAAGGACCCATTTATCCCGACTCTCTGCTTTCTGTTAGCTAGCCAATTCTCTATCCATGCTAATACATTTCCTCTGACTCCGCGTACCTTTATCTTCTGCAGTAAACTTTTGTGTGGCACCTTATCGAATGCCTTTTGGAAATCTAAATACACCATATCCATCGGTACACCTCTACCCACCATGTTCATTATATCCTCAAAGAATTCCAGTAAATTAGTTAAACATGATTTCCCCTTCATGAATCCATGTTGCGTCTGCTTGATTGCACTATTCCTATCTAGATGTCCCGCTATTTCTTCCTTAATGATAGTTTCAAGCATTTTCCCCACCACAGATGTTAAACTAACCGGCCTATAGTTACCTGCCTTTTGCCTGCCCCCTTTTTTAAACAGAGGCGTTACATTAGCTGCTTTCCAATCCGCTGGTACCTCCCCAGAGTCCTGAGAATTTTGGTAGATTATAACGAATGCATCTGCTATAACTTCTGCCATCTCTTTTAATACCCTGGGATGCATTTCATCAGGACCAGGGGACTTGTCTACCTTGAGTCCCATTAGCCTGTCCAGCACTACCCCCCTAGTGATAGTGATTGTCTCAAGGTCCTCCCTTCCCACATTCCCATGACCAGCAATTTTTGGCATGGTTTTTGTGTCTTCCACTGTGAAGACCGAAGCAAAATAATTGTTTAAGGTCTCAGCCATTTCCACATTTCCCATTATTAAATCCCCCTTCTCATCTTCTAAGGGACCAACATTTACTTTAGTCACTCTTTTCCTTTTTATATATCGGTAAAAGCTTTTACTATCTGTTTTTCTGTTAGACGGGGTCCAGTTAGCTGGGTTGTGGGTCCACCCTTGCCTGGCCTCGGGTGGGTGCTGGCTGATGCCGTTGATTTCTCTCCCTTTCTCCGCTGTCTGCACCTGGAGGTTGTTTGGATGCTGGGACGGAACTTGGCGGGAAGGAGTTACGGGCTCTGATCTGGCTGCGTACTCGCCGAAGTCTCGATCGTATCCGGCTCTCCTGGCGGGAGGGCAGCGAGCTCCTTCGGTGAACACGCAGAGCGCGGGCCGACCTGCTGGGGCACGAGGCAGCATACACGAGGCAGCCAATCCAATACAAGTTGCCAGCCCAGGGCCTCCCTTTCCAGGTCTCCTCCCACCCCCTCACCACTTACCTGGGTCCCCCGCTGCAAGCTCTCTCTGCCGACTTCCCGCTCCCGCCTGAACTTAGCCAATGGGCGGTTCGGCGGGAATATTTATGGCAATCAGGTCCCGTCATTAAGATCAGCCGGAGTTCCAGGGTCCCGCACTCCCTGGGATTACCGTCCTTGGGCACAGTAACCATCCTGCCCTCCCCTCTCCTCTCCCCCCACCCTTTGAAACCGGGGCCTGTGTTCCTTGACCAATCTCGCCAGTGGAAAGTTACTCAGCTGGGATCGCACTGTGCGCCAACATTCCAAGAGGTCATCGGGAGCTCTTGGTTAAGGAGGCGGTGTCCTCGGGAGAACCCGTTCAGCAAACTCCAGCTCAGTAACATCAACTGAATCAAAATATGCCACGTGTGAGATTACTGCAGTGGAAGTCACCCGTAGCTCCCGTCTCTCGCCGAGAAAGATTTGCTCAATACTTTTTTATTAAATGCAATGAACCATTAACACCTCAACTTTTCTACTTTTTCTTATTTGCAAGGATTGGATTTGTGTTCATGTCACATCACCGTCACAGTTTAGACTGTTGATACCCCTCTCTGCCCTCGCCCTCCCCAACACCACCCCTCCACCCACTCACCCACCCACCGCACCGCACACCCCCACCTGAGAGAGCAGACGGGGTCTCTGTTTAACACCTCATCCCAAAAACAGCACCTCCGACAGTGCAGCGCTCCCTCAGCACTGGGAGTGTCAGCCTAGATTTTTTTGTGTTATAGGTTCCTGGAGTGGGACTTGAACCCACAACCTTCTGACTCAGGAGATAAGAATGTGCTACCCACTGAGCCACAGCTGGCACTGAGGTGTGAGGACGGCCATGAGGAACTAAGACACCAGTACCTGTTGGGCCGAATTCTATGTCATGACAATGGACATCAGCGAATTTCCACACAAGGTCCTGTGTGTTCCTGCTGTGGGCCACAAGGGAAGGTTCCATTTTAAGGGCCAGCTTTTTCTCGGTCCTGCCAAAGTTACCACGCCACTATGACAGGGCCAGAATTCTGCAACCGTCGGTTGTTAAAAAGTACGAGTAGCTTTTTTGGAAATTCACCTGGGGTCTCACGATATCAACATTACTTTCAGAGAGGCAAACCGCTTGCCCAGCACACCGTATATGTGACGGACTTGCAGCTTGCCACCCTGAGAATAACCTTTCACTCAAGCTCAGTTGATGGGCTCCCAAGAACTGTGCCGTAATGATTTATTTCCAGTCGTAACTTGATCACATTACTGTGGCTCGAGTACCCAGTCGGAGCTCGAGCCGGTGAAATCCAACTCCATGAGGACATCTGAAGGGTGACAGTTCACGTCCCCACAGACGTGTGCTCTTTGCTGGGAGACATAAGGCAAGGGCAGACTCCAGTCTACCCTGAGAGGTCCAGTTCCACATCGCCAACCAGAATAACACCAACAAGAAGCCAATTAGCAGATGGCCGAGTTTGGTGTCAGTATGACTCTTAAGTGACTGTGGGTAAATGCTGCACCCTGCACTGTGGACAGGGTCTGTTCGAGATTGACCAGAATGCTGACTACACAGTATAGACCGGGCTGCCTCAAGTCATCAAGTACCTGGTGCAAAGTGTGTCGACAGCAAGGGACCTCTGGATTATGTCAACATAGATAGCCCATTTTTTTCTCTTCCTCCCCCACTACCCCGCCACCGCCTCAAACAAGAGGCTGGAGCAGTCAACACCCTGATCTTTTAGTTGCTCAGAGATGTGGTGTATTTGGACTTTCAGAAGGCTTTCGACAAGGTCCCACACAAGAGATTAATGTGCAAAGTTAAAGCACATGGGATTGGGGGTAGTGTGCTGACGTGGATTGAGAACTGGTTGTCAGACAGGAAGCAAAGAGTAGGAGTAAATGGGTACTTTTCAGAATGGCAGGCAGTGACTAGTGGGGTACCGCAGGGTTCTGTGCTGGGGCCCCAGCTGTTTACATTGTACATGAATGATTTAGACGAGGGGATTAAATGTAGTATCTCCAAATTTGCGGATGACACTAAGTTGGGTGGCAGTGTGAGCTGCGAGGAGGATGCTATGAGGCTGCAGAGTGACTTGGATAGGTTAGGTGAGGGGGCAAATGCACGGCAGATGAAGTATAATGTGGATAAATGTGAGGTTATCCACTTTGGTGGTAAAAACAGAGAGACAGACTATTATCTGAATGGTGACAGATTAGGAAAAGGGGAGGTGCAACGAGACCTGGGTGTCATGGTACATCAGTCATTGAAGGTTGGCATGCAGGTACAGCAGGCGGTTAAGAAAGCAAATGGCATGTTAGCCTTCATAGCGAGGGGATTTGAGTACAGGGGCAGGGAGGTGTTACTACAGTTGTACAGGGCCTTGGTGAGGCCACACCTGGAGTATTGTGTACAGTTTTGGCCTCCTAACTTGAGGAAGGACATTCTTGCTATTGAGGGAGTGCAGCGAAGGATCACCAGACTGATTCCCGGGATGGCAGGACTGACATATCAAGAAAGACTGGATCAACTGGGCTTGTATTCACTGGAGTTCAGAAGAATGAGAGGGGATCTCATAGAAACGTTTTAAATTCTGACGGGTTTAGACAGGTTAGATGCAGGAAGAATGTTCCCAATGTTGGGAAAGTCCAGAACCAGGGGTCACAGTCTAAGGATAAGGGGTAAGCCATTTAGGACCGAGATGAGGAGAAACTTCTTCACCCAGAGAGTGGTGAACCTGTGGAATTCTCTACCAGAGAAAGTTGTTGAGGCCAATGCACTAAATATATTCAAAAAGGAGTTAGATGGAGTCCTTACTACTCGGGGGATCAAGGGGTATGGTGAGAAAGCAGGAATGGGGTACTGAAGTTGCATGTTCAGCAATGAACTCATTGAATGGCGGTGCAGGCTCGAAGAACCGAATGGCCTACCCCTGCACCTATTTTCTATGTTTCTATGTTTCTATGTATAATTGTCACCCATTTTCCCTTCCCTGCCCATGGAGGAAGCAGTACTCATTGGCTTTGTCCATCTCCAACAGCCTGGCCCAAATCAGGAACTCGCCCTGGGGAGATTTCCATTTGCACTCTGTGGCATCACACGTTAGAACCCAATGTGAATTCCTTGATCAGCGTACAGCAGATATGAGCACGTGTCAATCAATCAATCGTAGGCAGTCCCTCGGAATTGAGGAAGACTTGCTTCTACTCTAAAAGTGAGTTCTCAGGTGACTGGACAGTCCAATACGGGAATTACAGTCTCTGTCACAGGTGGGACAGACAGTGGTTGAAGGAAAGGGTGGGTGGGGAGTTTGGTTTGCCGCACGCTCCTTCTGCCGCCTGCACTTGGTTTCTGCATGCTCTCGGCGACGAGACTCGAGGTGCTCAGCGCCCTCCTGGATGCACTTCCTCCACTTAGGGCAATCTTTGGCCAGGGGCTCGCAGGTGTCGGTGGGGATGTTGCACTTTATCAGGGAGGCTTTGAGGGTGTCTTTTGCAATGCTCTAGCTATGGTCTGTGTTGTTACCAAGTGTCTGAGCAAGTGTGTCTCATCATGTGTCCTTCTGCTGACTTCAATTTGTACAACTTGTAAAAGTATTTTCATTTACAAGTCAGGCAGTGCTGGCTTTTCTAACTTGGTCAAGCCCCAATAGCAAAGAACCTTAAAACACAAAACAGGACCTTTAAAAAAAATGTGCATTTATATAGCACCTTTCACGACCACCGGATGTCCCAAAGCGCTTTACAGCGAAGTAGTTTTGGCGTGTAGTCACTGTTGTAATGTAGGAAACACGGCAGCCAATTTGCGCACAGCAAGCTCCCACAAACAGCAATGTGATAATGACCAGATAATCTGTTTTAGTGATGTTGGGTGAGGGATAAATATTGGCCCCAGGACACCGGGGATAACTCCCCTGCTCTTCTTTGAAATAGTGCCATGCGATCTTTTATGTCCTGAGAGAGCAGACGGGGCCTCGGTTTAACGTCTCATCCATAGAAGACACGTCTGACAGTGCGGCGCTCCCTCAGTACTGCCCCTCCGACAGTGCGGCGCTCCCTCAGTACTGCCCCTCCGACAGTGCGGTGCTCCCTCAGTACTGCCCCTCCGACAGTGCGGCACTCCCTCAGTACTGCCCCTCCGACAGTGCGGCACTCCCTCAGTACTGCCCCTCCGACAGTGCGGCACTCCCTCAGTACTGCACTGAGAATGTCAGACTGGATTTTTGGATTTTGAACCTACAACCTTCTGACTCAGAGGCGGGAAAAACAGACAGCTTGATGCTACTGACGGAGGTGCCCCGCCTAACTCCCAACAAATGGTAGCTGGTACATCTGGGCCAGGAGTTAGTCAGTGAGCTTCACACCAGCGCAGCCAAGGAGATGATTTGTGTTCCTGTTAATCCCCTCCTTGTGTTAACTTCTATTAACACAACCCGCATTAGAGCGGGAATTGCCCGCATTTATCTGTTTGTTGTTGGAACGTGCCGTTAAGGGTAAGCTCACTGGGCAACAACAACAACAACTTAGATTTATATAGCGCCTTTAACATCCCGAGGTGCTTCACACAAGACAAAAAAACTTTGGGCTCTAGAAATTGGTCGGGCGGTGTTTGAAACGGGCAGTGTGGGATCGGCGCCCGATATACGCAGCAAAGCTGAATATCAGACGCCAATCCAATCCCGGCCGTTTGGTGCCACCGCACAAGACCAGTTTCTAGCCCTGGGCCTCCCTTTCCAGGCTTCCTCGCCTCCCCACCCCGCCACGATTGCGTTCAAAGCCCCCGCTCCCCCCCCCCCAACACTTACCTGGGTCCCCGGCTCCCACTGCCCAATTCCCTTTCCCCTCAACAACAAAAACTTGTATTTATATAGCGCCTTTCACATCGTGAAATGTCCCAAGGAGCTTCGCAGGAGTGTCACCAAACAAAGTTTGACACCGAGCCCCATAAGTAGAAATTAGGGCAGGTGACCAAAAGCTTGGTCACAGAGGTCGGTTTTAAGGAGCGTCTCGAAGGAGGAAAGAGAGGTAGAGAGGCGGAGAGTTTAGGGAGGGAGTTCCAGAGCTTGGGGCCTCGACAACAGAAGGCACGGCCATCGATGGTGGAGCGATTATAATCAGGGATGCCTAAGAGGAGCGCAGACATCTGAGGGGGGGCGGGGGGTTGTGGGGCTGGAGGAGATTACAGAGATAGGGAGGGGCGAGGCCATGGAGGGATTTGAAGATAAGGATGAGACAAGCGAGTTGCAACGTTGGATCCTCAGAGGGGAACTTGTCGGGCCCAGTCTGTGACCAGGGGCCTGGCCTGCCCGTTGGATTGGCTCAGTCCATGTCCCAGTGGCTCGGCTCTGTAACAAGCACTGACACTGTTCAATCTTAAATTCACTGCAGCCCCAACACTGACTGCGACCGACAGCGGCAGTAAGAAGCTGTCGACAAAGGGGACGGGGAAGTGGGTGAGAGTGGGTTATCAGCACCTGAAAGCTGACAGCAATACCGCGTATTGTGCTCACCATCATTTCTGTATCCCCCAACGAGCAATAGTTGTACGGCGCAACAGGGCAATCGGTCCTTACACCTTGGGCGTGGCGGCGGAGAGAATTCCTGCTCGGGGCCGGTAGTTGTGCTCAGTAGTGCAAACGGTGGTGAAAAGATCTTCAGCCAGTTGGAGTTTGCGTTTCAGTCCAGGGTACAACCATTTCAGCTAAAGGGCTATGCACCAGCGTGAGCTGGTTTAATATGATCGGTGGCACCAAGCAAAACGCTTGACATACTGACCGGGAGCACTGACATTCTGCCATCTCAGTCACACCTCTCTACAACCGGCTGCTAGTTATATTTAATCATTTTTAATTGTGGGCTTTACTGTTCATTGAGGAAGATAAAATATGAAGTGCTGCAATAAATGGTACTGATGAGAGGGATCTGAAATGTATGCGTCGTGAGTTTCGATTGGTCAAAAGTACATTTGATATTAAGAAAATTCTGCTTCTTAAGAGCGATAAATATTCAAGAGGATTACATAAAAAAACGTAAGGGACATTGACAATGTGGTTGCAAGTTTGGGTATAAGAGAGAAGAATAGCCATAGGTCACAAGTCGGTTATCATCCTTCAATGTTTTTACGTTCTTGTGAAGCTGCAACTGCTGGGCCTCTGTTGGTTAACATCCAGCCTCGTGCCGATTGGGAGTGTTCTCCATCGTGCTCCATTGATCATGTCTCTGATGGGATCAGACTCCTGAAGAGCCACACGCTGATGGACTCAAAGGACTTCGGCAGAGGCCCATCAGATCTATGTACATGTAACTTATCTCCAGTGTCAATCGGACAGTGTCTGTTGGAGCCAGTCCTCTTGTCTGCAGTCACGTTCTGTTCTGAATGTTCGGAAAACGTAAGACGAATGTGAAAGTTGTACCCGAGCTGATATTTGAGTCTTCTGATCATTTATTGTTCGATTGCAAGCAGTGACAGTATGGTATAACCAAAGCTTCAGTGTCCCATTGTATAGTGCAGTAATTGTAAATCCGTGTACATATCTAACAGATTTGAGCAGAAGCTCAAAGTCATTCTATTGCAGAAAATATATTTATGGCTGGTACAGTGAATGGCTCAGGCAGTAGCGGCTTGTTAATTTCTGACTCCAAAGGACATGGAGGAGTAATTTAACTGTATGGAGTTTGCAGTTTGGAACCGAGTAACAGCCTTTGCCTGTAAGATTATCAGCAAAGGTGCAGCTCTGATAAAAGAACACAACTTGGCTGCATTGACTGCCCTGGGTTAACAAAAGCATCTGAATGCGTAGAATGAGCGAAGGCCAACATTAAACCAGGGCTCTATCCCACACTCCCTGTGATGGACGCTCTGCTAACATTCTTGCTCCACACACACAGTGAGGCAGGGTCCTCATTTACACATCGGCCCATTGGGGCCTTGTTTCATTGTTCATGTCTTTGTGTGTAAATATGTCACACAGGTCGAACATTCTCTGCATACCCTCCGGGCCATTTTGTGGTGGGAAGATTTCACAGGCCCTAAAGTCTGGGGTGGTTATGGCTACGAGACCCGTTTTGGGGAGCGGGAAAGGCGCCTGTACTATCTTTGCTGCCGTTTGCAATGATCTAGCGAATCACTTCGAGCAATAATACCATGAATGCACACTAGGCACATCCTTCAGCCCACGACTCCGGACCTGCAGTATTGGAAGCCATCAACTCCTGGGGCCCAAGCGCCCTCTCACCCTGCCTTGTGCCGAAGCCCGCAATTCGGGCCATCCCTCGGGGTGGCCCATGCACGTTTCCGGCAGAGCTGATTTCTTTTTTGGTCAACAGTACTGTTTAATACCGGGGTCCTCCCGATTGGACTGGGACGGTTGGGTAGTACAGCTGGACCCGGCCGAGATGAGGCGCATGCAGCAAAGGTGTAGCTGGTTACGGTTACACCGTTGCATTCTGCGACGAGGAATGTCACTCAAGGCTGGGTCTGTGCGGTGAGAGCACAGTGTAGTGAGTGAGGGAGGGAGTGAGTGAGTGAGGGAGTGAGTGGGAGGGAGGGAGTGTTTGAGGGAGGGAGTGAAGGAGGGAGGGAGTGAGTGAGTGAGGGAGTGAGTGAGGGAGGGAGTGAAGGAGGGAGGGAGTGAAGGAGGGAGGATGTGTGAGTGAGTGAGAGGAGTGAGGGAGTGAGGGAGGGAGTGTGTGAGGGAGGGAGTGTATGAGCGAGGGAGTGTGTGAGGGAGGGAGTGTATGAGGGAGGAAGTGAGGGAGGGAGTGTGTGAAGGAGGGAGTGTGTGAGGGAGTGTGAGAGTGAGGGAAGGAGGGAGTGAGTGAGGGAGGGAGGGAGTGTGTGAGGGAGGGAGTGTGTGAGTGAGGGAGCGTGTGTGTGAGGGAGGGAGTGTGTGAGGGAGGGAGTGTGTGAGGGAGGGAGTGAGGGAGGGGTGCGCCTACTGTAAGACTCCAACAGCTCAACGTAGATGAGGACAGGATGGGGGATAGGTGGAGCGCAGACTGGTCTGGAATCGTATTAATCCCTTAGCATTTTACTGTAAGGAATGCTTCAGCACTTGCACAGAACTTGTATCAAGCATTACTGGGAATGTTTAGGCACTGTGAAAGCTCATCAGGTTTTAAGCTATGGCTGCATTAGATATTAAACTGTAGAATGCTGATTATCAGTGAAATCTCTCTGGCACAGCTTTTTAGAATTTTAATCAATTCCTCGTTTTTTTTATTGTTGTTGTGAAGAGAAGTCTTTTGAATTAGATTACCTGTATCAAAGAACTGTAAAAAAAAAATACATTTAACAGAAAAAAAAGCCATTTCTCTGTACACCAGCTAAATACTTTAAAAAAAAATTAAAGAAGTTATTTAAAACATTTGACCCTGTGGAAGCTTTTGTTCTGTGTTGGACATCACATGGTGTTTACAGGGTACAGTCACTTATTGATGAATAGTGTGAGGTATTCGGAAAAATAAATGGTTGCATTTTGTCCACTCTCCCTCCTGTTCGAAGGGTGCTGGCTCTTAGCCGAAAAACATAGGAATTCGGAGCAGGAGTCGGCCATTCGGCCCCTCGAGCCTGTGACAGAGTCGATAGATCCTACATTGGAATCATCAGTCACCTTAGAACTCATATTAGTGTTGATGCAAGTCGTCCTCGACTCTAGTGGAAAGAAAATACATAAGAACATCAGAAATAGGAGCAGGAGTCGGCCATTTGGCCCCTTGAGCCTGCTCCGCCATTCAATAAGATCATGGCTGATCTGATCCTGGCCTCAAATCCACTTCCCTGCCCGCTCCCCATAACCCGTGACTCCCTTATCGCTCAAAAATCTGTCTATCTCCACCTTAAATATATTCAATGACCCAGCCTTCACAGCTCTCTGGGGCAGAGAATTCCACAGATTCACCGCCCTCTGAGAGAACAGCTCTCAATGGCTGACTGTCTGGATGAAGGGAGATTAGCACCCAACAAGCCTTGCTCATCGTGTGAGAGTCCAGACACTGACAGGTCACCCGACCCGCCCATCGGGAAACTGAGAGTAAAACCAGCCTTCCGTCCGATCCCATGGGTCCTGCCTGGGGGAGGCAGGCTCAGTTAAAATTGCACCCTCAATAGACCATTGCGGAGCCTCAACAACCAGGCCCAATCTTGGCCTCATCCAGCGTCTATGCAGCTGTTCTTCCAGCAGGCGGCAGCAGACGGCAGCCTGTTGTTTCTTGTGATTCCCAATCTCATTGCACAGTGGAGAAATGGTGTCTGAGTTTAGAATTCTCAGCAATGTGTTTAAATCCCTTCATGGTCCCACACTGCTCAGTCCCTGTCACCGCGGATTGTCGAGGAGTCCCCGCAAAGTTAGAGGGAACATGGGCACACCATGGAACCTTCTACCTGCCCCCCTTGTAGGACAGTGGGAGCCTCGCTTTAACGTCTCCTTCAACGTACGGAACCTCAAGCGGTGCAGCACTCACTCCTGCACTAAAGCGTCAGCCTAGATCTTGTGCTCATGTCTCGGGAGTGGCACTGGATTCCACAACAACAACTTGTGTTTCTATAGCGCCGTTAACGTCGTAAAACACCCAATGGCACTTCACAGGTGTGTTACCAAACACTGAGCCACACAAGGAGATATTCGGGCAGCATGGTCAAAGGTATAGGAGTCAAAATTCCCTTTATAACGCCGCCTGTTAGCACTGGTTTTAGGCAGCCAAAGAGCGAGGTTAAGCGGTGTCCACAGTACGGGAGACATTCGGTCGGCTCTTTGGCAGAGGCGCGTGGTGACATCATCCAGCGAGCAGCGCCCCCTTGGATGCTTGGGGCCCATGCAACAGAGGGCACGGCCACCAATGGTGGAGCGATTATAATCAGTGATGCTCAAGAGGGCAGAATTAGAGGGGCGCAGACATCTCGGGGGATTGTGGGGCTGGAGGAGATTCCAGAGATAGGGAGGGGCGAGGCCATGGAGGGATTTGGAAACAAGGAGGAGAATTGTAAATTTGTGCGCTTTGCTAAACTGGGAGCCAATGTAGGTCAGCGAGCACAGGGGTGATGGGTGAATGGGACTTAGTGCGAGTTAAGACACAGGCAACAGAGTTGTGGATGAACTCAAATTTATGAAGGGTAGAAAATGGGAGGCCAGCCAGGAGTGCGTTGGAATAATCAAGTCTAGAGGTAACAAAGGCATGGGTGAGGGTTTCAGCAGCGGATGAGCTGAGGCAGGGACAGAGTCGGGCCAGATGTTACGGAGGTGGAACTGGACAGTCTTAATGATGATGCGGATATGTGGTCAGAAGCTCATCTCGGGGTCAGATTGCCCACAGAGTGGTTGAGCCGCAGACAATTGTAGGGAGAGGGATGGAGTCAATGGCTATGGAACGGCATTTGTGGCAGGGACCGACATCAATGGCTTGGTCTTCCCAATACTTAATTGGAGGAAATTTCTGCTCATCCAGAACGGGATGTCGGACACGCAGTCTGACAATTTAGAGGCAGTGAGGGTGTTGAGAGAGCTGGTGGTGAGGTAGACCAATGCTACAGAGTCACAGCCATCTGACTCAGAGGCGAGAGTGTTTCCAACTAGTATTAAGCAGTCCCTCGAGTCGAGGATGGCTTGCTTCCACACCCAAAAAGGGATGAGTTCACAGGTGTTTCAAATGAGGAACCTGATATTCCAGATCCCGAACTACATCCTGAAGGGTGGAAGATGCCTGTGCGTGGATTGTTTTAACGTGTGTTGGCCGTTGCACACCAGCCACCACACGGGCTTGACAGAGCGAGGTCTTGGTCCAGTGGCAAGGGTTAACCAGGACGACTGGAGACCAGCTCTGCTCACGGACCTAGTGCACACATATCGCAGTGTGGGCTGGGCCCGTGCTGCCCCTGGGCCCCGACTTCGCAGTTGTTATACGCTGTGCCGCTCCTGGGCCTCTGCCTTGTTGCTGGGCCCCTCGACTCTGACCCCCCGACTCCTGGGCCACGACCCGCCACTCCTCGATTCCGACCCCGCTGCTCCGCGAGTCCGACCCCACCGCTCCTCGCTCCAGGGCCACGACCCCAACTAATGCAGTAAAACTCACACATAGATGAAACTAAATTTTCTCAATGCACACATTTGAAAAATAATAAATTCCAAATTGAATTATCTCCTTTACTCTTTATTTTGCAACTTTTTTCATTACAAGCAATGTGAATTTTTTTCAATTGCCAGGTTTCTAAACCTCTCCGCCTCTCTGTCTCTCTCTCCTGCTTCAAGTCGCTCCTTAAAACCTATCTCGTTTGCCAAGCTTTCGGTCACCTGCAGTAATTTCTTTCTTTGTGGCTCAGTGTCAAATGTTTGTCTCATAACCCTCCTGTGAAGTGCCTGGGAATGTTTTAATATGTTACAGGCACGATGTAAATAAGGGCTGTTGTTGTTGCTGTTAAGATGATGTTTAACAGAATATTAAGATTGTTAAGCTGCTCTCAATGAAGGCAAGGCCCACTGCCAGCGAAGGTACGCGTGAGGTTTCGGTGACTTGTCGCTTCCTTGCTAACTGAAAAGAAAATATAGTCGCCTTTACAAAGAAAATACTTCCAGAGAGAAAGGAGGGGAGGGGATTGTAATGTACTTGCTTCATGGCTTCTTTGCTTAAGAATTGCAATTAAGAACTAGTTGGTTTATTAGCAAAGGTTTAACAATCACATTACACATTACCAGTTCATCCACCGGGCTCACAACCACCTGCCCCATCGTGGATCCCCCGAACCCAACTGGCTGGGGTTTTATTGAGTCTTGTGAACATCACGTGACTGGCTCACAATACAACAGCTCTCCAACTATTTTAAAGCAACATTCAATCAAGTGCCCCCTTTTAGTAAGGGCGCTAGAACCCACAAATTTCAAAATAAAACTTGAAAGGAA
Source organism: Pristiophorus japonicus (assembly GCF_044704955.1). Classification (NCBI taxonomy): domain Eukaryota; kingdom Metazoa; phylum Chordata; class Chondrichthyes; family Pristiophoridae; genus Pristiophorus; species Pristiophorus japonicus. The sequence goes on along the minus strand of NC_091998.1, from coordinate 65,958,348 downwards.
ACTTAAATCAAATAAGAATTTGGTTGCCGGGGGTGATGATGCACTCCAGTCCCTCCGGCGCCCACCTCTCGCGGAAGGCCGTGAGCGTACCGGTGGACACCGCGTGCTCCATCTCGAGGGACACCCTGGCTCGGATGTACGCGCGGAAGAGAGGCAGGCAGTCGGGCTGAATGACTCCCTCGACTGCCCGCTGCCTGGACTGGCTGATGACACCCTTGGCCAGGCCCAGGAGCAGTCATACGAGGAGGCCCTCGGACCTACCCGCTCCCCTCTGCACAGGGTGCCCAAAGATCAGGAGTGTGGGACTGAAGTGCAGCCAGAAATTGAGGAGCAGCCCCTTTAAGTAATGGAAGAGGGGCTGCAACCTCACACACTCCATAAAAACACGGAATACGGACTCTTCCAGACCACAGAAATTGCAGGCGGCCTGGGATTCCGCGAACCGGCTTAAAAATTTGTTGCACGGGACTGCTCCGTGCACCACCCTCCAGGCCAAGTCCCAGATAAATAGTGGGAGGACTCCCGCATAGAGTGCACTCCATCGGGGACCCCCGCCTCCTCCGGACGGCAAGATGGTACGCCATGGCATGTCCGGACGGCAGACGAGGATGGCCAAATGAAGAGCATGCAGGAGCAGCCCGTACAGGAATCCTCTCCTCCAACAGCGCTACAAGCCTGTGAGCATCCTCACAGGTGTATACATGACAGGTGCGGTGAAAAGAGATCGCCAATGCTGAACATAGTCGCATCAGGAGAAGAGAATCTCTGCCAGAAAAGCACAGTAAACGTTCGTTTTTATTCATTTTCTTCTCTTTTCCCTTCACACGAGCTCGCGCGCCATACAAATAAATCTCTGCAACCCTCCTCCCGCGAAAATATCATACATTATTACTCAAACCAACCCGCGCTGTTATTGTACATTATTAAACCAGTCCACAACTCCATAGGTTCCATAGATATAGACATGCAATATGACGATGTTGATGGCCCAGAAATCCTGTCGGCTGCTTCCCGCGGGCGATCGGATAAAAAACTTTCAAAAGATGCACACTTGCCTTATCCTGCTGTGCCCACGCGGGTTCTAAGCGCGCCACTGACTGGGTGTCACAGAACATGCACCTCGGCACATGCGCAGGGCTGGAGCTGCAGTCACATGGCTCTGGGCAGCCAATCAGGGTAAAGTATATTCTCATTCATAATAATGGGAACTCCGTAAGTTGGACTTCTCATTAATATGAATGAGAAACCCCCCCTACATACAAAACATTAATCAAAAATAGAAAAAATGCACCACATAGTTAACATTAATTTAAATTCAAGTTATTTATGTATTATTAAAAATATATATTTTTCCGATTTTTTTTAAACCTTTTTTTAATTATGCTTTAAAATAAATTTAACGTAGTGCGCAGGGTTTTTAAAAATAAAATGTGTTTTTTAAATTTTATTTTTTATGTTTTAAGTGCGTTTTAAAACTCTTACACCTATAACAGAAGGCTATGCATCTGCTTTTTTCAGGACATTTTGAGGACATTTGCTGGTCAAGATACGGGTAAATCCCGCAATCCTGCCCGTGCAAATGTCCTGGCTCCCGAGACGCGAAGGATCTGCCGAGCTCCCGCATGTGCATTGTGAGCTGAAAACCGGCTTTTGCGATGCCTTCCCAGGTCCGTACATGCCCCGTACACACCCCGTACACATTCCGTACACACTCCGTACACGCCCCGTACATGCTCCGTACACACCCCGTACACGCCCCGTACACGCCCAGTACACATACACGCCCCGTCCACGCCCGTACACACCCCGTACACTCTCCGTACACACCCCGTACACACCCGGTACATACTGCGTACACACCCCGTACACACTCCGTACACACCCCGTACGGACCCCGGGAGGCCGGTATTTCTGCCCCATTATGGACATGACTGCTGCCAACGAACCGGAGGTAGTTACACACGCACAGTTTCAGTATATTTCTTTATAAGAAGGCGAAGTTGAGCATGCTCCCTGCTTAGATGATAGGAAAGATCTTTAAAAAAAACAGAGAAACATATAAAACTTGAGATAAAGCTGAACCTGGATTGCAAATGGGAAAATGATGCGTGTTTTTAATTTTATTTGTATTTCTTTATAATAAAATTATTTCCAACAAGGGAAAAACCCGCTAGAAGACACCTTTAAATAGCGAGGATGTTTATCGAGCCAATCCAATGGGACTGTTTTAATATTCGTTTCACTGTATTTCTTGCCTGGGTTTATTCTCAAATCGGAGTCATAGAAACATAGAAAATAGGTGCAGGAGTAGGCCATTCAGCCCTTCGAGCCTGCACCACCATTCAATAAGATCATGGCTGATCATGCAACTTCAGTACCCCATTCCTGATTTCTCTCCATACCCCCTGATCCCTTTAGCTGTAAGGGCCATATCTAACTCCCTTTTGAATAGATCTAACGAACTGGACTCAACAACTTTCTGCGGTAGAGAATTCCACAGATTCACAATTCTCTGAGTGAAGAAGTTTCTCCTCATCTCGGTCCTAAATGGCTTTCGCCTTATCCTTAGACTGTGACCCCTGGTTCTGGACTTCCCCAACATCGGGAACATTCTTCCTGCATCTAACCTGTCCAATCCCGTCAGAATTTTATATGTTTCTATGAGATCCCCTCTCACACTTCTAAATTCCAGTGAATATAAGCCTAGTCGATCCAATCTTTCCTCATATGTCAACCTGTCATCCCGGGAATCAGTCTGGTGAACCTTCACTGCACTCCCTCAATAGCAAGAATGTCCTTCCTCAGATTAGGAGACCAAAACTGAACACAAAATTCCAGGTGTGGTCTCACCAAGGTCCTGTACAACTGCAATAAGACCTCCCTGCTCCTATACTCAAATCCTCTCACTATGAAGGCCAACATGCCATTTGTCTTCTTCACCGCCTGCTGTACCTGCATGCCAACTTTCAATGACTGATGTACCATGACACCCAGGTCTCGTTGCACCTCCCCTTTTCCTAATCTGTCACCATTCAGATAATATTCTGCCTTCCTGTTTTTACCACTACAGAACTACAAATCTTAACTGTAAAGATGGAAAATATTACAAATAATAAATGAGTTTTGATCATCAAAATCAAATAAGAGTTGAAAATTGCGCAGACCTCCATCTGTTATCTTTTAATTTGGGACCTTCCGGTAGCTTCCGGTTCATTGGCAGGCGTCAAATCGTATTATTATGGATGGGCTTATTTGTAATAATAAAATGTCTGCAATGTCTCTGATTGGCTCTCCATTATCACAAGATTTATTGCTGATTGGTCCCCTTGGAGGATAAGCAACTCTGGAAGTTTCTCTGGAACGTGTAACTGGAACCGCCCAGCCCAAGTTCTGACTGACTTTTCAAATTGTAATTCAATCCATTCTGACTTCAGAAGCCAGAGGATAGATCTCCAACAACACAGCAAAAGCCCCCAAGTTCCAGCCGAAGTCCCTTACCCCAGCGCAAGTGCATGACCTCACACCCCCCCCCCCACCCCCCATCCCCGCTATAGTTGGGGCATTGTGTGTGGGTCACAGATTGTTAGCAGGTTTATTGGGTGAATAGTGACAGTATCGTGACTTCCGGATTTCATCCACTCCAACCGATATCCCTTGTAACACACGCACCGAGCTTTGCAGCAAGTTGGGTGTAGGTGCAAAGGGGGTTGGAAGAACGTGATACATCTTCCCTGAGTTCCATCTCTAGCCTCCGATTCCCCCCTGCTCCCCCCGCCCATGTGTCTCTCTCTCTCTCTCTCCTGGCCGTCACCTCTCTCCCCATCGCCCACTGCCTCTCTCCCCATCGCCCGTCACCTCTCTCCCCATCGCCCACTGCCTCTCTCCCCATCGCCCGTCACCTCTCTCCCCATCGCCCACTGCCTCTCTCCCCATAGCCCACTGCCTCTCTCCCCATCACCCACTGCCTCTCTCCCCATCGCCCGTCACCTCTCTCCCCATCACCCACTGCCTCTCTCCCCATCGCCCGTCACCTCTCTCCCCATCGCCCACTGCCTCTCTCCCCATCGCCCACTGCCTCTCTCCCCATCACCCACTGCCTCTCTCCCCATCGCCCGTCACCTCTCTCCCCATCGCCCACTGCCTCTCTCCCCATCGCCCACTGCCTCTCTCCCCATCGCCCGTCACCTCTCTCCCCATCGCCCACTGCCTCTCTCCCCATCGCCCACTGCCTCTCTCCCCATCACCCACTGCCTCTCTCCCCATCGCCCGTCACCTCTCTCCCCATCACCTGCTGCCTCTCTCCCCATCGCCCGTCACCTCTCTCCCCATCGCCCACTGCCTCTCTCCCCATCGCCCACTGCCTCTCTCCCCATCGCCCACTGCCTCTCTCCCCATCGCCCACTGCCTCTCTCCCCATCACCCACTGCCTCTCTCCCCATCGCCCGTCACCTCTCTCCCCATCGCCCACTGCCTCTCTCCCCATCGCCCACTGCCTCTCTCCCCATCGCCCGTCACCTCTCTCCCCATCGCCCGTCACCTCTCTCCCCATCGCCCGTCACCTCTCTCCCCATCGCCCGTCACCTCTCTCCCCATCGCCCGCTGCCTCTCTCCCCATCACCCACTGCCTCTCTCCCCATCGCCCGTCACCTCTCTCCCCATCGCCCGTCACCTCTCTCCCCATCGCCCGCTGCCTCTCTCCCCATCGCCCACTGCCTCTCTCCCCATCGCCCGTCACCTCTCTCCCCATCGCCCACTGCCTCTCTCCCCATCGCCCGTCACCTCTCTCCCCATCGCCCGTCACCTCTCTCCCCATCACCCACTGCCTCTCTCCCCATCGCCCACTGCCTCTCTCCCCATCACCCACTGCCTCTCTCCCCATCACCCACTGCCTCTCTCCCCATCACCCACTGCCTCTCTCCCCATCACCCACTGCCTCTCTCCCCATCGCCCACTGCCTCTCTCCCCATCGCCCACTGCCTCTCTCCCCATCGCCCGTCACCTCTCTCCCCATCGCCCGCTGCCTCTCTCCCCATCGCCCGTCACCTCTCTCCCCATCGCCCGTCACCTCTCTCCCCATCGCCCACTGCCTCTCTCCCCATCGCCCACTGCCTCTCTCCCCATCGCCCACTGCCTCTCTCCCCATCGCCCGTCACCTCTCTCCCCATCGCCCACTGCCTCTCTCCCCATCGCCCACTGCCTCTCTCCCCATCGCCCGTCACCTCTCTCCCCATCGCCCACTGCCTCTCTCCCCATCGCCCACTGCCTCTCTCCCCATCGCCCGTCACCTCTCTCCCCATCGCCTGCCACCTCTCTCCCCATCGCCCACTGCCTCTCTCCCCATCGCCCGTCACCTCTCTCCCCATCGCCCGTCACCTCTCTCCCCATCGCCCACTGCCTCTCTCCCCATCGCCCACTGCCTCTCTCCCCATCACCCACTGCCTCTCTCCCCATCGCCCGTCACCTCTCTCCCCATCGCCCACTGCCTCTCTCCCCATCGCCCGCTGCCTCTCTCCCCATCACCCACTGCCTCTCTCCCCATCGCCCGTCACCTCTCTCCCCATCGCCCGTCACCTCTCTCCCCATCGCCCACTGCCTCTCTCCCCATCGCCTGCCACCTCTCTCCCCATCGCCCACTGCCTCTCTCCCCATCGCCCGTCACCTCTCTCCCCATCGCCCGTCACCTCTCTCCCCATCGCCCGCAGCCTCGGAGGAACACTGTGGTCAATTGCGGGGCCCCACTTCGGGTTCTGATTCTAATTCCGGTTTCAGGCTGGGGACGGAGTCCAGAGAATGCAGGCGCAGAAGGAACAGAACTGAATTAGTACAAATAGTCATTCTGTATTATTATACATTCATATCTAAACCACCAGAGTTTTATGCGTAGAATGCTTCTGTGCAGCTTCCGATCGTTGGCGGCAGTCACTCTGTTCATACAACACAGCAGGTGGTCACACGGACCATTGTGTCTGTGCCCGCTCTTTGAAAGGGCTGTTCAATTTAGTTCCACATCCCCAGCTTTCTCCGCATAGCCCTGCAAATTAGTCCTCTTCAAATACATGTCCTATTGTCTTTTCAAAGTTCCACTCTTCTTCCACCCTTTCAGATCGTGTGTTCCAGTTCTTCACACCCCTCTACGTGAGAAGAAGTACAGAGCAAACAAAGTTACATGTTGGCATCAGTAAAACTATGGTTAGAAGCAGCCTGGGGATAGTTGTTTGCACAGGGGTCAAGATGTTTCATGCAGTTATGTGGTTGGACATTTCTGCCCAGAACCCAAGTGACATAACTGGATCAAGACCTCAAACTGTCACACCAAGGGAGATCTCAGCATAGGGTGTCACTCCAAGGGAGATCTCAGCATAAGGTGTCACACCAAGGGAAATCTCAGCATAGGGTGTCACTCCTAGAGACATGTCCACAAGGGTGTCACACCAAGAGACATGTCCACACAGGGTGTCACTCGAAGAGACATGTTCACACAGGGTGTCACTCCAAGGGAGATCTCAGCATAGGGTGTCACTCCAAGAGACATGTCCACACAGGGTGTCACTCGAAGGGAGATCTCAGCATAGGGTGTCACTCGAAGAGACATGTCCACACAGGGTGTCACTCCAAGGGAGATCTCAGCATAGGGTGTCACTCCTAGAGATACGTCCATACAGGGTGTTGTAGTGTATGTAGGCACCTTTAGTAATGACTCAACGAGGCAGGGTATGATACTTAAACTGTGTAGACCTGTAGTCCTTTATTTGCAGCTCCTGAGTGACGACAACAAGCTGTGAGTTCCCTTTTATACTGGGTTACCTGCCGTGTGCAGGCAACCCCTAGGTCTCCAGCAGCAGCACCATCTGGTGTACCAGTAAGGTGTGTACAGTATAAGGGTACATTCAATGTGGCATAACAGTGTTACAGACATCACACAGTAAACAGGCATGCATACACAACAGGTGTCACTCCAAGAGACATGCCCACACAGGGAGTCACTCCAAGAGACTTGTCCACACAGGGAGTCACACCAAGGGAGATCTCCACACAGGGAGTCACTCCAAGGGAGATCTCCACACAGGGAGTCACACCAAGGAAGATCTCCACACAGGGAGTCACACCAAGGGAGATCACCACACAGGGAGTCACACCAAGGGAGATCTCCACACAGGGAGTCACACCAAGGGAGATCACCACACAGGGAGTCACACCAAGGGAGATCTCCACACAGGGAGTCACACCAAGGGACATCACCACATAGGGAGTCACACCAAGGGAGATCTCCACACAGGGAGTCACACCAAGGGACATCACCACATAGGGAGTCACACCAAGGGAGATCTCCACACAGGGAGTCACACCAAGGGACATCACCACACAGGGAGTCACACCAAGGGAGATCTCCACACAGGGAGTCACACCAAGGGAGATCTCCACACAGGGAGTCACTCCAAGGGAGATCTCCACACAGGGAGTCACACCAAGGAAGATCTCCACACAGGGAGTCACACCAAGGGAGATCACCACACAGGGAGTCACACCAAGGGAGATCTCCACATAGGGAGTCACTCCAAGGGAGATCTCCACACAGGGAGTCACACCAAGGGAGATCACCACACAGACGGACAGAAATTCAGGGTCCAGATAAGGCCCGTTCCCGCCGTTTTGCGGCGGCCATGTGGTGGAATCTTCTTGTGTGTATGTGCGGCACTGCAGTGTGCCGGGCCTTCCAGCGGAGGGCACACTGCCACAGTCGGCATGTTTTTCTTGCCGGCCGACTTCCCGATCGGTCGGACAATTATCGCCTCGGGTTCGGCCGGGCCGCCAACAGGCCCCCTCTTGGGAGCCAGGCCACTGGCCTGGCTGAAACCCTCCCAGGTGGCCCAGTGATCGAACCTACAGATTGGACGATTCTCTCCCCTTTAAATGAGGAGAGAGACATGGTGACGCACAGGCGCATTGACGTTACCAACGCACCGCTGAGTGACAGCGGTGGACACTCGGCCCCACCCACCCTCCGCCCCGCACCAGGACTCACCGCCGCACCTCCGCCCCCATTATAACTGACATCCGTTCTTGTCGAAAAAAAACGACAAAGACCTGAATCATTATCATCATAGGCAGTCCCTCGGAATCGAGGAAGACTTGCTTCCACTCAAAAAGTGAGTTCTCAGGTGACTGAACAGTCCAATACAGGAATTACAGTCTCTGTCACAGGTGGGACAGATAGTCGGTTGAGGAAAGGGGAGGGTGGGACAGGTTTGCCGCACGCTCCTTCCGCTGCCTGCGCTTGATTTCTGCATGCTCTCGGCGACGAGACTCGAGGTGCTCAGCGCCCTCCCGGATGCTCTTCCTCCACTTAGGGCGGTCTTTGGCCAGGGACTCCCAGGTGTCGGTGGGGATGTTGCACTTTATCAGGGAGGCTTTGAGGGTGACCTTGTAACATTTCCTCTGCCCACCTGGGGCTCGCTTGCCGTGTGGGAGTTCTGAGTAGAGCGCTTGCTTTGGGAGTCTCGTGTCTGGCATGCGGACAATGTGGCCCGCCCAGCGGAGTTGGTCACCCTTGGTCTCGACGGCCCCCCGACGTTCAGCATTTACATGCAGCTGAACAGAGCTGGGAGCGTCCTACGCCCTCCGGAGAGGACTCTGCTCTAGCTCACTTGCGATCTGTGAGGCACCAGGTGACCACACTCCTCTATGTCCCGCTGGACCCAGCGACGTGCACAGGTGCTGGGTACGCTTGGGTCTGCTGACGGTGCGCCCTCAGAGAGTGGAGCTTTCTCTGAGGAATTGTCTTCTTCCTCCAGCTGGACAGTGGGGGGGGGGGTGAGGGGGGGAGAGCACTTAATGGACCTATGGGAGAGTAACGCGATGAATTCGAACTGTTACGATAAGAATTGGTAACATTACTGTTATATATGTGGACTTGTATTTACTCTGTACAACCACCAGAGGGCTCATCCCCTGGAGTCCCAAGGGATCCCATAATCCCTTGGGAGCACAGGTATTTAAGGAGGCCTCACAGGCTGGAGAGGCACTCTGGAGACCTGCAATTAAAGACTAAGGTCACACTTTACTTTGAGCTCACAGTGTTCAGTCTGACTCTTTCTCCATACACAACAGTTACCATTAAGCACATGATGACATTTCGCTGGCTGCTGACATCAAGTCAGCATGAGTGACTGCTGTGTGCCAGGCCAGGGGGCTGTATGAGATTTAATTCTGTAACCAGTTTGCTGGGAGGTTCCTCTTTCCGTCACCACTGCCAACAGTTCCGCAACTCGACTTATTTGCCCCGTCTGCTCCTCTGCTGGAGTCAACGTGCTGTAAGTTGGAGGGCCACCACCGGTTCTTCTCCTCTCCCGGATGTTCTCGGCTCTTGTCTCCCACAAGGAGGGAAAGAAGAGAACTTTGAGTGAGAGTGATGGAATGAGTGCAAGGAATGGTGGGCTAGATCTGGAGAGGGTGACTATGAGTGAGTGGCGTGACATTGCCAAATGTCCTTCCTCTGTGTTGTTACTTGCTACGATTGCATTGCGATGAGGGTGAGTGTCCGTGGTGGTTAGTCAAGTGGGGGTGTGAGTAGGGATGGTTGCACTTTGCAAGGTGGGTTTGTGTGAGGATTGATAGGCAGGTGTAGGCTTGGGGAAGGAAGAGTGATGGTGCTAAGGTGACAGGTACATCAGGATACAGTAGATTGTGGCATTACACTCACCTTTCCTGACCCCATGAGATCATTAAATCTATTGCGGCACTGTATCCAGCAGTGGCTGACTGTACCCCTCCAACCACACCCTCTTGCTCTCAGTGGATGCACTTGCGCCCGTTCCCAGTGAACAGAATGTCCCTGCGTGCTCGAACTCCCTGGAGCTGGACTTCCAGGGAGGAGTCGGAGAATCTGGGTGCTACCTTCTGCCACTGGGACTCCGTGCTTTCCTCAAGCCTCAGATCGAAAATCTTCAATGTCTTCCACACCAACCACACCTCTCCCAAAGACCAGTGATGCTCCTCCAACAACCTTCACATGTGATGAGTGGAAGGTGCCTTTAAATATCTGAGCTCAAGGCAAGTCATCGGTGATGTCATCAGACTCGCTCTATTTATTTGGCCGGGTAAAGTCAACAGTTTTTCAGAGCACAGCGTGGTCTTAAAGGGAGTAGACTGGGAGGATAGACGCACCAACGTTAGCGTCCTCGACCAGGCCAAAATCCCCAGCATCGAAGCACTGACCACACTTGACCAGCTCCGTTGGGCGGGCCACATTGTCCGCATGCCCGACACAAGACTCCCAAAGCAAGCGCTCTACTCGGAACTCCTACACGGCAAGCGAGCCCCAGGTGAGCAGAGGAATCGTTACAAGGACACCCTCAAAGCCTCCCTGATAAAGTGCAACATCCCCACTGACACCTGGGAGTCCCTGGCCAAAGACCACCCTAAGTGGAGGAAGAGCATCCGGGAGGGCGCTGAGCACCTCGAGTCTCGTCGCCGAGAGCATGCAGAAACCAAGCGCAGGCAGCGGAAGGAGCGTGCGGCAAAACAGACTCCCCACCCACCCTTTCCTTCAACCACTGTCTGTCCCACCTGTGACAGAGACTGTAATTCCCGTATTGGACTGTTCAGTCACCTGACAACTCACTTTGAATGGAAGCAAGTCTTCCTCGATTTCGAGGGACTGCCTGTGATGATGATGATGAGACTCAAACAGAGTGGTTTATTTGGGAATTTGGAAAGAGTGGAATTCGGAGAAGAGGAGAAGGAGTTGTAACTATTTGCCCACACTATGTGTAGTGCTTTGTGTTACAGGTAGATATTTAATTTCATTACCCATTACTTAATCCAGATCAATTAAGAAGTCAATGAACTAAACTGTAAACTAAGATACTTAAATACAAATGTAATTACATTTAATTAAATAGAACAAGATTTCTAAACTTGGGCATTGATTTAATTTAAGAAGCATGGTACAGATTAAAAACTATACATAGATAATTTGATATTTCAAAACTTGAAAACTTAATTAGTTAAATAAAGTACAATCGAGAGGGCAGGGCAGGCGATGTGTTGCAGCTGCAGCATGTGGGAGCTGGTGGACACCGGTGTGATCCATGGTGACCACACCTGCAGCAAGTGTTGGTGGCTTGAGGAACTTGGGCTCCGTGTTGATGAGCTGGAGTCCGAGCTTCAAACACTGCGACACATCAGGGATGGGGAGAGTTACCTGCACGCTGTGTTGCAGGAGGCAGTCACACCCCTTGGGTTAAATCATTCAAATTTGGTCCGTGGTTAGGGACAGGAGGGTGTGACTACGAGTGAGTGAGAGAGGTATGGGGGCCCAGGAGGTAGTGATGGAGGAGCCTCAGCCCTTGCTCTTGTCCAACAGGTTCGTGGCTCTTGCTCCCTGTGTGGACGAGAGCAGGGACTGCAGGGAGGATGAGCAAACTGACCACAGCACCGTGGTACAGGGGGCCATTCAAGTGGGGGGAGTAAAAAGAAACGTTATAGTGGTAGGGGACAGTATCATTAGGGGGATAGATTCTGTTCTCTGCAGCCGAGAGCATGAGTCCCGAAGGCTGTGTTGCCTGCCCGGTGCCAGGGTTAAGGACATCTCCTCAGGGCTGGAGAGGAACTTGGAGTGGGAGGGGAAAGATCCAGTTGTCGTGGTCCACATGGGTACCAATAACATAGGTAGGTCAAACAAAGAGGTTCTACTGAGGGATTATGAGCAGCTAGGGGCCAAATTAAAAAACAGAACCACAAATGGATTACTTCCTGGGCCACAAGTAAATTGGCATAGGGTCAATAAGATCAGAGAGATGAATGCGTGGCTCGAAGATTGGTGTGGGAGAAATGGGTTTCGATTCCTGGTGCACTGCACCAGTACTGGGGTGGGACCAGTGTCCTGGCGAATCGATTCACTAGGGTTGCAGATAAAACTTTAAACTAAATAGTAGGGAGGAGGGTTTAGGTGAGGGGAAATTTTAAATTAAAAGAGAAAGGAGAAGGCAATAGAGAAGGATAGCGATAGGAGTAATGATAACCAGAGCGTGACAGGAAGGGACAGAGCGTACAAACATAAGAGTGGAGCGGAAAGTACAGTCAGAGCAGGGAAAAATGGTTAAAAGACAAAATTAAAAGCTCTTTATCTGAATGCACGCAGCCTTCGTAACAAGATAGATGAGTTGACGCCAATAGAAATAAATGTGTATGATCTGATGGCCATTACAGAGATGTGGTTGCAAGGTGACCAAGACTGGGAACTGAATATTCAGAGGTATTTGACAATTCAGGATAATAGGCAGAAAGGCAAAGGAGGTGGGTAGCTCTGTTAATGAAGGATAAGATCAGTCCAGTAGTGAGAAATTATATTGGATCAGAAGATCACAATATGGGGCTAGATTTTACACTTTTGCGCAAATCGCCCACAAATGGGCGTTATTTCCGGCGTCGGCAGTAAAAATGGGTTTTCAGATCACCGGCTTCTTGCCCATTTTCAAAGCCCCAAGTCTCCATTTTTCAAATTGAGCGTTACCGCGAGCAATATGGAATGGGCGGTAGCATTAAATCTCTCTGTCCTTCTGCTGTAAAGTGTCGCCGTCCTTACCAACGGCATGGCAACGCTCGATTCCCGTGATTTAGCAGGTTAAGGGTCATCATGACATGCTCAGAAGAGGAGACAGAGAGGGAGCTCAGAGGGACTGAACATAAGAACATAAGAACATAAGAATTAGGAACAGGAGTAGGCCATCGAGCCCCTCGAGCCTGCTCCGCCACTCAACAAGATCATGGCTGATCTGGCCGTGGACTCAGCTCCACTTACCCGCCCGCTCCCCGTAACCCTTAATTCCCTTATTGGTTAAAAATCTATCTATCTGTGACTTGAATACATTCAATGAGCTAGCCTCAACTGCTTCCTTGGGCAGAGAATTCCACAGATTCACAACCCTCTGGGAGAAGAAATTCCTTCTCAACTCGGTTTTAAATTGGCTCCCCCGTATTTTGAGGCTGTGCCCCCTAGTTCTAGTCTCCCCCACCAGTGGAAACAACCTCTCTGCCTCTATCTTGTCTATCCCTTTCATTATTTTAAATGTTTCTATAAGATCACCCCTCATCCTTCTGAACTCCAACGAGTAAAGACCCAGTCTACTCAATCTATCATCATAAGGTAACCCCCTCATCTCTGGAATCAGCCTAGTGAATCGTCTCTGTACCCCCTCCAAAGCTAGTATATCCTTCCTTAAGTAAGGTGATCAAAACTGCATGCAGTACTCCAGGTGCAGCCTCACCAATACCCTGTACAGTTGCAGCAGGACCTCCCGGCTTTTGTACTCCATCCCTCTCGCAATGAAGGCCAACATTCCATTCGCCTTCCTGATTACCTGCTGCACCTGCAAACTAACTTTTTGGGATTCATGCACAAGGACCCCCAGGTCCCTCTGCACCGCAGCATGTTGTAATTTCTCCCCGTTCAAATAATATTCCCTTTAACTGTTTTTTTTCCCAAGGTGGATGACCTCACATTTTCTGACATTGTATTCCAAACCTTAGCCCATTCGCTTAACCTATCTAAATCTCTTTGCAGCCTCTCTGTGTCCTCTACACAACCCGCTTTCCCACTAATCTTTGTGTCATCTGCAAATGTTGTTACACTACACTCTGTCCCCTCTTCCAGGTCATCTATGTATATTGTAAACAGTTGTGGTCCCAGCACCGATCCCTGTGGCACACCACTAACCATCGAAAATAACCCATTTATCCCGACTCTCTGCTTTCTGTTCGCCAGCCAATTCTCGATCCATGCTAATACATTTCCTCTGACTCCGCGTACCTTTATCTTCTGCAGTAACCTTTTGTGTGGCACGTTATCGAATGCCTTTTGGAAGTCTAAATACACCACATCCATCGGTACACCTCTATCCACCATGCTCGTTATATCCTCAAAGAATTCCAGTAAATTAGTTAAACATGATTTCCCCTTCATGAATCCATGTTGCGTCTGCTTGATTGCACTATTCCTATCTAGATGTCCCGCTATTTCTTCCTTAATGATAGCTTCAAGCATTTTCCCCACTACAGATGTTAAACTAACCAGCCTATAGTTACACTCTATGAACTCGTCGTCAAGGCTACCTTTGCCAATTTGATTTGTCCAATCCATATGAAGATTAAAGTCTCCCATGATTATTGCCATTCCTTCCTTACAAGTCTCCATTATTTCTTAAGTGATACAGTGTAGCTGCCGTATAGACTACTCCCACCAGTGACTTCTTTCCCTTACTATTTCTTATCTCCACCTAAAATTGATTCTATGGGGCTAGATTTTCCACTTTTATTGCATGCATAACACCCACTTAACGTCCATTTTACCGCTGAAATGACGTATAACGCCCAGATATCGTCCATTTAGCCACAAAATTGAAACTGATGCCCATTTTTCGAACACTTATCGCCGAGCGTACTTTCCCCATGTGCGTAACGCCGGGAAAAATAATACAGCCCGCCCACTTTTTTTCTGCGGAATCATCAGAATGGGCAAAATCAACGGCCATAATATCGCCCAGCATTAGTTTCCACACATAATTAACGGCGAGATTTAATAACACCAATCGCCCACTTTATTTTGTCATAAAGATCACATTTGCCGAAACTAACGTCCAGGAGATCGCCCAGCGTCACTTTCACCACCTCGCACACATCTCGCCCACAATATTGCTCGCCCAAAACACTGCTCAGAAAAAGTGGAATTGTTCTGAACGAATCACGTGTTTTGGACGCCATGTTCTAAATCACATGTCGCATTATTTAAAAGGCTGCTCTGTTTCAACCGCGGGGCAGTTCGGATATATTCTGGAGGGTTTTGGAGGTGATGTGAATATCTGAACAAACATCTTTATCATACTGTGGACGATTGGAATTTAATAGGTGTCTTCGTCGGGACATTTATTCTTTGTGACCAATCGGTGGAAAATAGAGAGCTACTGGAATGGGGCCTGTCCTTTCTCACCCTCTCTCTTGATGACCAATTACATGCTGCAGACTCGAGATGGCAGAAGGTATGCTCCACACCATTATGTGCCCAATGTAAGACGTGCCAGATTGATGAGAAGGACCAGACGTTACACTCCCCGCAAGTACAGGGACAAGCGGTCTTGCCCGACACCACCTGCCTTCGGAGACTGCGCTTCCACAAAGGGGTTATCACTGAGGTATGCCAGCTCATAAGGGGAGATCTGCAGCCTGCCAGCACCATCAGTACTGCATTGTCCGTCGAGGTCAAAGTCACCGCGGCACTGTCGTTCTACGCCTCGGGTTCTTTTCAGGCCTCAGCTGGTGACATTTGCGGTCTGTCTCAGCATGCCACACATTGCTACATTAGACTGGTCACTGAAGCCCTGTACGCATGCAGGAGGGACTTGATCAGCTTCCCTATGACCAGGGAGGCACAGACTGAGAGGGCTTTAGGATTCTACCGAATTGCTAACTTCCCCAAGATGCAGGGAGCAATATCGTAAACAGTTGGGGTCCCAGCACCGATCCCTGTGGCACACCACTAACCACCGATTGCCAACCTGAAAAGAACCCATTTATCCCGACTCTCTGCTTTCTGTTAGTTAGCCAATTCTATATCCATGCTAATACATTTCCTCTGACTACGCGTACCTTTATCTTCTGCAGTCACCTTTTGTGTGGCACCTTATCGAATGCCTTTTGGAAATCCAAATATACCACATCCATCGGTACACCTCTATCCACCATGCTCGTTATATCCTCAAAGAATTCCAGTAAATTTGTTAAACATGATTTCCCCTTCATGAATCCATGTTGCGTCTGCTTGATTGCACTATTCCTATCTAGATATCCCGCTATTTCTTCCTTAATGATAGCTTCAAGCATTTTTCCCACTACAGATGTTAAACTAACCGGCCTATAGTTACCTGCCTTTTGTCTGCCCCCTTTTTTAAACAGAGGCGTTACATTAGCTGCTTTCCAATCCGCTGGTACCTCCCCAGAGTCCAGAGAATTTTGGTAGATTATAACGAATGCATCTGCTATAACTTCCGCCATCTCTTTTAATACCCTGGGATGCATTTCATCAGGACCAGGGGACATGTCTACCTTGAGATCCATTAGCCTGTCCAGCACTACCCCCCTAGTGATTGTCTCAAGGTCCTCCCTTCCCACATTCCTGTGACCAGCAATTTTTGGCATGGTTTTTGTGTCTTCCACTGTGAAGACCGAAGCAAAATAATTGTTTAAGGTCTCAGCCATTTCCACATTTCCCATTATTAAATCCCCCTTCTCATCTTCTAAGGGACCAACATTTACTTTAGTCACTCTTTTCCGTTTTATATATCTGTAAAAGCTTTTACTATCTGTTTTTATGTTTTACGCAAGTTTACTTTCGTAATCTATCTTTCCTTTCTTTATTGCTTTCTTAGTCATTCTTTGCTGTCGTTTAAAATGTTTCCAATCTTCTAGTTTCCCACTAACCTTGGCCACCTTATACGCATTGGCTTTTAATTTGATACTCTCCTTTATTTCCTTGGTTATCCACGGCTGGTTATCCCTTCTCTTACCGCCCTTCTTTTTCACTGAAATATATTTTTGTTAAGCACTGTGAAAGAGCTCCTTAAAAGTCCTCCACTGTTCCTCAATTGTGCCACCGTTTAATCTGTGTTTCTAGTCTACTTTAGCCAACTCTGCCCTCATCCCACTGTAGTCCCCTTTGTTTAAGCATAGTACGCTCGTTTGAGACACTACTTCCTCACCCTCAATCTGTATTACAAATTCAACCATACAGTGATCAATCATTCCGAGTGTGTGTGGCTGTGGTGTGTGCTTGTCTGCCTGTTGTGGGAGGCACGAGGGAGATTCACCAGCAGCAAAAAGCCCACTAAGCACCAAGAACATAGTTGGCACCGAGTTTTTGTCCAACAAATAAGATATAACATGGAAGGGATAGAGGAGGCCCTGGAGCTGGTAGCCAGGAACACTGGTGGCAGAGGGCTCCCAGTGGTCCCGGAGCGCGGCACTGCACCCCAAGGTGCCACACCCCCATTACCAACCACACACGAGAGCCAGCAGCAACATCTTGCTTCTGGCTCGGAGCACGTCCTCACCTTGGGATTGTCCTCTCCCATATCCGTCCAAGCAGCAGTTCGGCCATCACCCCCCCCCCCGCCACCGCCATGAAGCATCGCCTGAGGACCTCCTCGGTCAGGTGGCTTGGAGCTTGGAGCTTGGAGTCAGGAGGGAAAGGGGAAGGGGTAGCGGTGGGGAGGAGAAGCGGGGGTTGGGGGGGGAAAGGTTTGGTTTGTACAAAAATACTGATGATTTCAGACAAATGTTCGGTTTAAATGTTTTTTATTTAACAAAACCTTGTTGCGCATTGGCTCAGATAGGTGCACCGTTACATGCTGGTCATTCCTTAACATCAAAGGGTATAATTCCACTTAACTTCAATCAACTTAAACTTTAACTGTCACCCAGGTGATGCCCACCATTGATGTATCACCTGCACACCCAGCAGTGTGTCAGCCTTGTAAATAACACCAACATTCTTTCAGGCAAAGCGATCATTGATGAGCTCCTGACGTAAGGCTCTTTCAGCTATCATGCCACCATGGGCCCTTTCATGCGGTCTACAGGGGGGCAGGGGCATGGCTTCAGCATCAGCCTGATTGTCTGGGCCGATGTCAGCGTCCGCCTCCTCGTCCTCCTCTTCCTCTCGCTGGTGAGGTGGACTGTCAGACTCACCAGGCAATTCTTGTCCCCTCCTGATAGCCAAGTTGTGCAGCATGGAGCACACCACCACGAATTGAGCTATCTGCTCAGGGTGGTATTGGAGCTCGCCTCCTGAGTGGTCCAGGCATTTAAAGCGCTGCTTCAGCACTCCAATGGTTTTCTCCATAGTATTGCGAGTGGCTCTGTTGCTCTCATTGTATCGCTTCTCGGCCTCGGTATGGGTGTCACGCAGGGGGGTCATCAGTCAGGTGGCTAGGCCATATCTTTTGTCATCAAGCATCCAGCATTGACTTTGTGGCTCATTGTTAAACAAGTCAGATACAGTGCTCTCCTGCAGGATGTGAGCATCATGGATGCTGCCTGGAAATTTGGCATTCACTGCCAGTATAATTTGTGGTGGTCAACGAGTTGCACATTCAAGGAGTGGAATCCCTTGCGGTTCCTGAAAACCTCCCAAAAAGGTGCCCGTACCGCGATGTGCGTACAGTCTATTGCTCCCTGCACCTTGGGGAAGTTTACAATTCTGGAGAATCCTAGAGCCCTCTCAGTCTGTGCCTCCCTGGTCATAGGGAAGCTGATCAAGTCCCTCCTGCATGCGTACAGGGCTTCAGTGACCAGTCTAATGTAGCAATGTGTGGCATGCTGAGACAGACCGCAAATGTCACCAGCTGAGGCCTGAAAAGAACCCGAGGCGTAGAACGACAGTGCCGCGGTGACTTTGACCTCGACGGACAGTGCAGTACTGATGGTGCTGGCAGGCTGCAGATCTCCCCTTATGAGCTGGCATACCTCAGTGATAACCCCTTTGTGGAAGCGCAGTCTCCGAAGGCAGGTGGTGTTGGGCAAGTTGAGGGAAGACCGCTTGTCGCTGTACTTGCGGGGGGTGTAACGTCTGGTCCTTCTCATCAATCTGGCACGTCTTACTTTGGGCACAATGCTGTGGAGCATACCTTCTGCCATCTCGAGTCTGCAGCATATAATTGGTCATCAAGAGAGGGTGAGAAAGGACAGGCCCCATTCCAGTAGCTCTCTATTTTCCACCGATTGGTCACAAAGAATTAATGTCCCGACGAAGACACCTATTAAATTCCAATCGTCCACAGTATGATAAAGATGATTGTTCAGATATTCACATCACCTCCAAAACCCTCCAGAATATATCCGAACTGCCCCGCGGTTGAAACAGAGCAGCCTTTTAAATAATGCGACATGTGATTTAGAACATGGCGTCCAAAACACGTGATTCGTTCAGAACAATTCCACTTTTTCTGAGCAGTGTTTTGGGCGAGCAATATTGTGGGCGAGATGTGTGCGAGGTGGTGAAAGTGACGCTGGGCGATCTCCTGGACGTTAGTTTCGGCAAATGTGATCTTTATGACAAAATAAAGTGGGCGATTGGTGTTATTAAATCTCGCCGTTAATTATGTGTGGAAACTAATGCTGGGCGATATTATGGCCGTTGATTTTGCCCATTCTGATGATTCCGCAGAAAAAAAGTGGGCGGGCTGTATTATTTTTCCCGGCGTTACGCACATGGGGAAAGTACGCTCGGCAATAAGTGTTCGAAAAATGGGCATCAGTTTCAATTTTGTGGCTAAATGGACGATATCTGGGCGTTATACGTCATTTCAGCAGTAAAATGGACGTTAAGTGGGTGTTATGCATGCAATAAAAGTGGAAAATCTAGCCCCATAGAATCAATTTTAGGTGGAGATAAGAAATAGTAAGGGAAAGAAGTCACTGGTGGGAGTAGTCTATACGGCAGCTACACTGTATCACTTAAGAAATAATGGAGACTTGTAAGGAAGGAATGGCAATAATCATGGGAGATTTTAATCTTCATATAGATTAGACGAATCAAATTGGCAAAAGTAGCCTTGATGATGAGTTCATAGAGTGTATTCGGGATGGTTTGTTAGAACAATACATTGTGGAACCAACCAGGGAGCAGACTATTTTTGATCTTGTAATGTGTAATGAGATAGGATTACTTAATGATCTCGAGGGAAGAGTGATCACAGCATGATAGAAGTTCAAATTCAGTTTGAAGGTGAGAAACTTGGGTCTCAAACTAGTGTCCTGAACTTAAATAAACGCAATTACAGAAATATTAAAACAGTGTTGGCTAAAGTGGACTGGGAAAATAGATTAAAAGGTAAGACAGTAGAAAAGCAGTGGCAGACATTTAAGGAGATATTTCATTACTCTCAGCAAAGATATATTCCAGTGAGAAAGAAAGATTCTAAGAGAAGGATGAACCATCCATGGGTAACTAAGGAAGATAAGGATGGTATCACATTGAAAACAAAGGTATACAATGTTGAGAAGATTAGTGATAGGCCAGAGGATTAGGAAATTTTTAGAAACCAGCAAAGGAAGACTAAAAAAATAATAAAGAGAGAGAAGATAGATTATGAGAGTAAACGAGCAAGAAATATAAAAACAGTCAGTAAGAGCTTCTACAGGTATATAAAAAGGAAGAGAGTAGCTAAAGTAAACGTTGGTCCCTTAGAGGATGAGACTGGGGAATTAATAATGGGAAACAGGGACATGGCAGGGAATTTGAACAAATATTTTGTATCGGTCTTCACGGTAGAAGACACTAAAAGCATCCCAATAATATATAATCAAGGGGCTATAGGAAGGGGGGAACTTAAACCAATCACTATCACTAGATTTAACCCTCTCCCCTCGTTTGAACAGTGGTGTAGCATTTGTAATCCTCCAGTCCTTTGGCAACACACCAATATCAAAGGAGGATTAGAAGATTGTGATCAGAGTCTCTGCTATCCCCACCCTAGCTTCCCTCAGCAATCTAGGATGCATCCCAATTGGACCGAGTGACTTGTTAGCATTGAATGATGCCAAACTATTTAGCACCTCCTTTCTATCTATTTTATCCTATCTGATACCTCCACTACTGAAACATTAACTTCATCCTCCTTGTTTGTGAAGACAGATGCAAGTATTTATTCAGTAGCTCAGTCATGCCCTCTGCCTCCACAAGAAGATTTCCTTTTTTTATCCCTAATCGGCCCCACCATTCCTTTGACTATCCTTTTACTTATTATATTTTTATAAAAGATGTTTCTTTCGCCATCCATTGGCCCCAAGAACATTAGCCAGAGCTGACCAACAGCTTCCAGAAGCTATCCAAACAACAGTCCTATCTATAGACATCACACTGCTGGTGGGATAAGTAATCACACTGCTGGTGGGACATGAGCTTGTTGCAATTTAGCCAACCTGCCGTTACATGCAGTGCACAAAAAAGTGAAAAAAAGTGAGGTTTCTATTCCGACATTCTGAAAACAGACACTAATTCTAACAGTGCAAGATTTATCTTAGGGTTGGTCTAAAGTCCTGCCTGCCTGTCTGTAATATATTCTTCATCATCATAGGCGGTCCCTCGAATGAGGATGACTTGCTTCCACATGAGCTCACAGATGTTTCAATGAAGGACCCAATGTTCCAGTCCTGAACTCCAATTGAGGGGGTGGAAGATGCGTGGATTTTTTTAACGTGTGGTGACCATTGCACACCAGCCACCACACGGGCTTCACAAAGCTAGGCCTTTATCCAGTGGCGAGGGTTAACCAGGGAGACCTGCTCTGCTGCAATTATGACATCACTAACACACAGACCTTACAAGGTGGCTCCAACACATCATCATGTGACTTTTATTGTATTTACATCAGCAATTGCATTACCGCAATAGTCCACTAGGTGGAGCAGTAGTCCATGAGGTGGAGCTCTGTATTACACTTCTCCCTCCTTAATGAAGAAGTAATGATAACAAAACAATCATCATATGTAACTTGCATGGTTATACACAATGAAAAAATGGACTTATTTTGCCGTATTTACAAATCAAACTTAACCACTGGTATTCTGTTTCAAAGAGGATACCTTCTCTCTCAAACAGAACTTTCCAAACTTGGTGTCAGACTTAGACTCATTCTCGGCTGAGCCTGAGGAGAGTTTTTCTCCAAGGGCAACTCTTTGAACTCTCTATAACTTCAGATTGTTTGTCTGCCTGACTTGGACTCAGACTTAAATTCTGACTTTCTCTTGGTCTTGTTTCTAGTACATCTGATGGAGGATTTGCTACTGGTACTCTACTTGTAACAAGACTATCTGACTCATCAGAAATAATCGAATCACTCCAACTTTCAACTCCTTCCACATCTGTAGGTAAAATATGATCAATGTAAACAAACCTAACCATTCCATGATCAAACATCTTGACCAAATGTTTTCGAAGACCACATATCTTCACTATTCTTCCTGGTAACCACTTTAACCATTTATGGTGATGGTTCTTCACTCTAACCTTCTGATTTAATTTCACACTTCTCTCTCTTACTCTACCTCTATCATGATTCTCTTTCTGTCTTAATTGTTTCTCTTCTACGGACTGTGCCAAGTTTGGCTTTAACAACGAGAATCTGGATTGTGGCTGTCGTTTGAGAAACAACTCTGCTGGTGTTCTACCAGTAGTTGTGTGAGGAGTATTACGATAAGTAATTAGAAAATTTGCCAATTTGTGGTCCAATGATAACTGTCGTTTCTTAGGATTTGGATCCAACATTCGCTTGATGCGGGCATGTTTTACAATTTGTACTGTGTGCTCTACTGCACCATTTGAAGCAGGGTAGTACGGCAGAACCTTGGTATGTTTCATACCATTTCTCATGAACTCATGAACTATGCAAATTCTTCTGAACAAAATTGTGGCCCATTATCAGACACAATTTCTTCTGGGAGGCCATATGAAGAAAACAATTTCGCAAATTGTCTAGTGTTTTACTTGTTGTTATTTTCCGCATCGGAAACACCTCTACCCACTTCGAATGGCTATCAATCACAGTAAACAATTGTTGTCCTTCTAGCTCAGCAAAATCTACATGTAACCTTTGCCACACCCTGGGAGGCCATTTCCATGGCTATAATGGTACTGATGGTGGTTGCTTGCTTACTGATTGACATGTTGTACACTGACTGAAGATGTATTCTATATCTTTATCTAGACCTGGCCACCATAAATAACTGCGTGCAAAACTCTTGGTCAAGCACATTCCCAGGTGTTGGTCATGACGATCTCCTAACAATTTGGATCTGAATTTATCTGGGATAACCACTCTTGCACCCCACATGATACAATATTTACCCACTGACAATTCATTCCTATGAGCAAAGTATGGATCTATATCTTTCTCTGATACCTGGTTTGGTCAGCCATTTGCTATGTAATCATATACCTTTGACATAACTGGGTCACGTTTAGCTGCTCTTCCAATCTCTTCAGCTGTGACCGGCAATGTATGAAAAATAGAATGCATCTACCTTAGAGATAATGTCCTCAGTTTCTAGTCTTTTGAGTTCTTGCTCAACTTTATCCTTGAGTGCATATGGTACGGGATGTGGCTTGAAGTATACTGGTCTAGCATCCTTCTGTACCTTGACATTCAACTTGAAACCGTGGATCGATCTGCCTGTTTCAAGATACTGCTTGATGACATCAACCGTCAACGCAAATCTCGTTTCAACATGAAAAATCTCATTCCAATCGAGTTTCAGTGATCCCAACCAATTTCTACCTACTAAGGCAGGCTTGTCTCCTGCCACTACTAAGAGAGGCAAGCTCTGAAACTGATCCTTGTATTTCACCGGTATGGTGATACATCCTACCACAGGAATTTGCTCTCCTGAGTAGCCTCGCAGCTCTATCTTCAACTTCTCCAGTGGAAAATCACGCAACTTGTCGATATATAGTGATTCTGATACTATGCTCATGGATGCACCAATGGGTATCCTGGTTCCTGCAACGTCTACTTGAATGATGATACTTCGCGAATCGCTGTTAGATACCCTCGTGCTCCTGATGACGCATATCTCCAAAACCTCCTTGACCTGTTGCTTCTCTTCAATGCTATGTAGTCTCTGGCGATTTCTACTTCTAACAGTGAATATCGGTTTACTCTTCAGTCGGCATGCCTTTGCAAGATGCAGAAGAAACACTCTGCCTTCACATATGACCAGCTTTGAGCAATGTGTTATCCCAGGCGCCGATAGCATGACTTCAATGCACTGTTACCTTGGTCAGTTGCTGAGGACTATTTACTTTTAACCTGCAGGTGATTCACCTCGGTTGTCTGACGACTGGAAATGGTGCAAAATTCTCGGGAGTATTGGTCGGCCATGTCCATCGACATAGTTGTCTGACAAGCTAAATCAAAAGTCAAGTTAGGATTATCAGCAACTTTCTTCTGATTGCTTCACTTTTCATCCCACAAACAAAGCGGTCACGCAATGCACAGTCCTGAAAGTTTCTGAAATGACAGTGAATGGATAGTTTTTTTATAGCTACTATGTACTCACTGATACTCTCATCATGTAATTGATCTCATGTTCCAAAATGATAACTTTCAGCAATTTCCAGGAGCTGAGGACTGTAGTGCTGTTCTAACGTGCTTAGAATCTCCGTCAGTGGCGTGGCCTTTGGCTTGACGGGAACACGCACATTTTTCAGGATTTCATACACCTCGGGGCCTGCTTCAGTCAGGAAAATAGCCCGTTTTCTTCTTAACACCACCCGGTTACGGTTTTCATCATCGGGGACTTCGACAATACTATTTGCGCTGAAAAACATTTCCAGCCTCTCCGCATACACTCCGAAAGTGTCTCAGTTGTGATGGAACTCACCCAAGAGCCCTATTATTCCATAGGCATGGCCATCTGGACTCTGGCAATGTCAGCAGTGCGCTGGAAATGTACCTTGGATTTTTAGCTGTGCTGTAAAACAAAGAACCTCTCAAAGTCGCTCTGTTGGTTGGCTGGATCATCCACCAACAAAAATTCCAGCTAGGGAATCCAGGAATCCTATCCTATGTCACCAATGTGATATATTCTTACGACATCATTAACACACAGACGTTACAAGATGGTTCCAATACATCATCATGTGACTTTTATTGTATTTACATCAGCAGTTGCATTACCACAGTAGTCCACTAGTGGAGCTCGATTTTACAGGAACATTGTGATTTCTGGACATTTTATTCAGTGCATTTTCCAAAATTTTGGGGATCAATGGCAACTTTGCCTTTCACGCCACAAAAATAGTCCATCCTAAAAGGAGTACAGATATTTTATAAATGCAAATAAAGCAGGTGTCATAAGTTGCCAGTGATCGTTACTCATTGTACCGCTGGAAAGTGCGCAGTGATTGGACGCTGACTGAGGGTGAATGAGGAATGAGCGGGAGCGGGAAATTAGTCTATCAAATGCGTTTTGGTTTCAATGAATTTCACCAACACTGGGAACGGTGGTGGCTCGGAACGCACAGAGCGAACACAAGTGCAAAAACCTGTTAATCCCCGAGTTCACACACCTCACGACCCCAGGGAACTCACGGCATTTCATTCACTGCCGGTGCAGGCTCCAACCGCTTCCTCCCCTTTATTCCAAGACAGTGCTACACCTGGGAATATCCGCCTGTAGCACGGGGTCCAATATCAAAGCAGAGCAGCGCGGCCATTTTAACAGAGGCGTTAACCCAGTCATTTCAAACTGCCGCTGAAACAGAAAGTGATAGAGACACATGAGGCTGGATCTTCGGGGCGAAAACGGAGGCGGGAAGGGAAAATTACCGGCTGGGAATAGCCTGCGCTTTGGTCAGGAAGTTTCGGCATCTGGGCCCTGGGTCACGGGTGCAGCGCGAAGGGAGGCGTTACACACTTTTCAAGGCGCAAAAATGGGAAATTTGCGAACTAAAGTGCTGGGCCATGTGCAGTCTGAGAGAAAAAAACCAAAACATTCCCAAAACATTGCCCACGCCACCACAACACAAATCGCTAAAAGAAGAAACACTCGCACTTGCCGTCGGAATACTTCACCTTCCTTTGTTCCGCCGGCTATGCTGGACTGCTCTGATTTCCCAGGCGGTCATTGCGGGCGGACTTCCGGGCGGACGGGTCGGGCAAAAGTCCAAAGTACTGCCGGTGTCGCAACCAGAGGCGTTGCACACCGGACACAGCCCTTCCCGGCGGTGCTGCTTGGCGCCGCCGCTAAACCGGACCGGAGGATCGCGGCGGGGCGCAGGAGACCTCACCGTCGCCTTTCACGCCGCTACGGGGCAAAACCCCGAGTGCAAAGGATCATAAAATCCAGCCCAGCGTTCGTCCATTCCGATTTCCAGCAGTTCACATATAAATTGGGAGATTCTACAAACAGAACATTTTACAAACTACAACAACAAAAACTTGTATTTATATAGCGCCTTTGAGGTTAAACATCCCAAGGCACTTCACAGGAGCGTTATAAGACAAGAAAATACATTTGAAACCGAGCCACATAAGAAGAAATTAGGGCAGGTGACCAAAAGCTTGGTCAAAGAGGTAGGTTTTAAGGAGTGTCTTAAAGGAGGAAAGAGAGGTAGAGAGGCGGAGGGGTTTTGGGAGCGAGTTCCAGAACTTGGGGCCCAGGCAACAGAAGGACTGTGATGAGGAGGAATTTCTTCACTCAGAAGGTGGTGAATCTTTGGAATTCTCTACCCCATAGATCTCAGTCTTTGAGTATATTCAAGACTGGGATAGATAGGTTTTTGACTATTAAGGCGATATAGGGATTGGGCGGGAAAGTGTTGCGGTTGAAGATCAGCCGTGATCTCATTGAATGGCGGAGCAGGCTCGAGGGGCCGAATGGCCGACTCCTGCTCCTATTTCTTTATGTATCCCTGAGACCCCTAACCACACCGATGAAGCCCAGTGGGAGCAGAAAGACCTTGCGCTGGTGGTGTTTAGGAGGACAATGTGCTGACTCACATGCTGGGCAGCGCCCAATTTACTGCTGGTCTTGGAGCGCATGGGTCACGGAGTGTAGCCTGGTGTGTGTGGGACAGCCATGCTCGGGACAACCCGCTCAAGCTTCTGAGATGCTGTTGGGGAGTGAGTGGAACTTTACATCTCGCACTGATGAAATAGTTGTCTGCCAGCACGGGGCACGGACGGTTAGATCTTATCATCATTTTGCCTTTCAGTAACTTCTTCTGAGCCACATGATGCCGTTCAAGATAAGCATTCACTTTACAGCAATTCAATTGTAACAAATCTTGGTTAAAAAGTGACATTTAAATCTGTTTCAGAGGGGATGAGACCAAAGAAGAAATTTTAAAAAGCCTTGCATTTATATAACGCCTTTCACAATCACCGTATGTCCCAAAGTGATTTACAGCCAATTAAGTACTTTTAAAGTGCAGTCACTGTTGCAATGTATGACACACACAGCAGCCAATTTGCGCACAGCAAGCTCCCACAAACAGCAGTGTGATAATAAGAATATAAGAACATAATAATATAAGAAATAGGAGCAGGAGTCAGCCATACAGCCCCTCGAGCCTGCTCTGCCATTCAATAAGATCATGACTGATCCGATCATGGACTCAGCTCCACTTCCCGCCCGCTTCCCATAACCCCTTATCCCCTTATTGTTTAAGAAACTGTCTATTTCTGTCTTAAATTTATTCAATGTTCCAGCTTCCACAGCTCTCTGAGGCAGCGAATTCCACAGATTTACAACCCTCTGAGAGAAGAAATTTCTCCTCATCTCAGTTTTAAATGGGCTGTCTCTTATTCTAAGATCATGCCCTCTAGTTCTAGTCTCACCCATCAGTGGAAACATCCTCTCTGCATTCATCCTGTCAAGCCCCCTCATAATCTTATACGTTTCGATAAGATCACCTCTCATTCTGCTTAATTCCAATGAGTAGAGGCCCAACCTACTCAACCTTTCCTCATAAGTCAACCCCCTTATCTCTGTAATCAACCTAGTGAACCTTCTCTGAACTGCCTCCAAAGCAAGTATATCCTTTCGTAAATATGGAAACCAAAACTGCACGCAGTATTCCAGGTGTGGCCTCACCAATATCCTGTACAGCTGTAGCAAGACTTCCCTGCTTTTATACTCCATCCCCTTTGCAATAAAAGCCAAGATACCATTGGCCTTCCTGATCACTTGCTGTACCTGCATACTATCCTTTTGTGTTTCATGCACAAGTACCCCCAGGTCCCGCTGTACTGCAGCACTTTGCAATCTTTCTCCATTTAAATAATAACTTGCTCTTTGATTTTTTATTTGCCAAAGTGCATGACCTCACACTTTCCAACATTATACTCCATCTGCCAAATTTTTGCCCACTCACTTAGCCTGTCTATGTCCTTTTGCAGATTTTTTGTGTCCTCCTCACACATTGCTTTTCCTCCCATCTTTGTTTCATCAGCAAACTTGGTTACGTTACACTCAGTCCCTTCTTCCAAGTTGTTAATATAGATTGTAAATAGTTGGGGTCCCAGCACTGATCCCTGCGGCACCCCACTAGTTACTGATTGCCAAGCAGAGAATGAACCATTTATCCCGACTCTCTGTTAGTTAGCCAATCCTCTATCCATGCTAATATATTACCCCCAACCCCGTGAACTTTTATCTTGTGCAGTAACCTTTTATGTGGCACCTTGTCAAATGCCTTCTGGAAGTCCAAATACACCACATCCACTGGTTCCCCTTTATCCACCCTGGGAGTTACATCCTCAAAAAATTCCAGCAAATTTGTCAAACATAACTTCCCCTTCATAAATCCATGCTGACTCTGCCTGACCGAATTTTGCTTTTCCAAATGTCCTGCTACTGCTTCTTTAATAATGGACCCCAACATTTTCCCAACCACAGATGTTAGGCTAACCAGTCTATAGTTTCCTGCTTTTTGTCTGCCTCCTTTTTTAAATAGGAGTGTTACATTTGCAGTTTGCCAATCTGCTGGGACCTCCCCAGAATCCAGGGAATTTTGGTAAATTACAGGCAGATAATCTGTGTTAGCAATGTTGATTGAGGGATAATTATTGGCCAGGACAATCACGCCATGCGATCTTTTACATCCTCAGTTTAACGGCTCATCCGAAAGAAGGCACCTCTGACAACTCTCTCAGTACTGCAGTGTCAGCCTAGATTTATGTGCTCAAGTGTCAGGAGTGGGGCTTGAACCCACAACCTTGTGACACAGAAGCAAGGATGCTACCCACTGAGCCACAGCTAATATTAATATGTAAGTGAATGTGACTGAGTGGGAATGCTGGTGTGAGTCGGGTTGTCCATGCATGTCATTCAGCAGGTGTATGTAAGTGTGTGACGAGCAGTGAGTTTGATTCCCAATAAGGAACTGTGAGTCGCTGTATCTTAATGTGACTCAGTGATTGTGTGTCTGGTTGATTCGGACAGTGTGAGTGTGACGATCAGTGAGTGCTTGTGAGTGTGACTGTGAAACTGGATGTGACTAAGTATAAGAGGGAGTGACTGAATGTGAGAGGGAATGAGTGTGAGGGAGTGTGTGTGACTGAGTGAGTGAGAGGCGGTGGAAGTGGGTGTGAGAGGGAATGTGATTGAGTGAGTGTGAGAGGGAGTGACTGACTATGTGAGGGAGTGGGTGCGACTGGGTGTGAGAGGCAGTGAGTGTGAGGGAGTGAGTGTGTGAGTGTGACCGAGTGTGTGAAGAAGGGAGTGATGGAGTGAGTGTGTGCAGAAGGGAGTGTGTGAGGGAGTGAGTGTGAGTCAGTGAATGAGGGAGTGATGAGGGTGAGGGAGTGTTGAGTGTGTGTGAGAGTGAGTGAGTGTGAGTCAGTGAATGAGGGAGTGATGAGTGTGAGGGAATGTTGAGTGTGTGTGAGAGTGAGTGAGTGTGAGTCAGTGAATGAGTGTGTGTGAGGGTGAGGGAGTGTTGAGTGAGTGAGTGTGTGTATGAGGGTGCATGAGTCAGTGGGCGTGTCCTGTGGCGATGATTGACAGCAGTGCTGAACCTCCCCAGTGAGCGGAGCCCCGCCCCCGGGCTGTGATTGGTCAGTGTGTGTGTGGGGCGCAGTCTGAGTGGCGGGCGCGGCTGTCCGTCACCCGGGGGCGGGACGGGGCCGAGCGGGACACGGGACACAGCCCGAGCCCGGAGCCTGGAGCCCCCACAGTCCGGGCCGCCCCTCACACACCGGCCGAGCATGGCCAGCGAGCCCACGGCCGCCCTGCTGCCCCGGGGCTGGGAGATGAAGCGGGATCCGCACAGCGGCTGGCCCTATTACATCGACCACAACACCGGCACCACCACCTGGGACGACCCGAGGCTCCGGAGCGGCCTTCACAAGCAGGTGAGAGCGGGGCCTGGG